>NC_047138.1:3973747-4289883 GCF_009829125.3 Periophthalmus magnuspinnatus
ATTCTATATGTTTTTGGCTGTAAAACCCCTCACCACACACTTTATACACTTTTCTCACACAGGCGTTAACATTTTCTCACATTTCTCTCTTGTTTAAACTCTCTCAAAGTTCAAACCTTCGTAGGCGTCTTTGTCGGTGCAGAACGTTTCATCGACATTGTGGGTTTTGTCGGGGAGAAAACAAATCGCAAACGTACAGCACTTCAGAGTCACACTGCGATCCAACGTTTATGTAAATTTGTCTGAACACATTCTGTACTGGACAGGAGACACGGCACGGAGGAGACTGATGGACAATGGTCTACAGTCCAACAGCCAATCAGGACGCACAACACAATGGTCTACAGTCCAACAGCCAATCAGGACACAGAACACGATGCACACTCATACGCTGTAAAAAAAAGAAGAAGAAAAAAAAAGCATGAAAAATCGCACTAAAAATATCCGTAAAGAAAGAAGAAAATAATATTATTTTGCCTTTAAATCCTCGCACCGCGTTTAATTCCTGTAATATCAGTTATATCCAGGTCAAGGTCTTTGCATCATTCCGCAGACATTACTTTATGGACCCATCAAGTTATCAATTTAATGTTTACCTCAGTGAAAAACAGTGTCTTTTTCCTGCAGCTGATGTTGTGCTGAGGTTGACTTAGATCACGTAATCATGTAAAACAGTATCTCTTCAGGGGTGGCCTTTGATTAAGAAACAAGTTATAAGAGATGCACTTAATTTTTTGTGCGTTTGAAAAGAGATCTGTCTGAATTCCAGTCATTTTCACATAAAAACAAGACGCAACTAATGAAAGTGTCTCGGGCTTATGGGTCCTACTCAGAAAAACAAATTAAGAGAGAAACAAGAAAAACAAAACATCTGATCTGTTGTATATTTTACAAACTTATTACGGGGCACATTTGTCATAGCACAAACTAAACAGCCCAAACAGAAATATTAGTAATGGATGGAGTCGTGCTTTGAATGATTAAACACCTGATGACAGAATAATAACACGATTATTACAGGAAGATGAATGGCACATAGACCACATGACCTTTCCTGTTGTTTCTATACATCCATCCATCTGTACTTCCTGCTGCGTTAAAGGTCAAAGGTCAGGGAAGGGCATTTATCAGCCTTTCGTGACGCGCCGCTGTGACCAGGTTTGTTTCTGTCCGTTTGAGCCTGATTTATTAAAAAGTGGAAATGATAAATGCGAGTGAACAATGCAATGATCGTGGCGCTGTCTTTGCAACGTAAAAATACAACTAAGTATACTGCACCGCGTGAGGGTCAGAGAGGGAGAGTCGAAAACCCTAATTAGCGTGCGTCTTTGTGCGTTCTTAAAAGTGAGAACAGTGCATTTAGGCTGTGAGCATCGTGTGGGAAAATAGCCTTTGATTTGTGCAATCAGCAGACTTTAGAAGGGTAGAAACGCTGCGCTGAGACTCGAGTCAGTGATTGAATGTGCTGCTGATAACACCTGATTGTACCCCACTCGCTCCCATAAGCTCAGCTCTAAATATATTACTACCCGGGCCTCCACTTCCTCTGGACTTTACAGCTGGATGGGCTAATTGGACCCATTTCCACTTATAATGTGGCAGCCCAAAGGAGCTCATTACGGACACTAGGCAAGCCCACTCCTGCTGCCGTTCTGCACCCCTATGAGGAGATGGTGTGGTCTTCTTCAACGTGACAGCGCGTCCGTTTGACCCCCCCTTCAAAGGCAGTGATGGATCAGTCCAGTGGTGGTGCTCTTTTAGCCTACACACCAGTGATCTCCATTAGTGAAGGAGGTGTCACTTGTATTATGTGTGCGTGATGAGGGGAAAGCACTGCAGGAATGACTCATCTCATACATCCAATAAACACTTGAACTCGCACTGATAACGTGTCTGTTTTTAAAATACACAAGGGATTTCAGATAACGTCCCCATACGCAGGCCTAGTAATGTTTAATTGAAGTGAGAAGCCGGTAAAATGGATAGTGTTAATGTGTATTTTGGCGTAATATAATGCAATGATGGAACGAAACACACACTTTTATTTAAACAGTAAAATGAGATCACTTTTATCTTCACTTGGTATTCATGGTTTTCAGTGACAACATCGCTGATTTGAAGGACTTTTCGAGGACTTTATGTGCACTTTATCAGAACTACACCTAAATTAGCCTAAATAAAACATGAACAAAGACTTAAATCATAATGAGCAAATTGTTTTTTCAAAGAATTTTTCAGGCTTAGTGACGACTTGATTGGAAGTTAGGGTTAAGATGTTAGTTAATCACCATTCTTCTGGCTGATAATAACTGATGATTAAAAATTATTTGTTATTTATTTATTTTTAATTTTAAGTATTTATTTTTATTGTTTAATTTAATTTAATTGTATTTATTTGTATCTAATTAAATTTATTTGTTTTCATTTTTATTTATTCATTTAATTAATTAATTAATTAATTAATATTTTTGATTTATTTGTATCGAATTTAATGTATTTATTTTTTATTTATATTTATTCATTTTAATGTATTTATATGTATTTTAATGTATGTATATTTATGTATATTTAAATTTAATTAATTTATTTTTCATATTTTTTTAGTTATTTTTATTCATTTATTTTTTTGTTTTTTTATCTAATTTAATTTCTTTATTTTATTTATTTTTTATTTATATTTATTCATTTAAATGTATTCTACTTATTTCTATAATTTATCCTATTTATTTATTCTAATTTATGTATATTTATTTATTTTATTTTATTTATTTGTCCGTGTTTTATTATTAAAGTGCAGTTATTACAAAGTGTTACCCCAGTATTTCACTACGTCTAGCACAGTTCCCATTTTGCTCCACTGCCTCCTCCTCCGCCTGTCTGTCCCTGTGCACTCGTCCTCAGATTTCTCATAGCTGCAAATGGCCTTGGGATTGTGTGGCGGCGTTGCGGACATGCCGTCAGTCAGACCGTCTGTGTGTGTGCTCTTTATCTCTGAAAGTCATTTGTGGCCCGGTGACACTTCTGTACTGTCCCGTCAGCACACTCTGTCGCTGTATCAACACTCGGCGGTGTCATCTTTACTCCTGGATCACCGCAGCACGCACAGTACAGGACAAGGCAGAGAATAGCAGGTGATAAGCGCCGGCTTAGGAGGCAGGCCGCACCGGAGGAGATGTTAAAGGCTTCATGTTCGTACACTGAGGTGGTAAATACTTGTGAACTCGCTCTTTCATTAAGGCTGAATCACCACTCATCTGACATTTAGAGAGCTTTTTCAAATGTCACCGGATTTTAGAGCTGTCCTAAAATAAATATTTGTAAAAAGATGGCACTCCTGAATAGTAAGCACCAACACTACTATCGTCTCTAGATCTACAACTACAACAATCATTACTATACTGCTACTACTATGACTACTACTGCCTCTACTGTTACCACTGCTACTTGCACTAAGCCTACCACTACTACTACTGCTACTACTACTAAAGTATCTGAGTAATCCGCCAGTCGTCCAGGTATGATCCAAAGCAAAGGAAAAATCCACTTCTGTCAACTGCGTAAACATTCTAGAGTGAACAGGTTTTGTCTAGTTGGCAGAATTAAACGTTTCTTTTGGTACTAACAGCTGTAGAAACTTCCACTACGACTACGACCATGACTACTACGAGTACTACTACTGCTGCATCTACTAATATTATCACTACTAATACAAATACTACCACTCATACTACTTCTGCAGTTACTACTCCTAATATCGATCCTATAATTTTTCCACAACTTGTATCACAAATATCACACACGAGTATTATATTACCACAACTACCACCTGTACAACAACTAGTGCTGCAAATACTTCAACTACAACTACCACAACTGTCACTCTGTACTAATACAACATCAGAGCTACGACTATGAACTGCAAACTTCATATGTAGCAAAAGTATTATAAAATTATATTCTTTCAACTTGTTTACAGAATTGAATCTCCTTTTTCTATGGATCCAAACAGGACGACTGACGTTTTACACAGACGTCATCATGTGTCAGACTTTGTTTTCATATTATATTTATATTAATGATAAACATAATCTTAAAAAGAACAGCTCACACTGAGTAGAAAACATGACGTCATATCATCTTGCGCTAAATAGATACTGTGTTTGTATCTGTTTGTATTTGTCCCACACAGATAAACTCTTCGTCCTCGTTGCGGTTTAAAATCTCTGCTTCTCGGACAGTAAATATTGTTCCCTCGGCCAAGTCAATTAAACCGTCTACTTCATCATTTTCAGAGAATGTGCTGAATTCTTAAAATAACCCGCAATAGGCGGAAACCGCGACGTATCAGCTTTATTTTGTACAATTATTCTATATGTTTTTGGCTGTAAAACCCCTCACCACACACTTTATACACTTTTCTCACACAGGCGTTAACATTTTCTCACATTTGTATCTCGTTTAAACTCTCTCAAAGTTCAAACCTACGTAGGCGCCTTTGTCAGTGCAGAACGTTTCATCGATATTGTGAAAACTTGCAAACGTACAGCACTTCAGAGTCACACTGCGATCCAACATTTATGTAAATTTGTCTGAACACATTCCGTACTGGACAGGAGACACGGCACGGAGGAGACTGATGGACAATGGTCTACAGTCCAACAGCCAATCAGGACGCACAACACAATGCATGAGAAAAAACATACAAAATTGCACTAAAAAAACGCGATATAGAGACGGACAACTGTACTGGTTTTCCCATATTTTATTGACCGTACTCCGCTCCTCCCAGTTTTGCGGTAAATGAGACTAAACTGCACTTTTTTTTTGTCCAGTTAAGTGGGAATCCTGTTCATTTAAAAGAAGAATTCAAGAAAAATATGAGATAAATTAGGTTTTTTTTGTGTAAAATGTTCAGTGTTCATGTTCCCAACACTGCACCGATTCTCTGAGAGTCTTTAAACGACTTTATAATCTGTATCAAACTGATTTGTTCTCAAGATCGGCAACGCACCGATGGCAATTCCCGGTAAAAAGGTGCATAAACCACTACACTTTGCGTCCGTGCTTTAAGCCCCATCTGGTCTGGTACAGTATGATTAATTGAGACACGACATTTGTCTTGTCTCATAAGGTTTTAGGGCCCAGTCTTCACGATTAAGACTTCTTTTACTACCCAAAATAAAATTATCCGAACAACTGTCACCACATTGGCTTAAATCCCCCAGGTTTAATTAGCCGTGATCACATTCATAATTATATATTTTCCCTCCGCACAGGCATATAATTGGACAGCTTTGACACTTGGGAATCCTCCATGCCAGGAATCGTTGGTCTCCTTAATGAACACGGAAATCAGTAGAAGTTAACGCTGTGCCGTCTGACAGTGAGAAGGTACACCCAACTCATGCAAGAACCACACATAAAGTTCACTCAGGAAGTAGCCTTTAATTAGCTAATGAATCAGTGCGCTCCCTCTGCCAACCTCTGACCTTAAGCTGAGCCGTAATAAGCCAGTTCACAGTGAGAGGCATGTCACTCGTGGTTTAAATCAATGGTCCGAGCATCAAAACCTATTTTAATGAGATAAAAGCAGCACCCGTCTCTCTCCTGTCGGACCGGGCTGCCGTCCTATTTGAAATCTGCTCAGGGACTCTATAAAAGCCAAATGGATTGATTAAATGTCTGTTGTTTTTATTGTACTTATTAATGTGGCGAAATATAAACGCATTTACAGCCAGATAAAAAGTAGTAAAGGAAATTTAATGGATGCAGCGAACCGGGTCGATACATTATTAAACACTGCGGATCAAATCGTAAGACGTGTATGTGCCACGTATTAAAACTGACGCCGTGACGCAGTTTAAAGCGGTGTGACTTATATGTGAAGTATATGTACACTTTAAAACTAAAAATAGACTGAGTTGGAGTAGAAAAGTAGAGCTATGGAATAAAAATCCATTATAGTACAAGAAAGAAACCAGGAGGCCACGTTTGTTTTTACCACTTCTTATGTTATGTTTTAATCACGTTTAACAACTTTTGCTTCTATCAGTTGCAGAAAATGTCCTGATATACATTTATCAAAGTTGCATACTGAAAAAGTTTTATTATGTTCATTAGTATGTGCTGTCCCTGTACAAATAAATGAATAATTTAATGAATAAATAAATACGTAAATAAATAAATACATAAATTAAAAAATACAATAATATAATTTAAATGAATAAATACGTAAATAAATACATAAATAAAAAACACAAAATTTAAATAAAAACATAAATAAATAAATAAATAAAATAAATACATAAATAAAATTAAAATAAATAAATAAATACATAAATTAAAAAATAAAATTAAAATAAATACGTAAATAAATACAAAAATAAATAAATACATAAATTAAATTAAAATAAATAAATAAATACATAAATTAAAAAATAAAATTAAAATAAATACGTAAATAAATACAAAAATAAATAAATACATGAATACAAATAAATACATACATAAAAAATAAAAATAAATTAAAAAATGATAATGGAGTTTACTGTATAGCTGTTAAAACATTGTCTCTACACATGAGCTAATGAGTGTATAAAATAATGATTTAAATAGTGATTTTTTTTTCCCATAATTAAGTCATTTTCTTTAACCTCAAACACTGACTTCACTGAGATCTTTTTTAAACTTGAAATCCTATTATAAATTCGCCGTGCTTCTCTCACCTGGGTTGTCTTGGTGGCATTAATACATAGATCATTATTTCCCCGTGGACCTGCCTATGACATTTCCATCGACTGTGTGATCTGATTTGAACAGAGCTGAACCACAGTCACAGGTCCCCACAGAACTGCCCCAGCTGTGAGTCAGGTTCCACTGCTGCAGCATCACTAATGTGCCCTGGGTGAGCCGCAATATGAATTAAACACAGTGTAGAGAGCGAGGGCTAGGCTAACGCTAACATCCTTGAAAGAACCCCGTGTGCATAATAATAACACGATTCACTGCATCACAATGAGCGACAAGAGAGGCTTCAAAGAATGTTTTAAGTATCTAGACATTTTTGTTTTTTAATGTATTTATTTCACTGCGCTTCGGTCCCATAGTCGTGGTTGTAGTAGTAGTAATAGTTGTAGTATTGGAGCAGGAGTAATAGTTGCATTAGTGGAAGCTGCGATAGTAACTCATTTATATCAGTACTGCAGTATTTTTGGCATTTCCTGCTACTTATACTTGTTTATCTACATTCATTCACATCCTTTGTTGAGTACTTTTACTTCTAGTTGAGCAATACTTTGAAATGATATGAATTAAACAGAATAAAGTCTCTGTTTGCCGGGCTCTCTCGGGGCTGTCCGCAGAGAGGAACCTGCCTGAAGGTTGGAGCTCTTAAATCTTTTATCATTGCTGAGGCAGCCACAACCAGGACTGGACCAGGGCCATCCATCCAGGGCCAATGCTCACTGTTAATTGCTGTTCAAGTACTTTTGAAAATGAAGTAACCTTTTAAACCTCATCACAACAGAGTAGAGGGTCTATGTTGGCACACTTAATATTATCACTTTAGTAGAACCAATTATGACAGTGATAGGGCTGATTTTATATCTACACAAACACACTATTACAGACAATCTGCATTGAACACTGGAATTTTCGCTAAAAATTTCACTTCCTGTTCTGAAATCTGACAAATTTAATACTTATTAGTGAACCAACCAACTCCCAATAATTTGCTGTGTATAAAAAAGTTTTGGGACAAAGATACTTATGATAAAACTGTCTTCAATTATTGTTTTTAGGGAGATAAACTGGTCCCTCTTGCAACTACTGACTGTCTTTTCAGCACAATATTGTGTCCAAATCTTAGAAAGTATCATCAATATCATCTTGTCCAGTTCAATATTTTGTTGACTAGAGCTGCAACTAACGATTACATTATTAGTTGACTCAAACTATTATGTCTATTGTACACTGAGACTTAAAATATACTTTTAACAACATAAAGGTTGAAATAAGGAAATAAAGTTTTGATTTAATAATGCTACTCTCTAAAATGTCTCTATGGTTCAGATAACTCTTAAAATATGACTATGATTACTTTTTATAGTCCACTAGACTAGACTACAGTCGTAAGAACAGGCACTGCACCGTAAATATACAACCAACTAGTAACAACCCGCTTTTCACCATTCCACCCTTTACTCGAGTAGTTTAATATTTCTTCCCACTTGTGGCTGTACTTAATGGAGACCAAAAATATTTATACATCTGTCTGTAACATCTGTCAAGGACAAAATGAGACCAGAACAAGTGAATGATGCAATAATAATAAATTTATTAATAATAAAAATGAAATAATAAAATATAAATAATAAAATAAAATAATAAAAATTGCAAGAAGAAATAATAATAAAATAAAATAATAAAAATTGCAAGAAGAAATAATAATAAAATAAAATAATAAAAATTGCAAGAAGACTTAGTCTTCTTGCAAATGCACACAACAAAACAATGTGTCCACGACTCTCCGTAGGACTCTACGAACCCTCCGGAAAAAAGAGCGCTTCGGGGGTTTGGCCACTGGAGTGTCGTCCATGTCCTCTACTTGGACGGTCAGATCTGTGTTTTCAGACCAATGAATGACTTCAGAGATGTCTGAATAATAAATCGGCTCACGCTCATCCCCGCTGCTGCCAGGTGCTGTGAGTGAGGGAGCACGAGATATTTGTCCAGGAAGGGACCAGACGCCAGAGTCTTGGTCAGTAGATGGATCTGGAGCATCTGTTTGGATGTTAAAAGTTGCGTTGGAGACACACTCTTGATCCTCCGGGGGACTTGGCAATGAGTTCGCCACCGGACTCACACTTGTGTTTTCAGACCAATGGATGACTTCAGAGATGTCTGAATAATAAATCGGCTCACGCTCATCCCCGCTGCTGCCAGGTGCTGTGAGTGAGGGAGCACGAGATGTTTGTCCACAAAGGGACCCGACGCCAGAGTCTTGGTCAGTAGATGGATCTGGAGCATTTGCTTGGAAGTTAAAAGTTGCGTCGGAGACACACTCTTGATCCTCCGGGGGACTTGGCAATGGATTCGCCACCGGACAGACCAACTTCAACTCCTCTGAGCTCATCAAATCCGTTTGGAAGTTAACTGTTGCGTCGGAGACACACTCTTGATCTTCCGGGGAACTTGGCAATGAGTTCGCCGCCGGACAGACCATCATCAACTCCTCTGAGATCATCAAACTGAAAAACACACACACACAAGTCAGTATCCACACACTATTTGAGTTTTAACATAAATGTCTGAGGTCTTTGCACACTTACTATCCCTGGAGCTGAGGGTCTTTCAGATGAGACATTGTGATGTAGGAGTGCTGGAGCGCCTGACTGGGAGTGAGTCTCTGCTCTCCAGTCACACTCAGCAACCCCTTCAGGAGGTCAATAAAGGCCTTCCTGTCCTCCACTTTGGCGGAGGAGTTTTCTGGATGACTCTGTACATTACAAAACAAACACTGGTTAGACTCAGTGAAACACAGATCTGCTTTATGAGGTGAGGGTTGATCGATCATGGAGACTTACACTGACGAGGCCATCCAAGCAGCTGGGGACATCATAGAATGTGTCCTCCTCTTCAGTGGTGGTGTCATTTGTGGCACAATATTCTTCTGGAGTCTATAAAATGACAAGCGTGTGAGTGAAATTGCTTTGGAAATCTCAAATCAAAATACAATAGTTCAATGTTCACTACAAACAAACAAGTACCAGAAGTCTCCATGTGTGCTGGTCTTCAGTAAAGAAGCTTGTGCTGTACTGTCCCGCCTGCAGCTGGTGGTCTGGGGGTAGTCCCAGTAAAGCCACCATGCGTTTTACAGCTTGGTAGTCGCAGGTGACAGGGAACAAGTTGTCACCCAGATACAGGCAGGCCAGAACGCAGCCAAGTCCCCACACATCAATGGCCTCTGTGAACGGGAGACCAAGTGTGACCTCGGGAGCCCTGGAAAACAACACAATTAGACCAAGTTCAAACTAGTCCTGGTTTAGTCCGAGTTGGTCCTGGTTTAGTCCTGGTTAGTCATGGTCTCTGGTCACAATTTAAAGGAAACGTGTGAAAAAGATGAGTTAAAAATGTTGCGTAAATGAAAATCTGCTGCTTGTGGTGAGATGTCATTATAAAAAGAGTGTTTTTTGGAAGTAAGTTGACTTGTATCTATACTATCTGTTGTTTTAGATCAATACTGCAGTTCACAATGACTTATGATCTGTATAATATTACTAAAAACAAGATCCTTTACACGTCCTAGCCCACTATATTCCTCCTGATATCCTCGTACCTGTATCCAATCGGCTGGAGTTGGGATCCCAGTTCTGCTTGGGAGGTTTTTCTGGCCTCTCCAAAGTCAATTAACTTGACTCTTAAAGGCTCGTCCTCCAGGTTAGTGAACATGACATTATCAGGTTTAATGTCAGTATGCATGATACCGAGGCCTTTAAGTGCGTCTAAAGCCACCAACAACTGCAGAGACAAAAGATGAAGAAAGTTAGTGTCATTTGAATTGATAAAAAGTAAAAAATGTGGTTGAACTTAAAATTGTAAATAACTGGGATGCAAGAAATTGAATAAAAAGTGAGTTTAATATGAACTAGATCACTATAATTTGTAATGAATCCTTCAGTACCTGGTGGGCAATAGGCCGGATCTCGTTGAGTGCGAGCGGTTCACAGTCCCTGTTTATCATAAAAGAATACAGGTCTATTTCGAGCATTTCAAAGGCCACACATTGCAGACCCATGAAGTCGAACTGCTCCACAAAGTGCACGATGTTAGTGCGGACGGGGTCGAGGACACTGAGCTCCTCCATCATGGATATCTAAAGAGACACAACTCTGAGTTAAAACTGTGAAGTCAAATAGCATAATATTAAATACATAAAGTCACCGCCTGGATTAGACTCAGCAAATAGTTATTTTGATTGTTTAGTTCTACAGTAATATGTTTCATCTGGATTGTGTGAAAAATTGTCTATTTGTCATTTTTGGGATACTCTGAAAATATTAGTCATGTTTTGTCCTTTTAATTCAATTAGTTTTTGGCTCCTCTACCACTTCTGCCAATACTAAATTAAATCTTTACAAAAAAATGTGAGTCAGGACAGAAACGTGTGACTCTTTTTGACCATCTTAAAATGAGACCAGTACATACCTCGCCCTCCATGCTTCCAAGCTGTTCATCTTTCAAGATCTTAACAGCCACAGTCTGATTAAGGTCCGTGGCCCGGCACTTGGCTATGCGGCCGAAGCACCCCTCACCGATCCAGTCCTGGATGGCGTAAGCGTCGGTCAGTCCCAGCAAGGTTTGACCGATGGTGACCTCTAAACTGGGCTTAGGTGCTGTGGATGAGACAAGACTTCATCAGGGTTAAATCATATGCACTGAACATCTACCACTGTTATCTTATTAAAATCACATTTAGTACTCTCGCTACTACTACTACTATTACTACTACTGCTGCTACTACAGCTACTACTACTACTATTGCTACAACTACTACAGAAGAAAGTAAGAGTTACTTTCCACTCTGGATCTCAGTTAACATCGATTTTCATATCAAATTTACTTCCATATTGTGTTAAATGCACTTTTAGGGAACTGGGTGGTTGTTTCTTACATTAAAACCTACATATTTCCACAAAAAGTTGAGTAGACGTGACAAGACACTGGTGTTTTATATCTTTCTTCAGTGAACTCAGTGTGATTTTTATGTACTTACCTGCTGCACCAGAGGTCTCATAGTTGTCCCAAGATGACATAGTTGCTACTACAATCAAACCTGGGTCAAAACAGATTTTCACCAAAAAATTGCTCTGAGCTCTCAAAACACGTGTGTCTCCGTTGAAGGCGTCAGTACAAATGACATATAAGTCATGTGCACTGACACATACTACCTACTACTGACCGCGGGAACAAACTAGTATTCTAGAATACGGCCCTCAAAACGCCACGGCGACGGCCAGTGGCATCACAGCACCATGACGATGTACTGATCCATGTAAATGTATAGGACATTTAAACAATAACATGTTTTCAACAGCTGATATGTGTAGAGTAGAGATCTAATATAGAGTTACCCTGATATATTTTATGGTTAAATAGACATTTTTAAGTCAATTCAAATCCTAATGGCGAGGGCTGAGCGATTATTAGTTTTTTTTTCCTTCATATTAAATAGATATCTTTATTAATATAAAAACATTCAATGTATATATATATATATGTGTGTGTGTGTGTGTGTGTGTGTATGTATGTATATATATATGTATATGTGTATATGTGTATATATGTATATGTATATATGCATATATATGTACATATGTATGTATATATATGTATGTGTATGTATATATATACATACATACATACATACATACCCCCCCCCCCCCCACACACACACACACACACACATAAATCAGTCTCAATGTTCAAATGAATTTTTTTTGTCTTTTTAAAACAAATTAAAATGGCTCTTGGTAATAATTTCATGAACGTACTTGTAGCACTTAAGGTGTTTCTGTACCTTTTTGTAGTACAGTATTTGGATATGGCAACTTCCTTTCACTCTGGCATTAAGACCAGAGTGAAAAGAAGGATAGACCAGATCAGACAGACTCTAGATATGAAGGAGCCCAAAAGAATAACAGAGGACACATACAACACTTTGAGTTAAAGTGAAAAATCATTTTCATTAGTAGTAGAATTAATATATTAATTAAATATTATCCATCCATCCATCCATTTTCTTCCGCTTATCCGGGGCCGGGTCGCGGGGGCAGCAGTCTAAGCAGGGACTCCCAGACTTCCCTCACCCCGGACACGTCCTCCAGCTCCTCCGGTGGGACCCCAAGGCGTTCCCAGGCCAGCCGAGAGACATAGTCCCTCCAGCGTGTCCTGGGTCTTCCCCGGGGCCTCCTCCCGGTGGGACATGCCCAGAACACCTCCCTAGGGAGGCGTCCAGGAGGCATCCTGAGCAGATGCCCGAGCCACCTCAGCTGGTTCCTCTCAACGTGTAGGAGCAGCGGCTCTACTCCGAGCTCCTCCCGTGTGACCGAGCTCCTCACCCTATCCCTAAGGGTGCGCCCGGCCACTCTGCGGAGGAAACCCATTTCAGCCGCTTGTATCCGCGATCTTGTCCTTTCGGTCATTACCCAAAGCTCATGACCATAGGTGAGGGTAGGAACGTAGATTGACCGGTAAATCGAGAGCTTCGCCTTCCGGCTCAGCTCCTTCTTTACCACAACGGACCGATACAGCGACCGCATCACTGCAGACGCTGCACCGATCCGCCTGTCAATCTCACGCTCCATCCTTCCCTCACTCGTGAACAAGACCCCGAGATACTTGAACTCCTCCACTTGGGGCAGAGACTCACCACCCACCCGGAGAGAGCAAACCACCTTTTTCCGGTCGAGAACCATGGCCTCGGATTTGGAGGAGCTGATTCTCATCCCAGCCGCTTCACACTCGGCTGCAAACCGCCCCAGTGCCTGCTGCAGGTCCTGGCTCGAAGAAGCCATCAGGACAACATCATCT
Organism: Periophthalmus magnuspinnatus; assembly: GCF_009829125.3. NCBI lineage: Eukaryota > Metazoa > Chordata > Actinopteri > Gobiiformes > Gobiidae > Periophthalmus > Periophthalmus magnuspinnatus. The sequence goes on from NC_047138.1 coordinate 3,987,338, forward strand.
GCAAACAGCAGAGATGAAATCCTGTGGTTCCCAAACCAGGCCCCCTCCGGCCCCTGACTGCGCCTAGAAATTCTGTCCATAAATATAATGAACAGAACCGGTGACAAAGGGCAGCCCTGGCGGAGTCCAACATGCACTGGGAACAGGTCTGACTTACTGCCAGCAATGCGAACACAGCTCCTGCTCCGGTCATACAGGGACCGGACAGCCCTTTGCAAAGAGCCCCGGACCCCATACTCCCAGAGCACCCCCCAAAGGACACCACGAGGGACACGGTCGAATGCCTTCTCCAGATCCACAAAACACATGTGGACTGGTTGGGCATACTCCCATGAGCCCTCGAGGACCCGATGGAGAGTATAGAGCTGGTCCAGTGTTCCACGACCAGGACGAAAACCACACTGCTCCTCCTGAATCCGAGGTTCGACTATCGGTCGGATTCTCCTCTCCAGCACCCTGGAATAGACCTTACCGGGAAGGCTGAGGAGTGTGATTCCCCTGTAATTGGAACACACCCTCCGGTCCCCCTTTTTATACAGAGGGACCACCACCCCGGTCTGCCATTCCACAGGTACTGTCCCCGACCGCCACGCGATGTTGCAGAGACGTGTCAGCCAAGACAGTCCCACAACATCCAGAGACTTGAGGTACTCAGGACGGATCTCATCCACCCCCGGAGCCTTGCCACCGAGGAGCTTGCCAACCACCTCAGTGACTTCAGCCAGGGTGATGGACGAGTCCGCCCCTGGGTCCCCAGTTTCTGCTTCCTCCTCGGAAGACGTGACAGTGGGATTGAGGAGATCCTCAAAGTATTCCTTCCACCGCCCGACAACATCCCCAGTCGAGGTCAGCAGCTCTCCACCCGCACTGTAAACAGTGTTGGTGAAGCACTGCTTTCCCCTCCTGAGGCGTCGGACGGTTTGCCAGAATCTCTTTGAGGCCGTCCGATAGTCCTCCTCCATGGCCTCCCCGAACTCCTCCCAACCCCGAGTTTTTGCCTCTGCGACTGCCCGAGCCGCGGCACGCTTGGCCCGCCGGTACTCATCAGCTGCCTCAGGAGTCCCACGAGCCAACAAGGCTCGATAGGACTCCTTCTTCAGCTTGACGGCATAATTAAATATTAATTAAATATTAATATATTATTAAATATTAATAATGAGTGGATTCAAATATTATTTTACAAAGAATAAAAGTACAGTGCACGCTTATAACCAAAACAAATAAAATACACCTGGGACAAATAAAATATACCCAGGTATGGTATAGTCCTTTAAGTCTGTTTCAATGTCTGTTACTTTCTGTTCAATGTTCTTTCAGTGTTCACTGTGTTTGTAACCAGTCAATTTACAAACTACCAGTTTGTTCGACTCTTTGAGCTGGGGCTTGACATCCAGTCCTGGAAAATGATCCTTTCTCCTCTGCATGTTGCAGTTCTGTCTGCAGTCCTCAATTCTGATCCAACAAAGAAATCTGACCTAAAGACAAGACTAGAATGAAGTCGCTTAAAATAATGCAGTATATCGCTATACGACTCTTTTGCTATTGTTTACATCAAAATAATATACATGATGTACAACAAATTTCAAAATATTCACTCTTATAAAATTACCATAAGAATAAACCAAAATAAATGGCTTAAATGTGGTAATTATTAGATTTTTTTTTTTTTTTAGAGTGCATAGTCAATACGTATTTAAAATAACACAAAATAGTTTTAAAGTGCATTACAAATACACTATGGCTTTTAGGTCTAATAATATGCACCAAAATAATAACAAAGTGACAAGAAATTGCACTCGACTTTCAGGGGTCATTTGTACAGCGCTCTGAACCACGTTAGCACAACAGGCTAACGGGAAGACGTGCTACAACCAAAACGAGCACAATTATGACACTTTTTAACAATCAAATACAAGTATTGTGCACAGCCCCTTTAGGTTACATGAAGGATTTAGTTCAACACCCCACAGCTAATCGTTTTGATCTCTAAAATGGGTATTTTATTGTAAAAAGACTATCGGAGGTTAGCATAAGGCTAGCGGAGGTTGGCATAAGAGCACAGCAACTTTATTTTAACAAACGTTTGTCACCAACATGAATGATGATGATACTTTAGTTAGTTTTTATATTGATTTGTGCTGCAAAGGGGCGCGCGCCTCTAGAGCTCAACCTTGACCTGATTGGATAATGCCACGTCAGACTAAACTGCTATTGGTTGCTCAGTGTGTTTATTTATTACGTCTTTAAAACTTTTTTTAAATTTGTATTTATTTTTTATCATATATATATATATATATATATATATATATATATATATATATGTATATATGTATATATGTATATATGTATATATGTATATATATATGTATATATGTATATATATGTATATATGTATATATATATATATATGTATATATATATGTATATATGTATATATATGTATATATGTATATATATGTATATATATGTGTATATGTATATATATGTATATATATGTATATATGTATATATGTATATATGTATATATGTATATATGTATATATATGTATATATGTATTATATATGTATATATGTATTATATATATATATGTATTATATATATGTATATATATGTATTATATATATATGTATATAAATCATATTTAAATGAACATATTTATTAACTTATATTTACATGTTATTTATCAATAATCATTCCCATTGTTATTTTAACCAAGTGTATCAATCTGTATTTGTTTTAAATGGCGTTTTTAACACTGGGTCACATACAGTAAACAATACAGACTTTTAATCAGTGTCAGTTTTCTTCTTCCAAAGTTTGAACTCTGCTCCAAACAGAGGATTAGCTGTAGACCTTTTGATTCAAAATCCCCAACCATATCGCTGACGGTTAGACATGAACGATTCACCATCTCTCAGTTCATTGATTTACTCCCCAGTCCTACAAGTTCTTAATTAATCACATAAGCTATTGTAAAACTATAGAATATTGCATGCATTATTATAAAGTCTGTCTGTTTCTGCTGTAGCTCCACCTTTTTGGTAAATTATGTGATTTTTTACATTTTCCTAGCGTTTCATTTTGTGTGTTATTCTTTATTAATCAATGGCAGGTGTTGTCTTCACAGCTGGTTAACTCGATCCACTCTCTGCTCCTGTCTGCTCCTGTCATCCTCTCCCTCCCTCTCTCTGTATCTCTCTCCATATTTCTCTCTGTCTCTCTTTCTCTCTCTGTGTGTCTGTCCACATTACACAGTTCAGGTGCCACAGACAAACTCTACATGTGGGACCGCGTTCGGGACAAAGACCTCACCGGTCATAATCAGTTTCATAATTAATTTCACCAAATTGGCATGTGATTTGGTCACCGTGACTGAACAGTGCTCCAGTAATTTGAAAGGCTAATGTTCTAATGTACTGAGCTTTTGAGCTTCGTTGTGCATAAGAGACACAAATGAGTTGAACATGGCTGAAGCTCATACATAACAATAATATTAATCTTCACTGTGTACATACTTAGTTCAGTTCTTAAATGTTTAGTTTAGTATACCACAACTTGTATAGTACCTAAATGAGTACGGTACTGTATAGTAGCAGTGTGAGTATTGTTATTTTTAGTTGTATTTCCCTGTTATTACATTGTTTTTGAATGTCTCCACACGTTGGCCCCTCCCTATCTCTGAGCTTCTGTCCACGTTCCCAGTATAAATTTGAGATTAGCAGACCAGTTGATTTGAGATGTTCCAAGGTCCCGGCTGAAAACTCGAGGCGACCGGCCCCAGACTCTGCAACAGTCTTCCTCTGGGTATTAGTACAGCTCAATCTTTAAATATTCTTTGTTGAAAGCTCATTTTTTTGCTCTGGCTTTTCACACAAGCTGAGCGGGACTTTGGTATTGTATTGTTTTATTGTGTTTATGCATGTTTAGTTTTATAAGATTACACTTTATATTGCTTTTGTGCAGAATTTTGAGCAGCTGTGGTTGTTTTCTAAGTACTTTTGACTTGATTTGACTGCATTGTCACAAATACTCCTCTTTATGTACATCCTTTTATTAAATATGTCAGTGTTTAGTGATATTATCTTACAGTAACAGTATGTACAGTTGAGAACGCAATGTCAAAGTCAGTTATCCGTGGCTTTCATAGTACCGTAATGACAAATTAGCACCGTTCCCTTAAGAGTTGACATTTCCACACTAAAGTTTGTCTTTTGACTGGGCAAAAGTCATCAAAATGTCACCAATAACAAAAAAGCTGAACCTCATAAATAGTGTTTTTTTATTGTCGTAACAGTTGTAGCTGCAAATGTGGCAATACTTTTCTTCTTTTTTTTTTTTTTCCAGATACTTTTAGTCGTAACATTAATTCATTTTTAATTAGTTTGCAGAGACCTGTCCGCACCATAATGCCTCGTTAGTCTTCGCAATTCCACTATCCCTTGGTCGTCTTAGCAGTTATTGTGTAGCCTAATCGCTGTCCAGTAATAGTTAATTAGACAAATACTTCGTAGTAGTATCAATATTATTTTTGTGCTCCTCAGAGTTGCACACTGTTTGTACTTCTCCCACACTATCCTTTCTTTGTTCATTATTATTTTTCAGCACAACAGCTTGGGATGTATTATGTTCCCGCAGAGTTTGGACAGTCGCTAAGGACACGCTGACAAAGTCTGTGCTGAGACTTTGTGCTCGCGGTGCAGCGCTCCCGTCGGACATGGCCATTTTATTCAGCAGCCTCCAAACATTTATATGAATTTCAGCCGCAAAACTCCAAAATGTAGAAAGACGAAGGGGCATGCGAACACCACAGCGTTTATCAGATGTGTTTGAATAAAATAGAAGGTCATTTTACTCTTGCATTCCTTAGACTCTTAGTAAATAAAGTCAGTAGGTTATATTTCCTTTGCTGCAAAACACACTACAGTTCCGCTCTTCTCTTCTTAGAAACATGGTCGTAAATGAAACTTGGATCTAAACTGGCTTTCTTGGATAAAAACAAATAAAAAAAATAGCTTGGAATAGTCCATTATTGCTCAAAAATACCCTAAAAACACACATTCTTGCTTTGCGTCAGATTGTTTCTCCACAAATCTGACCTTTAGCTTTCCCTCTTGGCCATAGATACAGTAAGTTTAATGCTGTACTGCAAAATATTCTAAGCAAAGCAATAACATCTCCAGGGATACAAGCAGGTTATGTATAATAAATGTCACTGGACGTCTCATGTGACTTCTCAGACGTGTTAAATGCGGAGGATAACTATAAAGAAAATGATTTTTTCACCATGTTACTAGACTTAGGTTGCCCCGGTCTGACGTGCCTTGTGTTGTTTTGCAGGTGTGCGTTTTGAGTGTGTGTCTGTGTCCGTGGACGGGGCAGAAGGAGAGGAGATGTTTGGATAAACCTGTCCAGGAGAATCACTCACGCCGCTACAGTGAGGACCCCCATCTGTGCATCTGCGCTGGTGCCATGATCCCTTTATAAGTGTGGGTAAGGAAAGCACCACCTCAGCTCAAGTTACATGCACTTATCTGTGTGTGAGATACAACAGCACAAGATTTAAAGGAACTATATGTAGCTTTTCTGGTAGAGCATCTGCCTCCAGCTTGAGATTTCTAAAAGTACTGTATGTCCTTAAACGTATCTATCTTCAAACTCTACAAATACGTGTGTTTTATTATTAAAATAAATAAAAAATCTTACTGTGCGTACCTGCGACTCGGCCTGATACCGTCGTCTATTTCTGTCTCCATGGAGATAGATAACTTGGTGACGTACTCTGGAACATATCAGGCAAAGCATCTTCAAGGAGACGAGCAGCGTCTCCATCGGAAAAGTTACATAATGCACCTGCGCTCTCTGCTTCTCTCATGACTTTCACTGTGACTGTGGAAACTATTCATTTTGACTTTTCAGCATTCGTAACATCTAATATTTTGTTTGGAGTTGTTAATTACCATGGCAACTGTGCAACTTTTTTCCTGACTCTGAAATCTACGGATAAACCAAAGGGTGATCAAACTTTCTTTTACACTTACACAACAAAATCTCTGCACAAAACATATTCTCATTACATTATCCCTAATTGCTTAATTTCGTGCTTTATTGTTGGTGTCACACGAGTAAAGGGCAATTTAGTGGCTCTATTAATGAAACGACTGTAACACAGCTGGTATTTACCCATAAGCAAAATATTGGAGCAATTTTCATTATCACAGAAAACATATTGTGTACGGTAAGTGAATTTACTGCTAAGCCCTTCCACTTAATAGCCTAGGCATTAATGATGTATTTATTTACCCGGCTCACCACATAATTGGCAGAGCTAATTATGAAAGAGTCGGTGCAGTCGCCCTGTGCTGTGGTGTGAGCGGATCACAGGCGAGAAATGGGATGGCTTCAGTTCAAAAGGCAAATCTCCTGAACTATTTTGAAACCCTTAATACAGAAAACATAAAAAAAACATTGTATTATTTTTGACAATATGTTTTTTATCCACATAATTGATTTTTTTTTGCCAGTTGCTAGTTTCCAATTATCTAGTTTTAAAGTTAAACGGCTAAACTAGATTTTCAATCACTTTTAGAGGCTTGTAAAGTGAAAAATAAAAAAAGATTTTAATCATCAATAATCACAGACAAAATGAGGATTCAGAGTTTTGCCAAGATGGAAAAATGAGGATTTGTATTGCACAGAGTTTCATGAAATGTATTTCTGTGCAGCAGAGTCTCATTTTCTTCTGGGACCTCGTTGATTTTGAGAATTTATTGATGCAATTGTTTTGTCTTTCTGTCCTGCTTTCTTTTCTTTCTGTCTTTCGTTCTTTCTTTCTTTCTGTCTGTCAGTCTTTGTCTTTCTGTCTGTCAGTGTTTGTCTTTCTGTCCTGGTTTCTTTTCTTTCTGTCTTTCCTTCTTTCTTTCTTTTCTTTTCTTTCTTTCTGTCTTTCTTTCTTTCTGTCTGTCAGTCTTTGTCTTTCTGTCCTGCTTTCTTTTCTTTCTGTCTTTCCTTCTTTCTTTCTTTTCTTTCTTTCTGTCTGTCAGTCTTTGTCTTTCTGTTTTTATCTCTTTCTCTCTTCCTGTCTTTTCTTTCTCTCTGTCTCTTCTTTCTCTTTCTCTCTTCCTGTCTTTTCTTTCTTCCTGTCTTTTCTGTCTTTCTTTCTTTCTGTCTGTCAGTCTTTGTCTTTCTGTCTTTATTTCTTTCTATCTTTCTGTCTGTCTCTCTTTCTCTCTTCCTGTCTTTTCTTTCTCTCTGTCTCTTCTTTCTCTTTCTCTCTTCCTGTCTTTTCTTTCTCTCTGTCTCTTCTTTCTCTTTCTTCCTGTCTTTTCTGTCTTTCTTTTCTTTCTGTCTCTGTCTCTTTCTCTCTTTTTCAGTCTTTCTGTCTGTGTCTTTTGTTGCCTTTAAGTCCAAACTCTTCACAAAGTTCATTATTTCTGGAGACTCTTTTTAGATCTAACAAAGACCATGACAGTTTGTAACTCGTTTTTTATCTGGATTATTGTTTTTTTTAATCCGTGGATGTTCAGATTTGATCATTTTCCCCCTCGACACACACGCACAGGTGGAGTGTGACGTGTCTGTCCTGTTTGTCTCTGGTCTCCTCAGTGCAGTGGACTCTTTTTAACGACCCTCATGTGTGAGATTTAAAGTTTTAAAACAGATGCGATTGCCGCCTTTACTTATTTGTATAGTTTTTATATTATATTTTAAACAGAGCAGCCAAAAGAGAGTCCAAGTGCAGATAAATAAATATATGTAAATAATCCAAGACTTTATATTTGCCTCAACTTCCCAGCATCAAAGAAATACTGTAGTAATAATAATACTGTGTAAGATAAATGCAGATACTTTATTCATCCTGAGGGAAATTCAAGTTTAGCTGCAGCGGCGTAGTGAGTTCGTCTGACTTCTGTGTGCGAGTCAAAGGTCTCAGTGCAGTTTAAAGGACGACTGAGGCTGTGTCAGGGCAGTTTGAGCAGAAGAACAGCCACGAGTGTCCTTTGTCTGTGCCCCACCGCCCGGGCGTCACAGCGCTGTCCAGGGAGAGCGAGGTGAACAGGTGAAAGGATCATCTGGAAGCTCTCCTGCCCCGTTTGGTGTAAAAAGTCAGTATGTAGTGTCTCAGACGTCTATAGAGTAAGTGATTATTTAAAATTGAGCTTTAATTCTGCCTGTTTTGGACCCAGTGTAGGTCCCACATGTGCTCAGGCTGCCTCGGTTCTACAAATGTCATATTTTGATCACTGTTCTTCTCTTAAAAAGTGCATTTGTATCACTTTTCATTGTTTTTACGAAAATATGTTGAATGTTTTTATGCCAATCAACACTTAACCCATTAAGATTTCAGATTTCTTGAAATAAAGGCACACAAACAGCAATAGAAATCACATATAAACACTGATTTGCACTGGAGAAATGTGACTGTGCGTCCTGTGTGCGTTGTAAAGGTTATAGCGCACTGCTCGCTGTTTGAGTGTGTTATAAAGCATCCAATCAACCAAACGATGTCATGATAAATATAAACGTGGGAAAAAACATGCCAATTTCACCAATAACCCAAATTATCGCTCGCTAAAAGTATATTACACCAGCCATATGCAGCAGTGTCTCGCAGTTATGTTCAGTTTTGGTTGATATAAAAGTAAAAGTACTGCGATGGAGGACATTATACTCCATGAATGAAGTGAATTAAAGTCTGTGTGACCTGCAGGTAATGTCGAGGCACATCACCAACCCTGGAGATGCCGAAGAGAAGAGATATTCTTGCCATTGTGTTGATCGTGTTACCCTGGACTCTGCTCATCACTGTGTGGCACCAGAACGCTATAGCGCCCCTACTGGCCATCCGCAAGGGTAAGACGCAAATTATACAGGTGTTAAACGACCCTCAGATGTCATTTTTTGAGCTTTAGACGACAGCGAATTGTGGAGATGCTTATTCGTCTCTATCCTGAGACCTGGCGTCCTCATATGTGGACAACACATTTTGGGTTGTCTAGGCCACAGTGCAAATTATTAGATGAAGAATAACAGCAACAAGAACAGCAACAATGTAAATATATTATATATATTCATTTTTTAACAGTTTAGAATGTTTAGAATATTTTATTTATTTATTTATTTTTCTTCCTGTTCCTGTCAGCAGCTCTTCACACGAGACACTTTGTTCCAAGAGGCACAATTGTTGTTTCTAATTTTGTTTTTACATTCAGGACAAATGTTGCTGTGTTCAGGGTCTTAATAAATAGTTTTTGCAAATCATTATTCAAATGTTTTATTAAAATGAGTATAATGTCCATATATGAGGACATTTGATTTACATATTTTTTTCTCAGAAACTACATAATGTAAAAAGATAATTCTTTGTATTTAGACTCATCAGGTCCCAGCCAACCCAAATAACAAAGAGAAATTTATAAAGCATCTCATGCAAGAGCTCGGGTCTCAGGAGGTTAAGGCGACGTACCTGATTTGCACTGGGAAAAACACAAATATTTCATTTTAAACAGGTTTTCTTTCCACAACTTTCACAGGTCAGAGCGTAGTTTTACAATTATCAATGCATTTTCTAATCCTCACACGGTTAAACTGTTTGTAATCAGATGCAGACAGGACATAGTCGTCTCATTTTGACCTGGTGCAATACAAATTTTCCTCGAATAATGGAAAAAAAAACAGCTTTAACCAGACATCATGCACAAAATGATAAACAAAATGATAAACGAAAAGTCTAAATGAATTGTTTTTGCAGCTGGTTATAGAAGAAACAGCAGGAGGAGTAGAAAAAATAATGAAATGGTAGTTTTTAGCTCATATTTCAGTTGAACAACAGGCATTTGTACATAGTGAGATTAGATTGAAACGTTCAATTTTGTGCTTAAAAGTTTAACCCTGTGTTTTAATCTTTGACATGTACTGATTTTTATTGATATAATTTGGTATTGATATGATTTGGCTTCATTTTAGCAGAAATACATGACATTTTTACATTGTTTGTTCAAGGGAAGTAAGTCCTAATAAATAACGTTATACTTCAAGCTACTACGCTGATATATGGTGAAGTACAGAGCATTTGTACTTTTACTTCTTCAGACTTTTGTGTACGTGTAACAGCTGAACAGAAATCACGCCTCGAGTAATAATTGTACTCGTAACACAGTATCTGATCAAAGTACTGCGTTTGTAGATATAATGATGATAGGAACCGGTAATAAATTAGCAGTAAAAGCAACAAAAACTGCAGCTCTATAACGAAAAAAGGAAGTAATTGTCAGAGATTAAAGTAATATATGACCCAGTTTTGCTCACAGCTCCAGTCTGCTCCTTCTTCAAAGCCGCGTTTGAGTTTTTTGGCAGCGTACTTGTCAGCGCTGGCAGACTCGGTGCAACATCTGGCCATCAACAGATTGAGTTAATCCACGAGCTGCACCGGAGTCCTTTATATCACTGGAGCTCAAACTGAACACTGACAAAAGCTGTCATTAGCCCAAGCACAATAGAGAGAAATGAACCGTGATTGTCATGTGAGTAATGCTATTGAACAATTAGTGAGTATTAGTGCAAAATTGGCCTGGTTCGGCGCTTGCACGAGGGTCAAGGAGGGGCACTTCAACCCCCGGATAGGGCTTTTATGCAGGATTTTAAATGCTGTACTTGAATAGGTTATGTTACGCCCTTTAACTTTATTTGAACACCGGTGCTCAACACGTTTTATAATACAGTTTATGGTCTGTTGCTGTCATTCAGATTCATAATGAGCATGTTTTAATGAATATAAGACACAGATATATGCAGTGTTTTGTTGTTAAAGCAGTTTTATAGTGGGGAGGATACACTGCCTGGACAAAAAAAAAGTCGCCACCTGGATTTAACTAAGCAAATAGGTACGAGCTGATAGATACGAGTCAGGTCTAGGTTCAGCAACAGTCAAGTGTGCTCAAACCTGAATATACTGAATCACCAGGTTATTCCATCGATGGATTTTCTCTTCCCTGATGGCACGGGCATATTCCAAGATGACAATGCCAGGATTCATCGGGCTCAAATTGTGAAAGAGTGGTTCAGGGAGATTACATTTATCTTTGTGAAGCCTAGTAGTTGAACATGAGAATTAATTTAACCAACAGAGAGTTAGAAAATCAACAATGAAACAGAAACAGATGAGCAAATTAATCAATAGAAAACAAGCAAATGGAGAAGTGTCCCAGAGCATCCCTTGTCCTTGACCTTCCTTCTTGGCAAGGAAAAACTTAAATTAATGCATTTAATAACAATTTGTACAATGAGCCTTGCATATTCCCGCTTTGCTACATGTTACAGGCCAAATCCCTAATGTAATATAAACATATATATATATCCTGGCTCCGCCCCTCTGTCAAATGCACCATCATCAGTGCAAGATCTTGGTGAAAAATTAATGCAACACTGGATGGAAATAAATCTTGTGACGTTGCAGAAGCGAATTTGAAACACTGCCACAGCGAATGCACGATGTAATCAAAACTAAAGGCGGAACAACGGAATATAAGTGTTAGTGTGTGACCTTTTTTTTGGCCAGGCAGTGTACTTTAGCTACTACTACTTCTATGTCAGGTCATTTTGTTCTAAAGAAGTGTTGGGAATGACCTGCCAATGCGTGTTATGACAAAAAATGTGTTGTGCATAATATTTGAGTATAATATTGTACTGTTTATATTTTTTAAACTGCAGTTATTGGTTAAAACTAGTCCAATAGACCAAAAGTAAATGAGGACAAGGGAGTCTGTGGTGGCATGTGTGCTATATCCAAACATACAGCACCCAAAGGCGACACTAGTGGCGACAGACCTTCCTCTAGTGCCGTCTCGAGCGCTGTCTCTCTGTCCATCAGCTGTTATCCGCTCATGGCCTTCCTTGCCTTCATTTTTGCAGCCTGTCACCACCTAGTAAAAGAGATCTTTATCATACCAGAGAAGCTCGCAGTACGCCACCACCGGCTCTCAGGTACAAAGAAGTCACAAAAGACCAAGTTCAAGGTTAAGCTAATGCCTTACGTGCCATTTTCTATCTCCTATATCTACAGATGACGGCGTGGAGGGCAAGAGGGACACCGCCGGACTGGGTCAAGACTCCAAGGAATACTGTGCCTCGGATAAGGACATTGTAGAGGTGGTGCGGACAGAATATGTATACACGAGACCGCCACCGTGGTCCGACGTGCTGCCTACTATCCATATCATCACCCCGACGTACAGCCGACCGGTGCAGAAAGCGGAGCTCACGCGGTTGGCAAACACATTCCTCCACGTTCCCAACCTGCACTGGATTCTGGTGGAAGATTCCCAAAGGAGGACCCCCCTTGTTACAAGACTCCTCAGGGAGACTGGGTTGAATTACACTCATCTCAATGTGGAGACGCCCAGGAACTATAAACTGAGGGGCGACACACGAGATCCCAGAATCCCGCGGGGCACCATGCAGAGGAACCTGGCGCTGCGCTGGTTGAGGGAGACGTTCAACGCAAACAGCAGCCAGGCAGGGATAGTGTACTTCGCGGATGATGATAATACGTACAGTCTGGAGCTGTTCGAAGAGGTAAGAAGAATTTAGTTTAAAATATGACAACACGATCATGATGTTTCCTTGATTTTGTTTTGTCTTAAACTGATGCAAATCACTTTTAATATTCATTTCCTGAACATAAACAATACGTCTAACACAAGATAAACTCCAAATTAAACTGGACCTCTGTGTTATAAAGACTCAACCTGCTCATCGACAATTAGAAATGACTAAATCCTGATCTCAATTAAAGTTAAATTCATTGCACAGCCCTCTGAAACTCTGAAATGCACAGTTTTCCTATAAAATCAACTTAATCCAACACATTAAAGACAAAGGATAAGGGGCAGAAAGATAAATGAACTCATCTAGAAGAGTGAACAATATAAATGAATAAATACTGAAAGTCACACTGAGTCATTTATGCTTTCAGATATTTTATTTTAATTGCAGAAACAAATAGCTCAATCAAATATAATTACATTTAAATTGCTTTTGTGACGGTTGTAGTTAATGTATCCCGTTATGATCATTCTGTATCATCTCCTTCAGGCAGCTCTGGAGGCTTGTCTTCTCCTCCTGATGATGCATTTATTTTATTTTACAGTTTTCAGTCTTGATTCAACCCTGATTTGATCTGATTTATTAAAACGGAGATGGTCAGAAATGAGGATTTGGTCGTGAAGTTCGAGGATTGCTTTTCTTTGCAAGCCCTGTCTCTACTTTGATCAAAAAATCTGACAAACTGACTTAAAATAATACATTTTTATATGCAGATACATGAGTTTTGTACTGAAGGGGAGCACATAACCATAAATCCACTGTCCCGGGACGTGAAGCATTTGTTTAAAGCCTTAACAAGCACAGTGCAGCTGGAGACGTGAGGAGAGAAGTGGAGTGAAGTTTGGGCATGTAATGAGTCCATCTCGGGCCATCCATCTTGACACCAGCTGAATTACCTGAGTGGACACGCTCGGGGGGCTGTGCGCGTTAGCCTCCAGTCTTGTTAGCGCGGCAGACGTTGGCCGGAGTAAATGGAGCGACGGTATTGACGGGGCCTGTCATTACCTTTCTGTGGGAATCAGCCCGAGAGCCCATTCTCCCTCCAGAGCCCTCCATCACGACCGCGGCAATGTTTATGGGGCTGGAGCTGCGACTGCAAATGAGACAGACGAGAGGAAAGAGGAGAGAAAAGAGAGACAGGGGAGAGGAAAGAGGAGAGAGACAAAGGAGAGGAGAGACAGAGGTGGGACAGAGGAGAGGCAGGAGAGACAGAGAAAAGAGGAGAGACAGAGGAGAGAGACAGAGTAAAGAGAAGAGTAAAGGAGAGAGAGGAGAGAGACAGATGAGAGAGAAGAGTAAAGGAGACACAGAGGAGAGACAGGAAACTGAAGAGTAAGAGTAGAGAGAGAGAGAGGGTGATGAGAGAGAGAATAAGGGACGGAGAGAGAGGGGGAGTGTCAAAAGTGAAGAGAAACTGGAGAGAAACAGACAGAGAGAGGAGGAGATGGGGAGAATGAGAGAAGGAATGACAGAAGGGGACGGACAGAGGGAAAGATGAGGCGAGAAAGAGAGCAAGAATAAAACAGGTGAGGAAGGGAGAGGAGAACGAAAGAATATGAAAAAAGGAAAAAGAGACAGGAGAGAGAGGAAGAGAGAAACCATAACAATAAAAGGACCACAACAGTAGCTTGTGCGCGTGTGTGCGCGTGTGTGCGCGTGTGTGCGCGTGTGTGCGTGTGTGTGCGTGTGTGTTGTTACAGTCTTACATAATTACTGTATCTGAGCTAAAAGGAAACAGAATCTTGCTTTGTACCAGTGAGTTTCACAGTGATGAGAAATTAGCACTGTTGCCATAGCAATTAACAATTCAAAACAAAATTGTATCTTTTAATGGTGAAAAGTGCTAAAAAAATGTCATCTACAAACAGAACACTGAAACATAGAGCAATAATACTGTTTATTAAGCAATGTTTTCAACTATATACTTTTTTTATATACTTTGGTTTATTCATGAATTACTTTGTGCACTTTCAGTAAATCAATATGTCACAAATTGATTGGTTTTTGGATTGTTTTTAGTTTGTTTTCAATGGTAAAAAAGACAATTCTCATAAAGCAATCACCCAATTTAGTAAAACGTGCTGTTTCGTTGCTACGTCACAGTCCATTTCACATGTATCGGGTTTATTTTTGTGTTTTATACCCAAAGCTTATCTGGACCAGTTCGTTCTGTATCTAGTATCTTCTGGTGCAGTTGTTTTCTCTTAAGCCTAAAGCCCCAGATTCCCATAAGCCCTCTTTAAACTCCACTTCACTGCAGCGATCCCTAAAACTGACCACACAGCAGCTCATTACATCACACTGCAGCCCAAGACAACAGCTCATGTTCGGTTCAAAGTACAGCTCCAAATATTAAACCGAGGTAGCTTCTTTCTGCAGCTGTGATTGAATGACTCAGCCTCGTACTGTATCCCTCCTTCTCTTCATTAGGAGCACACCTTTTATTACTGCTGCAGCGCTGGTTCAAACAGAGCACACATAAGAAACTGCGTGGAAAATGAAAAGGGCGGCTGGGCTGTTTGATGCCTCCAGATTAAAGGACTGGTATAATGTGAAAAGTAGGACGTGCTGCCGTGAAGTACCATATTCACATCAGGGGGACTGTGTCGGTAAAGATACTTACAGCGCACTAATGGATCAGCTCCTTAAAAACTCAGCTTATTCATGCTACTTGCTTCAGTGTACAGGGACAGGCTAGTACTTTTTCAACAAGTATATAAGTAGTTTAATGTACTTTCTATCTTTCTAAAACACATCAGAGAATTGAGTGTATTCCAAAGTGGTGGTAATAATCAACAGAGAGAAGGGCAATTGTTAAAAATGTGAATGGTTTTGATTATTATCTGGTTTGCCAAACGTCCGATCCACAAAGTGCTGAACATCGGTCCATTACTTATTCACTTCACATTCAACCACAAGATTTGAACTGTAAAATCTCTGCAGCCATATCTGCTGTGGGGGAGACTAACGGATGTGGCTGCTGTATCCTATTAGTCAAAATGCACCATAATAATCACATCAAAAAACTTTTACCAGACACTGCACAAGTTTATCACTGCAAACTGAAAATATTTTAACATTAACATAAACTTTGCGTACATCACTCTGATTCTACTGCTCACGCTGATGTTCTTTTCTCCAGATGAGATCCACTCGTAAAGTCTCTGTGTGGCCCGTGGCCTTTGTGGGCGGGCTCAGGTACGAGTCTCCCAAAGTGAACGCTGCAGGGAAAGTGTACGGCTGGAAGACCGTGTTCGACCCTCACCGACCCTTCGCCATCGACATGGCCGGCTTCGCCATCAACCTGCGCCTCATCCTTTTCAAGCCCCAGGCCTACTTCAAACTGAGGGGCGTGAAGGGGGGGTACCAGGAGAGCAGCCTACTGCGCGAGCTGGTCACGCTCAACGACCTGGAGCCCAAAGCAGCCAATTGCACTAAGGTAAGGGCTCAGACTCATGCGAACTTTAAATCAGTCCTGATGTTTTGGGTGCTCTTCTGTCTTGGCACAGTTTCAGTGCAATATTCTCAAAATCCATGAGGAATGATTGTACACTTAGAGGCTGGAGAAGGTGCCAAATAAACAGACTTTCACACAAAGAGTTTGTTTCTGATGCTAAAAATAATACAAAAATGCTCATGTAAGTGATGGCAGAAAAAATATTCACCAAAAGCGAAAAAAAGGATTAAATGTGCTACACTATTAAATCATTACAAGTATCAGCTCAAAACAAGTTGTACATTTTGTGGTATATACATAAGCTTGATATGGCATTATATCTTGATCATTGTTAAGTCATTTGTTGCTACAAAGTCTATTTAAAAGTGTTTTTTCAACATGCCACCTGCACACAATAGCACTGATGCTTTGGGGGCGGCTCTAGTAGCATCATCTTTCCATTTGTGCTCACTGCTCCAGCTGAGGCTCAGGTCATTGTTTGGGTCATCTCACTAAACCCTTCTCTGGGCCAGGAGGAGTCAGGCGCCGCTATCCATCGTACACTTCACACTTCACAAAGTCATAGGAGACAGAGCCAACGGACGACATTGGTCCAGCTTGTTCTCCTCCCATTCCCCAAAGTCACTGAGCGTGCTAAATGAAAAGACGGGATTCAAGACGCCGAATTGGAGTCGGGAGGTAGGGACGTCACGCTGATTACAGATGAGCTCAAGGAGAGTCACAAGGGCAAAAAAAATGGATAGCCGTGTGCTGGCATCTCCTCTCCTTATAATCTGCCACTTCACATGCAAGCATGACTATTAACCTCCCCCCTTGCACCTGTGCAAAGTGGGAGTGGGCTCCTGGCACATTTCAAACACACGGGCCATGCATAATTCATGTTGGGCCGCCACGGTGAGATGAAAGGGAAGTGGCTTCTAACGGGGAACAGAGCAGAGCAAAATGAGCCTGACACCTTTTTTCCTCTCCTTCCTCTCTCATTCACCCCACCATCATTTCACTGGTGTTTGTCCGGTCTCCAGAGCCAAATCAATCTGAAGTCTAAAGGCTCTCTGTAGAAGAGCTGCACTGTCTCCCTCACAAACCGCCGGATAGTGTAAAGAGCAGACAAGAGACGCACCAGAGAGCCGGGAATGAGCCGCCGTCACATGAACACAGTGGAGAATAAATACTAAATTTGATTTTAAAATGTCTTTTCCAGCACTTTGTTGTTGGAGTTTAAGTGGACACTCTTCAACTGATGTTTCATTTCTTATGTGAACTGAGCTCAACAATTGGACTGAAAGATGGATGGACACATCTCTAATTACAGAGAGTCTAATTTCTCTTTCAAGCCCCATTCTTCTTGATGAACTTCTCTGTTCTAAGGCATATACGGTCATTTTATTATACAAATTGGTTTGATTTTAGCTTTAACTAAAAACATGATATGTTGAGAGTTGTAAATAAAGCGGCACTGTGGCTGGCACTGGCCTCACAGCAAGAAGATTCTGCCTGGTTCTTTCTGTGCAGTTTCTCATGTTTTTCTGTGTCTGGGTGGGTTTTCTCTGGCTGCTCCAGTTTCCTCCATCCACCCAGAACATGTGCAATAGGTAAAGTCCTCCAGCTAATGTAGTTCTGCCCAAGAACATGAGTCAAGATCTGGAGAAGTTCCCCCTGGTGCTGCTCTGTGCCTGGCACTGACAGGTCGTCCCGTCCTGTTGAGACTGAAGGACGGGTCAGAAGCAGAGGACACATTTCCCTGCAGAGATAATAAAGTTTACTCTAACCTTAACTTCACAACAAATGATAATTAAGTGTATTATGACTGTCTGAGATAAAACCCAATAACATCACCCTGTTGAGTTACAAATCTTCCGCACCACTGCAGTAATTTGAGAATTCTGGGGTTATTTTAGGAGATGTCATGTCGTGTTGATTTAATTAGTAAATATGTTGCTTTTACCAGTGTCGCACCTGAGGGCAGCCATTATCCTATAACCACGAGAGGAGCAGAGCCGTGCTGAGTGGGCTGGATCATATTTGTAAGATAACACACTGTTGTAGCCTCTCTTCACTCCCTAATGCAGGTTTCACGCTCGAGTGGCTCTTTACACCGCGATGCTACAGGAAATACATGTTTTGAAGAATGGGGGGCCGAGTGGGAGCTAAAAGCAGCAAAATAAGAACAGCGTGTTACTAATGTTCATCCCCGTCTACCTTTTCTGTGTGTGTTTTACCTCCAGATCCTCGTTTGGCACACGCGAACTGAGAAGCCCGTCCTTGTAAACGAGGGGAAGAAAGGATTCACAGACCCCAATGTGGAGATCTGAAGACGAGACTAAAGGGTACGTGCAAATAACGACTGGGAAAACATTGGTGGGTGATGTGAGAGCTAGTTTCCATGCCATACTGTGAAACATTCTAGGCAATTTAAAGTAATTTCCATGGAGACAAGCACCAGAAAAGACATATAGTGCACTTTTAGGATAATATTACGATACTTGTTTCATTGTCTGTTAATGTTAAGTCTCAGAGCGGTGTTTTATAGTTAACTAATGTTCAAAAATGATAAATTTCTCACATTGTTTGTTTACAATGCTTCCCACGGTGTGTATTTTACTTTAACAGTATTTAACTATGAAAGAAATAATCATGTGTTAACCCGATACCGCTCAGGAGGACGCAGGTGTTTGTAATTTCCAGCATAATAATTATTCATATTCCTTCCATTCACAGTCACACCTGCACGTGATTTTTAAATGTCAAACATAAACAGCTTTAATGAACCTAAATGAAAGCCTGATGGTTTTTCTGATTACATCTTAATCCTCTTTATCGCAGGTGGTTGGCCTTGGACCTGCAGAAGAGAGAAGAAGAAGAAGAACTACCCCGGCCTCTTGATAAGTGCAACCAGCGTTTAACGTCTTAATGTTTGGAGGACATAAAACAAACAGAACTGTGAATAGGGGACTTTTCTTTTCTGAATAAAAACAGTTTGAAAATAAAGACCTTTTAATTGCATCTTACTAAAGCACAGATTGACAGAAGATGGAGACCCACAACCTGGAAATCACTGGAATTCATGCTACAAAAAGACAGCACAAAAGAAGTGTTAAGTGGATTTGAGGAAATGTCTTGAAGAAAAGAAAACGAAAAACTGAAAATTTCAAAATAACGTTCGGATCTGCACAGTCCAGAGAATTGAGGACATAAAATGGAAGTGTTTCAGCAAAAGAAAGGAATGTTCTTTTGATAAAATGTATTTAATTGGTTTAAGTGTTTTGCAGGCACTTGACTCTCGAGTTCAATACTACTGGCTACTTTTCTGCATCCTTGGGTTTTTATCGGCATCGTTCATTTTAAGCTCATTGTTAGATTTCATCGCATTCAAGTCACCCAGTCAAGTTCATAGACTGTTGCTCGAAAGTGAAACACGTTTGAAAATACTGTTATATTGTCTCCGCACTTATCACGAATGTGGCAACATGTGTAAATAGTGAGTCAAGTCGAGAACAATCAAAGGAACTAGTGATGTAATTAATGTATTTACATGTTCAGAAGTAGCTAAAGTCCTCACAACGATGCACAGGTTTATCCAACAATGAAAGACTTAATATAGCACAGAAGCCCTTCACGTGTTCGGTGATGTAGAAGTTACGACACTGTCACAAAACACTAAAAAAAAATGACATGGCAGCTTAGCTAACACTGTAGTCGGTGTTGTATACACAGATCAGCCATATCATTATGACCCCCTCTGAGTCATGGGTTGTGTTCACGTTTAAACATTTTTTTTAAAGTATTATAAAAAAAATTCACAAAATCCACAAATGTTGATCCAAATATTAACGTTTGGGAACAGATTCACAAATTTACCATAGAATCTTATGTCTTACGTGGTCGAACGTTACCAATTTGAACCCGCACTACGCAACTTTTTAGTCAAAATAGTCGTGATTGTTTTTATTGCACTGCGTTTACTGTCAGCGCGCTTGCATCTCCACAAACCTGGCTCTTACTTAAGCCTCCTCCTGCTTGGAAAATGCTCCTTTGGCTGTATTTTTCCACAGAATTACATAAAAAGTACTGTATGTATCTCCATGGAGGATATTTCGAGGTGTAGTTTTATTTCTATGGATCGTGCGGGTGATGTGCCACCTCCAGAAAGTCACAGTTTTACTTTAAGACACTGAGTCAGATTTGAAACATCTGCATTACGGCATATTCTGAAATAGTCTTGACGATGGTGTTATGACTTCATGTGAACACAGCCTATAGAACGACGCGATAATCTCTTTACCAGCTGTTTGTCCATGTGGTGTAACGGTTTAAACTAGGTCAAAACCTCTTTAAATCTATAGTGAAAAGATCAAGCACGATTAGTGGTTTGTGGATCTTATCAGCTTAAGTAGCTGATATACACAATGCATCTTCGTTTTTTGCAGAAAGAGCGAGATATCAGGCAAAGAAGATAAACATTTAAACAACGATTGATATTCTTCTGGGCATACTGTGAGGCTGGTTTGTGTATAGCCACTCGTAAAGAAACTAAAGCAGCTCTACGTAATTACATTTCCACCATCCCAAATCTGCATTACAATAAGTTGAGGAAAACTTCAGCATATTCTTACTCAAAGTTTTGTCGCATGACCCTAGAACTACTGTACTTTTTACATCTTACACCTCGCTGCAACTTCTCCCTATTGGAAAAAAAAGCACAATTGATATCTTATTTTTGCAAAGCATAACGGTAATAATACACTTTGTTGTGCGTTGTGGATTGAGGCTGATAAAACTCCCATGGTTGTGTTGGTTGTATCTATGTTTAGTGTCTCAAAGGGAAGCAAGATTTTTACACAGATGTAGCCACAACACTGCATAAAGCTTAACACTGTAACACAGATATCCTCTACTGTTAATAGGATCTAGGCGAGTTGATATCCATCGTGCAATACACAGGGGTGCCGCTTATCTTACGTTATAGCGAAGAAGCTGCGGAGAATTCAAACTTTTAACTTGTACCGTTGCCAAATTATCTCCCAACCACCACACGACATGGTTTATAATTTACGCATGACCTTAAAGACAGATTTTGGCCCGCTGTGCTTCCCCTACTTTGACTAAACAAGCTCAGTCGACTTATTTTACCGATGTACCACGACTCGTCTGCCCTTATTTATTGTATTTATTTATTTATCAAACGTGGATGTGCAATTTAATCGAGTCTGTGTTTATTGACAGCCCTTCCGAAACAGCACGGGCAAACATAAACACTGCCTAATTTAAACTACGCCCAGTGTAATTTTACAACACGCAGGCTGTCGAGTGTTTTTGTCCTACCACTGTCTGCTGTTGTCTATCTTTACACAAGTGTTAATGAGTTGCTGCGTTATAATTGGAGGATAAGCAAAGCGTTATTGAAGAATTTGTGACGTTAATATGTATTCAGATCAGTTACGAATTGTGCAAAACAGTGAAACTTAAGACAAATATTATGACAAATTTGCATAATAGGCTTTTTTTTTTTGGATAATCTTATTGATCAGTGTCTTGTGTAATGTTTTCAGCTCTGCATTAACGCGCACTGGCTTTGTTCCTGAATGAAAATATTGTGCACTTTCATTGTGTTATAAAGCGAACTGCCCACGTAGTGTTAAATATCGCTCTCGGCCAAACACTCAACAAAGAATGCAGCTTACACATCAGCAGAAAGTACTAATATTTTGTGATCTAACTACAGTACGTGGCATTGTAAACTTAAAGATGCACTGTGTAGCTTTTCGGTCGCACGCTCACCGCTTGCTCGTCTCCGTGGAGGTGTTATCGCTTCGCCTGGAATATTTCACAGTGCTGCATTCCGTGTGTTATTTTTATTGCTGAAAAATAAACTGAAAAACATGGATTATTACTGTGAGAAGGGTTTAATGCCACACTGTAGGACATTTCGGGCAAAGCTGTAGCATCTCGAGGTGGTGGACACTGCGAGAAAAGTTCCATAGTGCAGCTTTAAGTAGGTTAATCAAGCAAGCGTTCACAAAGGGCTTCAATTGATGTTAAAACTTCTGCCAATAACATGAGTTTTTCTGTATTATTAACCAATGTATCAAGCAATAGCTCTTACACAAATCGGTCTAATTGTAGAAGGAACGAGGTTAAACGGTGCAGGATGTTCAGTATTTATTGTCAGTTAAAGTGTTTCCTTGTGAGGGCTTCTTTATGGCACAATACACTTTACATCCGGGTCCTCTGTTTCCATTCTCAACCACAGTTTTTTCGGTGACATCGGTTCACACCTTATGCATGTGACTCTTACAGACGTTTCTTTGCCACAGCAGTTCAGTCTCAGAGAAAGATGTTAGTTCAATCAGAAAATAAACAACTCTGAAGAAAAAAAAACGTGTCCGAGTTCATTTACTTTGTCGTATTTGTGTTTCAAGGTAACTCGAAACGCAATTAAGTGCTGTTCTTAAGGTAAAGGTTTGATAATTTAGCTTTTTCTTCAAATATCTGTTATTTTACCGTTGCAGAAACTGAAGCTTATCCCAGTTCCCACGGGCCTGGCTCTGAGTCATTACCACACAACAAAATACTCTCATATTAATTTACAAAAGGTAATTTACAGTCTCAAATGCATATTTAGACAGAGGAAGTGGAGGAGTGGATCCCCTAAAGACAAACTCAAAAGGTCTGAAGATAGAAATTCTCAAGATAAAACAGAATTACAAACAGGATTAAAAACTTTGGATAAAAACACATACTTCCAATGTGGACTTAGCGTTAAATTAAGTTATAATTTTTAGGCACACGAAAAATAAAGACATATATAATAAAGACTTAAGACATACTTTTTTGCTTAACTCTCTATCCTCGCTCTGTGCTGCTTCCGTTCACTGGACATCCACGCTCATGCCATAGTCAGCGCTGGGGGAGAACAGGATCTTACCGTCGGATTCTAGCTCCTCGAAAACCATCAACTGTCAGAAATACAAGAGCGTTACGGATGGACTCGAATTACATTTACGCAAAAACGTCCAATTGCATCACATTAGCAGTAAAAAGCAGACTCAGATACAGTTTATAAATCTGTAAACTGATGGCAACAATCCAGTTTTCATCATTCTGAAACTCGTGGAAATCCAAAATTCGCATATGTCGACATAAATACGCACATGGTTATCTCCTCTGTTTAGCCACGGCGCCGGCAAATATAAAGTCTGCTGTGGACCGACTGAAGAGTACCGTCCCAGATTTTTTCCATTGACAAAGATGACACCTTTTCCCCAGCCCTGAACAAAACATTAAAACACAAAGACCTTTTTAGTTAATTAACACATCTGGAGATCGTCTACTACAGTTGTCCCTCGCTATATATATATTTTTTGTGCAATTTTGATGCTTTTTTACAGCATATGAACGTGCATTGTGTTCTCTGTAGACCATTGTCCATCAGTCTCCTCCGTGCTGTGTCTCCTGTCCAGTACAGAATGTGTTCAGACAAATTTACATAAATGTTCGATCGACACGACAGCGAAGCGGCGCCAGGACGAAGAGGCGTGGTCAGAGCAACTGTGAAATACACCTGAGTCACTATTAAACAAAAGAGAAATGTGACAAAATGTTAATGCCTGTGTGAGAAAAGTGTATAAAGTGTGTGGTGAGGGGTTTTACAGCTGCAAAACATAGAATAATTGTAAAAATAAAGCTGATACTTCGCAGTTTTCACCTATTGCGGGTTATTTTTAGAACGTAACGCCAACAATAAACGAGAGACCACTGTACGAAATGCATGTATGAAACACACACGTACAATTATATTAATATATTAAGTATCGTATGATGTCCAACTTACAGGAAGTTTAATAAAAGTGTCTTTAAGCTGCGTCTTTATGTGGAGCTTGGCCTGGAAAAATCCTGGGAAAGACGGTCTTTGGTGCATAGAGAGCCAGTGTCCTGAAGTCTTCAATCTGAAAAAGCATCAAAGTAGCAGTAGATAAATTAGTTTGATTAGTTTTCCATGCTCCTTTTCACTTTCAGAGGTTGCTTTAGTAAATAAACTGCCACCTTTGCCGTCCTCTCTTCACTCAACAGCCAACTTTATTCATAGAAAACCATAAATCTGCTCTGTGGTTTTGACCGGGGGCTTGAACCTCAATGTTCTTTTACACTTAATTCACTAATTTGCTTCCAAAACCTCTGTTAGATAAATTTTATTTCTATTTTAAAACATCTGAACTGTTCCTTTTTCTTAAAACTACCGTCTCTAAACTCTAAACTTATAAAACGTGCAACATGGCATTTATACAGTTTTCAATAATTTAACTGAACCATTTAAAAAAATCTCAAAATGGGTGTGACTGAAATACAATTTGCATTAAAAGGTGACATTTTCTTTTGCATATTATAGTTAGAAGCGGCTTTGTAATCAGCGACAGGAAGCAAAGGCAGGAGATGTAATGACAGAGAATTACCAAAGAAAAAGATGATAATATTTAAACACTAACTTGTTTACAAAGGCGGGCTTCATTTCCAAACTATAAATAAGGAAGTCTCGCAAAGGCTGTTTGTTTAACTCAATGTCCCCAACAATACCTGCAGCAGAAGAAAATATGGTTTATTTAAGATATTTTAAGTCAAATTTAAACTGTACCTTTGCGTTGTTCATCCAAAGTTGTTCCATAATTAACTCGGCCAGTATTTTCCACCAAAAAGCTCAATGTTCTTTTTCCCTGTAGAATATAAGGATCAGACAAAATAAATAAATACATAAATAAAACGAAAATATGAATCATTATGTGAGTGATTTATCTTTTACAAAACATCTCCATATACAAAAGTCACTGACAGTTGAAAAAACTTCATAACGGTTTTGTTTTCAGAGCGTTTAGAACGACTCTTCCGACATTAATCTGAGTAAATCCAGCACCGAGGAACGAACCCTCATTGTACAGTGGAACTTTGAGTCACATGGGTCAAATTCAGACATTTTAACACCAGAGATGCCCCGAACGTAAACGCCATTAAAGGAATAATAAGTGTTTTTCAAAGACAGGGGGCAGTATGTGATCTCCACAGACCTGACTAGTCCTGATTTCTTCCTGTGGGGCGATCTTAAAGAAAAGGTGTTTGTGAATAAACCTCAGACAATAAACGACTTAAAATGTAACATCGAGGATCAAATAAGACACATAAGCCCGGAAATGCTTCAAATGTTGCGTAAAGTGCGTTGGATCGGGCGATTCAGGGCGAAAATGTGGTCATTTTACTTTCCCTAGTTTAAGTCGTGATAAGTTCAAGTGTAAGTGAACAATTATAACCGTATATATTGCCAAAAATCTCAGAAGGTTCAGTTTACCTACTGCTAAAATTTGGTGAGTTTAACTTAAGAATTACAAGAGTGATTGGAGATTTAAAAGTGTCAGTGACTTATGGGCTTTTGTACATTTTTACTACTTAAAGCTGCACTATGTAAACTTTCCATCGTCAATAGAGATGATTTGCATGAACTGTTCCACTGTACAGCATTAACGTTTCTAATCTTGCTTTTGTTCAATTACAGATGTTTTTATTCCTCTAAAAAACTACACTACGAAGCATTTTACGGAGCTAAATTATTCCCTGATTGTGT
Source organism: Periophthalmus magnuspinnatus (assembly GCF_009829125.3). NCBI lineage: Eukaryota > Metazoa > Chordata > Actinopteri > Gobiiformes > Gobiidae > Periophthalmus > Periophthalmus magnuspinnatus. The sequence continues at coordinate 4,013,003 of NC_047138.1, forward strand.
GAAAGACGGACTGATGTGGGTAGAGTTGTGTTTTAGTTTTAGTTTTTCCTCAAACGATGCAGAAAAGACGGAGCCACTGTCTGTGCGAATAGTCATCTGTGTTATTTTTTCATCATTCTGAAACTAATGCTCATCTCTAAGAACATAGATATTTAATGCTTTACAATGGAACCTTCCAGGCAAAGCAATAATGTGCTATGCAGTACACTAAACTGTTAAACTATATTAAAATACTAAATGAATGAATACCTTTCCATCTGGTAACGTGAGCTCCAACACATTATAATCCAAAACTCCAACACACTGTTTGTCGACAAAAACCTTCAAAAAATGAGAAATTATTGTAACACGTCTCAAAGATTAGTGTAAAAGTCACAGGCTGAGATTGTTAACAAGCCAAGCAATCAGCACCAATCCGCGGTGCTACTTTCGACAAAAGAAATCCACCGCCGCCTCGCAGGGATAAAGTGTAATGTTCTGTACAAAAATCAAATGTGTGATTCAAAAAAAAAAAAAAAAAACACTGAAACTTTTCCCTCACCAAAGCTCGGTCTCGGATGTGGTTGTTGGAGTTTAGCGTCCCTCCGGAGTGAATGGTGGTTTCGTATAAAGTGTATCCATAGGACTGGCCGTTGTGGTTGTTCACGGGTAGATTCTCCATGTTTATCGGCTTTTCTGACTTAAAAGGCTGAAAAATATAAACAAATAAGACGTAACATTTCACTATTGATATTGTTCCAACACTCACAGTATATTTTAGCCACTATAATGAAACTACGATGCTCAGTTTGACTATTTTTTATCAGAACCACTCCACAATTATAGATACAGACACAACAATAATGAGCACTTTTATAAACCAAACCCACAGGTCAGTGGTTCAATTCCAGAAACTACAAGTGTTTACTACTGCGTTCTCGGGCAAAATACTTCTCCCACCTCGCCTCTGTGTGAATGTGATGTGAGTGAGCGGTTGTTAGGGTTGTGCAGAAATATCGAAATATCAAATCGTTTAATTTAATGATACAGTGTTGATATCGTGGGCTGATGTATCGATACATCGCCAAGATTTTTTTTTGTATATTTTACCAAATTATCCTGTCACAGCGCTACATTTGTGTTTGTGCAGAACGTTTGACATTTGATTCACTGTTTGGATCATTAAAACGGGTTTATTTCATATTAACTTTGGTTTAACAAAGACTTTTAGCGTCACAGTCGTGTTTTAGTCGATGTGTTTTGATCCTTCAGAGTCGTTAAACTGCACATGTCTCTGTAAATGTAAATGTGGAGCTCGTATAAACTGTGGATGAGTAATTCTAGCCAATGCTACAGTCTGATGTGTTTTTCCAGTTGGTAAAATGCACAAAACAAAATGCACTTTATGTTCATTCATCTTCAATAAATGGAAGATAAACAAAAAAATAAATAAAATTAAAATGGATTTTTTTGTGAAAATGGGGTTGATCATTAAAGGCCCTGAAATCCTTTATTTTTCACCGAATCATATCGAACGAATTTGAAATATATGGCATTGCACTGTATCGAGATATGTATAGTATCGGCAACTTCTTAATGATACCCAGCCCTGGTGTTTGTGGCCGTGGATTGGCCGCCACTCCTCTGTCCGTCTACCCCAGGGCAGCTGAACAGAAGTAGCAAGCCACCACCAAATGATTTTACACATCTACTTTACACAACTAATGCGTTACTATTATTATACGATGCTCTGAACACTCGACTTGCTGTAATAATTTGCTCAAAAATCACCCTGTTTTTCGATTGTATTGCCATTTGCCTATTTCACCTGCTTCTAAAACCAACTTTAAGGGCAAAATCTCCGTGGCAGGTGTTTATTCAGAGTCATTAATCTTCTTTTGTCAGTGATTACAATGTCAAACCTGATTGGTATAGTTGTTTCTCTATGTCTTGATTAAACAATTATGCAACACTAGACACAATCACACCGAGACTTTGTGATTGAGCGCGATTGTCAGGTCTTCAAGTTTAGCATTCAAAGCCGTTTTTGTAGAACATTTTGGCAGCACTTGTGAATCACAGTTTGAGAACAAAGAAAAAACAAAGGCTGAAATAACAGAAACACAGATCTTAACTCCCTGAATCCAAAATCAAGCTTTCTTATAAAAAATCTGGTACTTTTACAGAGCAATGGGGTGTCGAGCTGCTATAAAATTAGATCATAAAAATGTCCTTTTTGCGTATAACTCTATTACCTTGTCAATGAAGTGCAAACTGTCCCAGAGAGATTGATGCTGATGAACGACTGCAGGCTGGTATGCTTTTCTCTCGACCAGAAAGGGCATTTTGGGGAGGTCCTGAGCTGCAAGATATTAAGGAAATAATTAATAGCTTTGTGATAAAAAAAAGAAAGAAAAAAGTCTGACATTTTCATCCCTGCTACTTCATTCGTTTCCCCAAAGTCCCCAGATCCACAGTGTTAAAAGACTCCACTTTACAATGGTTAACAGCCCTCCTCTGATTGTCTAACTGCGTTTTAAGGTGTTAGCGCCTTGTACAGACACTAGCTCTCCCTGCAGAAAAGCTTGACAGGATTCTCTTATCGCCAAGTGAGTGGTTAACATCCCCTTAGAAAGTCTTTGAATGTCCAAATCTACACTTAAAAAAGGCACTACAGAGCTGTAATTGCACTATACGCTCATGGGTTTCCTGTTCTGTGAGACATTGTGACGACTTTTTCCAATTCAAACGATGTAATATTTAGTTTTAAATTGTTAATCACTACAGAAATGGTCTTAATTTTTAATCATTTTGAAACACATGGGGAGATTCTGAAAGGGCAATGGGTAATTAGTCGGGTCATGATTAGTCTGCGCTCTTTGCCAGTTCCTGTCCTGGATCAATAACTGGTTCAACGAGGACATCATAAAACCTACGCCAAACTGCAACGTAATGTAATTTAAAACGCAATGTAATCTATGTAAGATCTAATTACAGAAAACAGTGTGAGGAAATTAAAAGCTTATCAAAGTTCCTCTCATATCTGGGCCGTTGCACATTGTTTAGCAGACTACAGAGCATAAGGATGAATCATGCAGCCTTTCAAACTTCAATCAGTGCCTCTCTGAGAAAATTGTTATTTTGTTGTGTTGGAGCCAGTCCAGATGAGATTGCCCAAAGCTACATTTCCACCCCTGGCCACAAAACACTAGTGTTCTGGCCTTAACCACAAAACCATTGTTTTACAAATCACAAAATGCACAAGGAATAAACCTGATAAAAAGACAAACATGTAATTTTCACGATGGGGGTGATTGAGGGTCTGTCAGGGCGAGCTCACATGCATAATGTAATCTCAGCTCTAACTCACGGCTTGTAATAATCATTTAAATGATCCAGGTTTGCTAGAGAAATTAACCTTTAGAGAAAAACATTTGTAAAAAGAGACGTGTAGAGTAGACTGGTAAGATTCACTGTGGATGGATTAGAATCACAATGTGAATGAAACGGCAATTAGCAGATTGAACACGCTTGAACTGTATGAACTGAATCAGAGCTGCACAAAATATCACAGTCAAATCAAAATGTACAGACAAATGTGGTGGTTCCTGTAGTTTAGACCTTTACAAACATGTTATGACACATGGGATTCTTGTATTGCTTTGAGTTAATCACATTTGTTCTCTCAAATGTTAATGCTCCTGGAGTTGTTTTAACATATATTTCAAATCTAGGCTTTTCACATTGTCCAGCTCTAAGCAGAAGTGTGATTTGAAATTTACATTTAAAAAGCGTGAATTTGTGCGTCCAGCTGTATATCTCAAAAACAACACTCACTGTGGTAGTGGCTGAATACATTTCTTAGAAGGCGATACTTGGTGGTGTAATCCCCAGCCTCGGATAATGGAGCGTCGTAATCTGAAAGATAATATGCTATCAGAAGTGCTCTGGAGTCAGGCAGTGGCGTTCACAGCACACACCTATCACACATCTCCAGACCGCAGCGGACCGAGACACATTCAGGTTATCTTGACACAAAATGTATCCTTTTTAAAGCAGAGATGCACTGAGCACAGTCCAAACCTGACGGCTCCAGGTAAGAGGTGTCCCGAGCACCTCTGAAACTCTCATCTTTTATATAGAAGGTCATTACAAAGTTAAGTACCCTGAAGGAACATATTCAGACATTGTACTACTTTCTAATTCTCATTTGTTAACATTTTAAAGAAGGTGAAGGTGAAAGGTCAAAGTCAGAGGTGTTATTTGCATAAAGACACAGATTTATAAACAGAATCCTCCTGCTCGGTTAAAAGTGCAGGTTAAACACTGAACTACAAGATGGAAATACAATGGAGCGTTAACATTATTTATATATGACTAAAGATTTATTTAACACGTGTGATTAAACTTACCATAGCTCGTTATCATAGGTTTTGGTGATGGGATTCCAACAGCCAACGCTCCGTTCATGAATCCAAAATTTGTGCCTCCGTGAAACATGTACAGGTTGATGGACATATCCATTTTCAGGATTTCTGTGACAACTGCCACCATTTCTATCAAAAGCAAAATGAAGCTAATCTTTTTGGTTAAACAGGCATTAAATATATAATTTAGACTTTAAACACGTTAACACAGCTCTCTGTTCTTGGTCTATAGGGTCTGTAGGGTCTATACAGTCACATTTATGTTCAGGGTTTAATGAGCTTCACGGTCACTCGCTGAGACCGACTGCACTGGACTGCACTGGACTGGACTGGACTGGACTGGACTGGCACAGATCCATCCTGAGTCTCCTTTCATGTTCTCTTCAGAACTGAGGATTTTAGTCCAGTTTTTCTCACTTCTGTGTGAAACTGCACAGCTTGATTTTCACAATTCTGTGCAGAGTTAAGAGATAGTGGACCGAGTTTGTGATTTATTAAAGAATGTTAATAAATTATAAACAATATCTTTATTTTTACAGTTTGGAGACAATCGAAACAGGTATGAAGACACACATGTTATCGTGTCTTAGATTATATTTGTAGTAATAGATATTAGGAATTTGTTTTATTCAGAATTTCAAAAAGCACTGAATGAGTTTTTACATGCCCCTGTGTATAACTGAAGCACCTGCCTGATCTTTACTGGTTTAGAGCAGAAATAGAGCGGCTGATTACCCTCAGCAGGAAACACATGATGCAGGCCCCCCCAGAGATCAAACCAGCCCGTCCAGTACTCCATCACCATCTTAGGCCTGTGGGGCTGAGAACAAAGTGATGATGCAGCGACGAGCAGAGACACTGTCATCACCTTTAACTCCTGTAACACAAGACACTGACCTGTATGTCATCCAGATATTTTAGGTCTTTTGGGTTTAGCTTCTGAAAGTTAATTGTTTCCAGAGCTGAAATTAAAAAACACAAAAAATACAAATATATTAAATAGACAAATAAGAACACAGAAACACTATTGTCACAACAACTTTTCTGTAAATAAATCAATTTCGTTTCCCCCTAAAAGTACATTGTAAAAGTAGCTCTTTGTGACATAATGAGACACCTGTGTCCTGTCTGCATCTTACAATAAAATCTTTTATTTTTGGTAAACCCATAAAAGCAGTAAGTTTCACTCTGGCCCAAATGCAGTCACTTTACAGTCTGAATGAAGCCGTTCACAAACCCAAAAATTAATGAATGTGAATGTTAATGACGTGATAAAGGGATTGTGAGGAAGTAGTTAGACGGATTTAAATACATACTTCCTCCTTTTGCTGTTTGAAAATGAGTTACCCCAGGTTTTTAAATCCACCAAAGAATCTATTACATGTGATGGTGAACAAATATGAGATAAAATGAGGTTCTTAAATTAAATCCTTAAACAGGGAACCCACGAAAAAGAAAGTCCAAGAATCTCACTGGGTTCAACTGTGGGTGAGTGGAAGGAAGGAAGGAAGGAAGGAAGGGTGGATGGAAGGGTGGAAGGAAGGAAGGAAGGAAGGAAGAAAGAAAGAAAGAAAGGAAGGAATGAATGAATGAAGGAAGGGTGGATGGAAGGAAGGAAGGAAGGAAGGAAGGAAGGAAGAAAGAAAGGAAGGAAGGGTGGGTGGAATGAAGGAAGGAAGAAAGGAAGGGTGGAATGAAGGAAGGAAGGGTAGAGTGAAGGAATGAAGGAAGGAAGGGTAGAGTGAAGGAAGGAAGGAAGGAAGGAAGGAAGGAAGGATGAAAGGAAGTGTGGAAGAAATGAAGGAAGGAAGTGTGGAAGAAAGGAAGGAAGGGTGGAATGAAGGAAGGATGAAAGGAAGGGTGGAATGAAGGAAGCAAGGGTGGAAGGAATGAAGGAAGGAAGAGTGGAAGGTATGAAGGAAGGGTGGAAGGAATGAAGGAATGAAGGGTGGAAGGAAGGAAGGAAGGGTGGAAGGAATGAAGGAAGGAAGGAAGGGTGGAATGAAGGAAGGGTGAAAGCAAGAAAGGGTAGAGTGAAGGAAGGAAGGACTGAAGGAAGGGTGGAATGAAGGAAGGGTGAAAGGTAGGGTGGAAGGACAGATAAATAAATAAATCAAATGTAATATAGGATAAATAAAAATAAAATATAGGTTCCTGAATAAAACATAATAAATAAATGTAGTATATAAAAGTGTGTTCTGTCACACCTCCTTTCACTCGTCCCATCTTCAGCCCGTCTGCGTTGTCCGAAGTCACGAGCTGCTCAGTGACGCCTCTCGACAGTAACGCCTTCAAAGACAAGAGCGTACTGGTCACCACAAAGAGCTACGCAGATGGATTTCATATTTAAAGTCGTACTTCCTTCATGAAGGTCATATAGTCTGTGTCTTTAGCATAAGATCCATATTCATTCTCCACTTGAACTGCGATGATTGGGCCTCCGAAAGAGTACTGCAATATTCAACACGAGGACAGAAACACCAAAATGTCTCAGAACTATGACTTTTAAACAATTATTAGTTACCTTGTTCTGTGTTTAATATAATATCCATAAACTCACCTGATGCCGAACGACTTTTTTAATGAGCTGGTCAAAGTATTTGTTGACTGCGTCTGTAAATCCAGGGTAAGTTGTTCTTAGTTTCATGTTTGGATCTCGCAGTAACCAACTATATAAATGCAAAAACATCGACATTATTGGTATTTATATTACAGCACATTCACGGTTTAGTAACGAAGTACTACTAACAGTACTTTTTCGATTCGATACAATACAAAACGATATATTTCAACTCGATTTGTACGATTTGGTGAAAAACATAGCCTTTCGTGACCCTTAATGACCTCATGTTCACAAAAAATAAACATTAAATGGTGCATTTTTCTTCCGTTTACTCAAGATGGATGAACATAAAGTGTGTTTTGCTAACTAGAAGCACACATCAGACTGCTCCATTGTTCAATATGATTCATCCACAGTTTATACGAGCTCCACATTTACATTTACACAGAGACACGTGCAGTTTAACACTTTAACAGCTCTGAAGGATCAAAACAATCGACTAAAACACGACTTTGTTAAACCACTGTCTGTGCAAAGATAATATGAAATACACCTGTTTTAATCAACAAAACAGTGAATCAAATGTCAAAAGTTCTGTATAAACCAGTTTCTTTCCGCTAAACGAGCCACAGAGTCGAGCTGTCACAGAATAATTTGGTAAAAAATACAAAAAAATATATCGATACAGCGGCACACGATATCGATACTGTATCATTAAATTAAACAATACGATACAGTGATATTTCGATATTTTTTAGTTAAAATATTATACCTCGGGAGTCCTCCTAAGTCCCATTCAGCGCAGATGTAGGGTCCTGGACGCAGAATCACCCACAGCCCTAAACTGTCCGCAAGCTCAAGGTACGCTCTGGAAAACACGCACAACATTTAGTTATTTAGCGGTTACGTCGTTGTTCATTAGTAGATGTCGTCGTAAATGCGCAAATCGTTATTATTTTGCTGTTATTTTAAAAGATTCACCAAAAAAAACACCAGAAAACAGGCGTGAGAGTGAGTGAGCTGGAGTTTTTGGAACCGATTGGACAGTTTAATCTGTATTTTCGTGTATAAAAATGCTCTTTACTTGTACGTCTATGTCTGTGTACAGAATATTGCAAGAGATTTTAGTCATTTTAAGAGCTTTTGCCAGCGTCCCCTTAGAGATTAAGTGATGCACGGGGCATGTCTTCAGTAAAACAAACATTTCTTTCGTCAACTACAGCCCTAAACAAAGCACTAACATCACAACTCTTTCTGGGAATCAAGTTTGAATGTAACACAGCTGTTTGCACGTCTTACAGAAAGAACGTTTAGGGTGAAAATGTGATGTTTTGTAGGGATTTGGCGTGGATGCAAGTTGAAAAATCGGCTTCGAAGGGCAACAGTGCCACCTTGAGGAATATTTACTACACAGCTGAAGAAGAACAGACCAGTTTTGTGTCATTTTACTTACTCTAAATCCAGGTCATCCTCAAAGTTAAACACACCTCGTTCAGGTTCATGCAGATTCCAGGGAACATATCTACAACAAAATACCACAAATATCATCCTATATTCTCCTATTGTTGGTTAATGTTTTATTTATACATTGTCTATTCTGTTCATCGCCTTAAAAGGTTCGCTTACGTCGTGAGTGTGTTGATGCCACAGGCTTTCATCTTGAGTAAACGATCCTCCCAATAAGCTCTGGGCACTCGGAAGTAGTGGATGGATCCTCCCAAAATCCGAAACGGCTTCCCTCCCAACGTGAACTGAGAAGAATTAGCTTGAAGTTTCTCCGTTCGGCTCATTCTTCGTGCTCCTGACGACCTCTTGCTTCAGAAAAAGAAAGAAAACAGTGATTATATTGAGTGTGCATGAACAGACACGTGCAGCGGATCAACCTCGGCTGACTCGATCATAAAGTACTTCACTGATTGTCAAAGGGCGGTAATTACGTGTGCACTGGTGTTGTAATAAATGTCGACTGAGATAAGACGGTTTAGGATTTATATAGTATCTCTATTTGTCAATGAAATACCACAGCGACATTCAGAGGTTAGACAAAAATATTCATAAACAAACAAACAAACGAGCAAAAATGACTAGAAATTTGACAAACGTATATTAATTGATAAGAAATACAACACTGACATTTAGAGTTCGCACAAAAAAATATTCATCAACAGAAGTAAAATCACAAAACTATTTCATTTTTGTTACAGTGGTTGCCAAATATAAATGACGACAGCGCTGGACATTCTCTGGTGCAGGGGTCTCCATCCTGCAGCTTTCCACCCGCCTCCAAGCAGCTCGCTAAAAGATCTCTGGATTATATGTTTTGTGCTGAAAAGCTAAAACTTGATTAATTACCACTGTAAATGTATAATTTTGATGTCTAACTTTGTGGACTAATAAATGAGCAATGGTTTATGTTTTATAAGCATCAGTAGCTCTGTGGTGTTGTCATTTTGTAAAGGGAGCTCACTGGAGGAAAAAGGTTGGAGACCCCTGAGAAAGCATGACAGGGTACTTAAAAAAATAAGAATAATAATAAAAAATAAAATAAAATAAATACATTAAAAATATGATAAGCATTAAAATAAAATAAAACAATAAAAAATAAAATAAATAAATAAAACAATTAAAAATGTAATAAAAATAAATAAAATAAATAAAATCAAGTCAAAATCACAACAGTGTGTACTTTCTGTTACCAGATACTTTGTCCAAACAAAAGGTGTGTTGCAGCAGGTTTAAAGTCCAGACAAACAGACTCAGCAGGTTTGGTGCAGGACAGTCAGGGGTACATGTTTAATAAGGTACAAGTGGTGTAGTCTGTCACACTGACCACTGGTGTAGTCTGTCACACTGACCACTGGTGTAGTCTGTCACACTGATGCACAAGACAACAGGGCTGTCGTGTGTGTCTTGTGTGTGTGTCTTGTGTGTGTGTCTTGTGTGTGTGTCTTGTGTGTGTGTCTTGTGTGTGTGTCTTGTGTGTGTGTCTTGTGTGTGCATGGTTCATTGCCTTTATCAGTTTTATCAATGTTAACAACATGCATAGCTGAAACTCAGTTTTGCATGGCTGAAGTTGAGTTTGCATGGCTGAAGTTGAGTCCTGCACAGCTGAAGTTGAGTTTGCATGGCTGAAATGGAGTCTGCATGGCTGAAATGGAGTCTGCATGGCTGAAGCCGAGTCCTGCACGCCTGAAGTTGTGAGAGAGTTGAAAAGTTGAATCCTGCGGGGCTGGAGCAGGCTGAAGCTGATCCCTGCATGGCTGAAGCTGAGTCTGCAGGGCTGAAGCTGTGTGAGAGTTATCCTGCATGTCTGATCTGATCCCTGCACGTCTGAAGCTGATCCCTGCACGTCTGAAGCTGATCCCTGCACGTCTGAAGCTGATCCCTGCACGTCTGAAGCTGATCCCTGCACGTCTGAAGCTGTGAGTTGTAAAGTTCTTACCTGGAGCGGTGGTAGATGATGAGCGCGCACAGACCCAGACACAGCAGCAGCAGGTAGCGCTGCTTCAGAGACAGACGGACACAGGACAGTCTTTCCATGGACAGAAAATGGACTTTTTCAGCTCCAGTCTAGAACCAGAACAGTCCCCGTGTCCCCTCCATGTGAGATCACTCAGTCCACGCGCTGCTGCAGACGAAGAGAACGAGTTTCACGACATGAGACTCATGACTCTATAAAACGCCCCGATCACAAACATGTCATGACAGGCAGCGTAAAAAGTACATTACGACAATAAACTCTCTGTTTTTTAAGTTAAAACGACGTGTTTACGGCGTGTTTATCAGTAAACCTGCAGGTAAAGTGAGAGTGAGATGAAGGTTACGCAGTTAGCCTTTAGCACAAACAAACACTGGGATTTAGGGACTGGCACAAAAGTATAAAACAAACACACCGCTGGTATTTAGGGACTGGTACACAAGTACAAATCTCAATAAAACGAAACAAAATGGCTACAAGTAAAAAAAAAAAAAAAAAAAAAAAAAAAAAAAAAAAATAATAATAAAATAAAATAAAATAAAATAAAATAAAATAAAATAAAATAAAATAAAATAAAATAAAATAAAATAAATAAATAAATAAATAAATAAATAAATAAATAAAATAGCAAAAATGATAACAACAATAATAATAATACTAAGAAGAACAAGAACAAGAAGAACAAGAATAGTAACAATAATAAGAATAATAGTAACAATAATAAGAATAATAGTAACAATAAGAAAAATAAGGGTAACAGTAGTAGTAGTAGTAGTAGTAGTAGTAGTAGTAGTAGTAGTAGTAGTAGTAGTAGTAGTAGTAAAAGAAAAATTCAATTATGTCAACTGGGCAAAAAGTTATTAGAGTGAATAAGTTAAGATTCTAATAACTGTCCAGTTGACAGAATTGAAATTTTCTTTTACTATGGCTCATGCCTGGACATGTCAGGGAATATACAGACACTACTACTACTACTACTACTACTACTACTACTACTACTACTACTACTACTACTACTACTACTACTACTACTACTACTACTACTACTACTACTACTACTACTACTACTACTACTACTACTACTACTACTACTACTACTACTACTACTAATAATAATAATAATAATAATAATAATAATAATATCATTATTACACTACTATAATGTCATTTCAGTCTGACAATCATTACCTACATAAATGTTTACTGTTAACTTCACTGGAATCCCTTTGAATTAACATTGTCAGATTTTTGGCCGAGTCCTGACCTCAGTCTGATGTTACAAAGGAAACTGTTTGAGACAAAGTTCTATTATGCCCCTTTATGACACCACAATGGTTCCCCCTGTGCAGGCTTTGTGACCGTCCAGAACAATCCCAATGTTGTTGTTTTGTTTTTTTCTGACCGTTTTTTCTCGCTGCTTTGACCATTCACAATTTTATATTAGGCCTGTCTTTTTGGTTTGGCAAAAAACTAACAGCTAATAATACAAATTTTCCTTTTTCTTGTGTGGAAATGGGGCGCGCAGATGGTCTGAAGGATGCGTCTTGTCAGTTCACTCTTGATGGGAAGCCTTTTCGGATCTTGGGGGGATCGATTCACTACTTCCGAGTGCCCAGGGAGTACTGGCACGACAGAGTACTGAAGATGAAAGCATGTGGCATCAATACTCTGACCACGTAAGACACAAGTGCAACCCGGGAGTGCACTTTTTGAATCAGTATTGACAGTTTTTGTTTTAGATATGTCCCATGGAATCTGCATGAACCTGAGAGGGGCACGTGGAACTTTGAAGGTCAGCTGGATCTTAGGTAATAAATAATTTTATATGAGTTATTTTTATTTGTTAACTTTATAGCCATGGTTGTGATCTTTAATTCTTCCAGGGCCTATGTAAATTTAGCTGCAGAAGTAGGTCTCTGGGTGATCCTGCGCCCTGGTCCGTATATTTGCGCTGAGTGGGATTTAGGTGGACTGCCAAGGTAAGTACATCTTCTTTGCTTCCTTTTAGAACGTAGCAAACACGCACTTTTCCACTTTTTTCTTTTAGCTGGCTGTTATGTGACAAAAACATGCAGTTACGCACATCTTACCCTGGTTTTATGGAGGCTGTTAACCAATACTTCGACAAGCTTATGACTGTTATTAAACCTTTGCTGGTAAGATGAAGTATTTCTGCTTCTTAAAAGACATAAACCTGGATAGTCAAGTGATGTAAATAGTTTCTGTAGTATAAAGAAGGAGGTCCAGTTATTGCTCTTCAAATTGAGAATGAGTATGGATCATATGCCAAAGATAAGGACTACATGAAGCTTATAAAACAGGTGAGTACGCACGTTGAATACTACCGTTAATACTACAATTTATTTGCACTGACTGGATATTTCTTGTGTAGTGTTTTCTGAGCAGAGGTCTCGATGAGTTATTAATGACTTCAGACAACTGGGAAGGCTTGAGATGCGGAGGGACAGACGGAGGTAACTCAAAATCAACACATAATAGTCGTTTTAATCTGCATCTGATCTAACGGGATTGTTCCTGCAGTTTTGAGAGCCGTAAATCTCCAAAGACTCTCGTTTGGAGCGATACAACACTTGGCCGACATGCAGGTAGCTCCGTGGACTAGAGGTTTGTTTGCGCGTTGGTAAAATGAAAATAAACTTTAATCCGCAGCCGCAGAAACCAGTGATGGTGATGGAATATTGGTCCGGCTGGTTTGACGTTTGGGGAGAGCATCATCACGTTTTCCACTATGAAGGTAAAGAGTGATGTGATAAATGTATTTAGCGACTGGAAATAAAACACATCTAATCGTTTTAAGTAATATTTAGACTAGTATAAACATCTGTGTGCATTTAGTTACCAAAAAAAAACTTTCTAATGATTATTTTGGGCTTTTGGGGGCCCCCTGGTGGTCTCGGGGCCCCCCAGCAGCTGCTCATTCTGCTTATAGTCTGAACCGGCCCTGGTGATAAACTTATAACATTGTAAATTAAAGGTGCGTAATGTAACTTTTTCTGAAGGAGGGTATGCTGCAAGAATATTCCACAGTGTAGCCTTTTAACATACCTTTCTCCATGGAGACAAGCAACCCGGCCATGTTACAAGTCAGACCTGTGGAGAGGCGACGTATTTATCATCAATAAAAACACCTGTAATCCACTAAACGCTAAATAGATAATGAATTAAGTGTTTTACTATGGAACAAATAGGTAATACAAGAATATCTCCATGGAAACAAGCAGGCGGTGGACACTCCTCCGGAAAGGTTACACAGTGCTCCTTTAAAACTGGTATTTATTTTATCATAATAATGTTTTTTTTATATGAATCAGACATGCTTAATGTGGTGTCAGAGATCTTGGAAAGAGGCATCTCCATAAACTTCTACATGTTTCACGGAGGAACCAGCTTTGGATTCATGAACGGGGCCATGGACCTCGGGACTTACAAACCACAAGTCACCAGCTACGGTTAGAAAATATATGGACTATTTATATTTGACAAAGCTCTGCAGGTCCAGGTAATGCAACAGTGATTTTTTATTGTTGTTTTTTATCACTTCAGACTATGACGCCCCGTTGTCTGAGGCTGGGGACTGCACTGAAAAGTATCACGCCTTGAGAAACCTGTTCAGCCAATATCACTGTAAGACGTTTAAACTACTGTATCTTGGATTTAATTTACTTTATTAGTTTAACTTCAAGCTCTTTTGCAGCTGAGCCTCTTCCAGATGTTCCAGTTTCTCAGCAGAGGAGCGAGTACAGCCCTGTTATTGTTGAGGAGCACCTGTCACTGTGGGATATTCTACACCTCACAGAAGTAACACAGGACATGCAGTCGTCTAGGCTGGTTGTTTTGATGAAATGGAGCAGCTTTTTAATCGCGTTTACTTTCATTGCTGTTCAGTCTTGCAGGTCTGAGTTGCCACTGAACATGGAGAATCTTCCTGTGAATAATAATAACGGTCAGTCTTATGGTTACACTTTGTATGAGACGAGTGTAACATGTGGAGGGACGATTCACGGTCAAAACATCAGGGACAGAGCTTTGGTGAGGACAGTTTTTCATGTGCAGTTTCCACTAATCGTCTGCGTATAATATTTAAATATCTCATCTCGCTGCAGGTGTTTGTTAACAGACAGTTTGCTGGAACGTTGGACCCAAGAAATCATGAGGTGGTTCTTTCAGATGGACAGGTAGAAAAGACAGACGATAGAAAAGACAGAATGCAATATTTCTGTCAAACTTTATAGTGGTTTGTTTTGTTTATTCAAATAATAAAAGGGAGAGAGACGTCTGAGTTTACTTGTGGAAAACTGTGGCCGTGTGAATTATGGGAAAGCTCTGGACGAACAGCGCAAAGGTACATTTTTATTCCCCTCTAATACTAATAATAATAATAATGGTAATAATAATAATAATAATAATGGTAAAAAAATGTATATATATTCAAAAATAATACTAATAATACTAATACTACTACTACTAATAATAATAATAATAATAGTAATAATTGAAAAAAAATTTATATACAAAAAATTAATTAAATAAATAAAAAAATAAATAAATAAAATAAATAGTAATAATAGTACTAGTAATACTACTACTACTACTAATAATAATAATAATAATGGTAATAAATAAATATAAAATAATAACAATGATGGTGATGATAATAATAATAATAATAATAATAATAATAATAATAATAAAAATAATAATACATTTTCCTCATAATAATAATAATAATAATAATAATAATAATACATTTTCCCCATAATAATAATAATAATACATTTTCCCCATAATAATAATAATAATAATAATAATAATAATAATACATTTTCCCCATAATAATAATAATAATAATAATAATAATAATAATAATAATACATTTTCCCCATAATAATAATAATAATAATAATAATAATAATAATAATAATAATACATTTTCCCCATAATAATAATAATAATAATAATAATACATTTTCCCCATAATAATAATAATAATAATAATAATAATAATAATAATAATAATAATAATAATAATAATAATAATAATAATAATAATAATAATGCATAAATTCATTACAATGCTAACTACCGGTCTATGGTTTTGTAAACATAGGCATTGTGGGAGATATTTTCCTAAATCAGATTCCTCTGAGAGGCTTCACAATCTTCAGCTTGGAAATGAAGCTAGATTTTTTGAATAGGTAATTTTATTCCTGTAGCCAAGGCATCTTACATTCTCACGGTGTTTTTCAGTGAGCGTTATGTTTTTTCAGGTTGCTGATATCAGACAGATGGAAACACGGCTACAGCTGCACTTTTATGCCTGGGTTTTTCAGAGCAAGTCTTTATGTCGATGGTCCACCAAGAGACACTTTTATCAAACTGCCTGTAACGTTTTTGATTAATTAGCCTGTTTGTTGGTCAGTTTATGCCATTTTGGGGCTATAAAATTATTTTTTTTATCTGCAGGGCTGGGCTAAAGGAACTGTATTTGTTAATAGTCACAATCTCGGACGTCATTGGTCGATTGGGCCTCAGCACTGTCTTTACTGCCCTGGACCTTGGCTCAACAAAGGAGAGAATCAGGTTGTTCCTTAGCTTAAAAAACAACATTTATGTGTCAATTTTATCAAGTCAAAATTAACTTCTCTGCCTTATTTTTAGATCATTGTTTTTGAAGAACAGAAAACGGATGGCAGGATTGTTTTTGCTAAAGATCCAGAGTATGGAAAAACTATTGATGTGTACAAACTCCCTTTTTGTAGTTTATTGTAAAAATGCATCTTCATAAACTTCTCACGTAGAATCTAATCACACACAAATCAAGGTATTTAATGATTTTTAGATCGGCCACTTACAGAATATTCCTTATTTCTTGCTGATTGCATTTTTTGACCCCCTGAACATCGACAAAAAGTCTCACATGGAGGTATAAAAATGATCACCCTGACAAAAACTGTTATATTAAATGGGCTTTGTGGCAGTGTCTGATACCCACAGCCTGGAAGTGGACCCCTGTGTGCGAGGAGCTTGGCACATTTTGGCGTAGACTCACATAATTTGGAACTGTGATAAAGCTCCATGAGACAAGCCTAAAAATGAATTGAAGCACTGCCCTGGGATGAACAGGAAGTCAGCCATATTGGAAAATCAAAACTCCATCACCGTTTTGACAGTGGGTTTATAAAACTATAAAACTATCTAGTTCTAGGTTTTTGGTCCAAATGAGCTCAGATTCAGCACGTCTTATCTCAACACCTTGACATTCAAAAATTATCTTTTTTTTTTTTTGATTGTCCATAGCACAACAGCATAAGAGTTGGCCTACATAGCTCAAATTTCTATAATAATTGAGTGATCTCAGCCTGAATGTTATGGACTAATAATCATATGACCTGTGTACACTATAGCACCCCCTAGTGTACACATAAAACATGGACTTTATCTGATTTGTACAAAATTTGCGGATTCTACACAAGGGAGGAGGTAAAATAATCTATTATGAACATAGGGCTTTTTCACGGTTGGACATCAGGGGAGTAAAGACCTGCTTATTCTTACCAGGTTAAAATTTGCACCACTTTTACACAGGCTGACACTGGTTAAAGTCATAATTCACACTTAAGGCTTAGTGCTACAGCGCCACCAATAGGGCTGGAGAGCAAAGCAAAAAAAAATCACTGACAAAAATGGTTCAAATTTTGCTGAAAATTCCTTTATGTTCCCCTGATAATAAAACATAATTAGACTCATGCTCAAATTGTTACACTTTTTGCTCTAGGGTCATCCAAACCGCCTATTTAAAGTCAATAGTGCTGTGAGAAAAAGAACCACTAAACATTAACCAAAACAAAAACACACCATCACTGGCAGAGAGAACCAGCTTAGTCAAAAATTAAGTCACAGATTTTACATGGTCCACACAAAATGACTCAACAATATCGCCTAGAAGTGGACCACTATGAGACGGGAGACATGTACTTTGTCTTAGACCACTGAAATTTATAGGAGCGATACGACACATGAGGACCACCCTAAAACATAACTGGAGCAATACGCTAGAGCAAACAGGAAGTCGGCCATATCGGATGGTATTTGTACCGCCACTTTGACATAAATTTATCTGAAACTTATCTAGTCCTAAGTTTTTGATCCAAATGAGCTCAAACTTCACATAGTTGCAATTCAGAAGCAGGTCACATGGGAGAGGCGTGCGCACAAAGGTGAGGGCCATGATCACTGCTTGCGGCTTTAATATTATTTTGTTGTTCAGTTGATGCATTATGGATACTGAACATCTTCAAAACCTCTCTGAAATGAGTAGATAATATTTCAATATTGGAGCAATCAAGTCCAGAGACATTTTTCATCATTAATTATATGTTATGAACCTTGACCTACTTCATTTCTTGTGGTTTGTGAACTTTGTAAAGACAAGATAAGACCAAAAGATGAACTCTTGACCCATCCAAGACTTGTATTGATCAAAGGGCTTGTCCTTCACCTTAAAACACCCTTCTGTAGTTTAAGGTGCAACATATCCCTGAGCTCTTCATAATAAAACTCTCATTTGCGATTAATTGCCCTGAATAATTACTCATTAACATCAGAAGAAAATGCAGTTAAATCTGTTCATTAAAATAAAGCTACACGTTCTTTAAAATGACTTGTATGAGTGTTTTTTTTTACTTAAACTTAACATGTGCGAACGCTTGTATTTTATTTTGAAAGTCTCTCCCCGGAAGCAGTGCGTAACACGTGACAGCTTGATGTATGAATATATCCCTTGTTCCTGTATCTCTCCAGCTACTGCGGAAACACGGAAAGCATTTAGCCTTTAAGCAGAGGACAAAGCTGCAGAAAGAATATACTGTTTTTGTTTTGAATTGTTTGCAAAAGCCAAACTTAAATATAACCTGACTTGGAGGATTAGTTCTTGCATTGTAGTTTTATATTAGTCTGGCACAGAGCTCCTGAAGTTTAAGGAACTAACTACATAAACAAACTGCTATTAAGCATTTTCTGGTGACTTTTCCATGGATTGTGGGGCATTGTGCACTGTGCTCGGGTGTGTTTCAGGGATAGCTGCAGGTGGACTCCTCTTTGCAGCCTACAGACTCGGTTTACTGTATCAGCTGTTTCATAAGGTAGGTTTTGTTTCTCCTTCACAGTTATAGTAATAAACTGAACGTGCAGCTGCTGAAAGAGTCCATAGACTAGTTCAAAACAAGGCAAACTGACTTAAAGTAAACTATCTTGCAGCCTACAGTGTAACCTGAGTCAGGTGAAAGGTAAGCCTCTGTCCATTCATGTCAACTTTGACCGCACTCTCCTGGTGGTTTTCTGTGTCAATAGTTGCACAATGCACAGGCAATTCAACACATGACAACTGTGACCAAGCTGCACTACGATTATGACTAATGGCTTGTATATCTGTGAAACGCTTCTGCTGTTTTTTTTCCCTCTCAGACAGAGACAAAAAGCCCCCGTCATGGAGGAGAGAGTGTGGCTGAGGTTCTGCGCGCTCATGGCATAAAATATGTGTTCACTCTGGTTGGAGGACACATCTCTCCCATCCTGGTGGCCTGTGAGAAAGTGGGCATCCGGATTGTCGACACCAGACATGAGGCTACCGCAGTCTTTGCAGCTGATGCAGTTGCAAGGCTTTCAGGTGCACTTTGTAAATATTGACTGTTTACTCTTTACATATCGGCCTATAGGATTTACAAAATTGAAGTCTGAAAAGCATTATTTAAACAAACAAGTTAAAAGGGTCTTTTAACTGGTGTGATTGAACTTGTTTAGTGAGTAAGTTAAAGGTAGTCTATTTAGTTTATTTCTAAAAGGTGTATCTCTTACTTTAATAGGAACTGTTGGTGTGGCAGCAGTGACTGCGGGACCAGGACTCACCAACACTATCACTGCTGTAAAGAATGCACAGATGGCTGAATCCCCATTACTGCTCATAGGGGGAGCTGCTGGCACACTTCTTCAGGTGAAGAACAAGAGTTTTATAGCCATTTAAAAAAAATGTACCTATAGCTGATCTTGTACTATTTGTGTTACAGGGAAGAGGTGCACTCCAAGACATTGACCAGATATCTCTGTTTAAGCCTCTGTGTAAATTCTGTGGTTCTGTCAGAACAATTCGGGAGATTGTACCAACCGTCAGAAAGGCCCTGGCTATTGCTCAGTCAGGAACTCCAGGCCCTGTCTTCATAGAATTCCCCATTGACACACTGTACCCCTACCATATCGTATCGAAGGAGTTTGGTGTTAAAAACCCACCAAAGGGATTAATGGGCAAATTTCTCTCCTGGTACTTTTCTTTTTCCCTTTATAAAATGACTGTGTACAATTTCCATATAAGCATTGTCCTTATTGTTTCAAAGGTACCTTAATAATCACCTCATGAACATCTTTGCTGGAGCATGGGAGCCGAGAGATGTGTCCCCTCTTCCTGTTAATGTCCCACAAGCTACAGATAAACAAGTATGTTTTTTCCATTTCTTTAAAACTTTACACCTTTTTTTTTTTTTTTTTTTTTTTTTTTACTGAACATTTTGTTTAATTAAAGGTCCAAAAATGCATAGAGCTGGTCAGTAGAGCAAAGAAGCCAGTTATTCTGCTTGGAAGCCAAGCGACACTTCCACCAACACCAGCTGATGATGTCAGGTAAATGACATATTCTTATTTCAATTCAGTTTGTGTTTCACAGACTCATAAACGTACATCTATACAGACACTTTTGGGTTCTGTCTGTCTTGCAGAAAGGCACTGGAGGACTTGGGCATACCTTGCTTCCTGGGTGGTATGTCCCGTGGAATGTTGGGTAAAGACAGTCCTATCCATATCAGACAGAACAGACGTGATGCCCTGAAGGAGGCTGACCTGGTGATTTTAGCTGGTATGATGAAAGCTCGGTAACATATTAAGTTGTACAGATTTGCATTATATTCTCACTGCTGTTGTGTTGACAGGCACTGTGTGTGACTTCCGCCTGAGCTACGGCAGAGTTCTGAATAGGCGCAGTAAAATTATTGCTGTCAACAGAGATAAGACCCAGCTGCTAAAAAACTCGGATATGTTTTGGAAACCGACTGTTGCAATCCAGGGTATCGTCTCAGAACGTCTCTATCCAACACATTGTAATGGTGGTGATATTGACTTTATTTTGTTTGAAAGGTGATGCTGGTTCATTCTTGGTAAATCTTTCCAAAGGCCTTAAAGGCCATCGCTGTCCTGAAGAATGGCCACAAAGCCTTAAATCTGGTGACGCAACAAAAGAGAAAGCCAACAGGTTAGTTTTGTTCTTCTCTCTATAACACAATCACATCACAAGCTTCTAAAATACATTTTAATCTGTGACAGAAATGACCTGATTTTTCTTTCTGTAAAGGACCAAAGCAGAGGAAAAGACTGACTATCACCTGAACCCACTGAAGGTTCTTCACAGAGTAGATGAGCTCATGTCTGAGGACAGTATCATTGTCGCAGATGGAGGAGATTTTGTGGGAAGTGCTGCTTACATTTTGAGACCAAGAGGACCTCTGCGCTGGCTTGATCCAGGTCAACAAAAGTCTTAATATGCATTGTACTGTTCATAACCAATGTTATAAATATTTAAAGATTTAAAAATATGGCCATTCTTAGAGCTGTCCAGTTGTTTTTTATATGACGTAAACCTTTAGTTTTTGTTTGTAGGAGCCTTTGGGACTTTGGGAGTTGGAGGAGGATTTGCACTGGGAGCAAAGCTGTGTCGGCCTGATTCTGAGGTAGAGACTGTTCTGTTCAAGTACACATTAGACATTGATTAAAACAAACACTCTTTTCATATTTGCAGGTTTGGATAATCTATGGGGACGGATCTTTAGGATACAGTGTAGCAGAGGTTGACACTTTCACCAGACACAAGGTAAACATATAATTAAAACCAGAAGTTTACTTACACTATATAAAAAGACACTTTTGTTTCTCTCTGCCTGACATGAAATCAGACTAAACTTTTCCTGTTTTAGGTCAGACAATTTTTCACTACTTTCTTCAAAGTCAGAAGTTTACATACCATAATATCACTATGCATTTAAACAATTTGGGAAAACCGAGATGATGATGTCATGTATTTGGAAGCTTCTGCTATGTTTATTGACAACGTCTGAGTTAATTAGAGACACGCCTGTGGGTGTATTTGAAGGCACGCCTGAAACGCACTGCTTCTTTGAGTAACATGAGTAACATCATGGGAAAGTCAAAAGAAATCAACCAAGGTATCAGGAAGAGAACTGTGGGCTTGTATAAGTCTGGTTCATCCTTGGTGCAGTTTCCAGATGCCTGAAGGTGCCACGTTCATCTGTTCAAACAATGATACACAAGTATAAAGACCATGGGAATGTCTAGTCATCACACCACTCAGGAAGAAGACAGTGTGTCCCGGAGATGAACGTGCTTTGGTCCAAACTGTGCTTATCAACCTAAGAACAAAAGCAAAAGACCTTGTGAAGATGCTGCTGAAGCTGGTAAGAGTGTGTCATTATCCAAAGAGGACTGAAAGGACACGCTGCAGATAGAAGTCATTACCCCAAAAGAAAAATGAAAAAGCCAGATTACAGTTTGCAAAAGCACACAGGGATAAAGACCTTAATTGGGTCTTCAAATGGACAATGACCCAAAGCATACTGCCAAACTGGTTACAAAGCAGCTTAAGGATAACAAAGTCAATGTTTTGGAGTGGCCATCACAAAGCCCTGATCTCAGTCTTATTGAAAATGTATGGACAGACCTGAAAAGGCATGTGCGAGCGAGGTGGACTACAAACTTAGCTCAGTTACACCAGTTCTGTCAGGAGGAATGGCCCAAAATACCTGCCAAATATTTGAAGAAAGTAATGAAAATGAAAAATCCTTCTCTCATTATTCTGGCATTTAGCAAATAGAAATAATTTTGTTAATCCTAATTGATCTAAAACAGGAAAAATTTATTCTGATTTCATGTCAGACAGTGAGGAAAAAAAGTTTGTGTCTTTTTATATTGTGTAAGTAAGCGTCTGGTTTCATCTGTACATCATGTTTAGAACACTATGAATGAGAAGTGGCTTGTACATTGTATGAGATGCTTTGGAAACTCATAGTGCTTTTGTTATAATTGGTTTCTTTTTTTTTTTTTGCAGACTCCAGTTATTGCTGTTGTGGGGAATGATGCCTGTTGGAGTCAGATCTCTAGAGAGCAAGTCCCCATGCTTGGTAGCAATGTTGCATGTGGCCTTGCATTTTCAGGTAGATCTGGCCTCCTAAAACAGCTTTATTTTGTTACTTTAGAGATGTGTATTAACTATTTAATCTTTTACAGATTATCACATAGTTGCAGATGGTTATGGAGGCAAGGGTTATCTAATTAGACGGGAAGACGAAGAGAAGCTGAGCGACATAATTAAACAAGCGCAGAAGGATTGTCATGAGGGAAAAGCTACACTTCTTAATGTTCTTATTGGGAAAACTAACTTCAGAGAGGGCTCTATCTCTGTGTAGAAACAAACTGTATTGCCTTCATCAAAATGGATACTGACTTTGGATTTATGATCTCACTTTTATCCCTTTATGGGCGACAGTAGCTCAGTTGGTAGAGTGTTTGTCCACTGATCCGAAGGTTAGCGGTTCAAATCCCGCTCTCGAGATGGTTGAGCGGTCAGATCCATGGTGTATGAATGTGTGTGTGAATGGGTGAGTGGTTCTTCGTTGTAAAGCGCTTTGAGTGCCTTGAAGGTAGAAAAGCGCTATAGAAAAATGTGACTATTTACCATTTATTAAAGCCATAATCAACTACATTATTTTAGCCCAGAGTTCCGGTTCAGATCACAAAGGAACTCTGTGTAACGGGCGATGCCATGTTGCAACTGGAAAACATGATTTCATCTCACCAGAAAGCACGTCATATCTGTTTAGAAGGAAACATATTTAGTAAAAAGACAAAGTTAAATCTGTCAACTGGGCAAAAAGTTGTAGGAGTCAAGACTTGCTGCTGCTGATCCAAGCCACTTCTTCAGTACTCAGAGTGTAAACAGTTATTGTTTACAGTTTCAGTGTAGTTAGCGCCTCCCTTCAGACAGATATAAGGCAGTGTCCAGCAGTAATCCAACCAGAACTGAAGAAGCAGCTTGGATGAGCAGCAAAACGTCTTCACTTCTACAACTTTTAGTCCGGTTGGCAGATTTAACCTTGGCTTTTTACTGTGGATCAGACCTGGATGACTGAGGGATTCCACAGACAAGGAAACATATTCGATCATAAACCAAAACCACTCTGCCTTTCCTCAAGCGAAGACACAAATAGTAATATTGGGAAGTGTTTGTTCCAATAAAATAAATCCTTTGAACATTGTAACATGTACATATATGCAAATGTGGATGTTTTTATAAAGGGAAGTTGTGTGAAAGCTGTGTCTGAAATGAAGACCTGATGAAATCCTTGCACTTGAATTAAATGATTGTATTTTGGAGTGAATGTACTTGTGTTCTGAGCTGTGAATATAGACTGAGCTTAAATAAAATATGCACTCTTGGTTTCTGTGATTGCATTTGACATTGATCTCTCTGCAATATTAGTTATCACCAGAAGATGGCGCTCGACTCCAGTGCGCTGACGTGTCTTCACCAATTGTGTCTGTTCATAGTGCGGAAACATATGCTAAGAAGAAAATATATGTTTTTACCTGTCTTACAACACCTGGCTATTGTTTTCTGAGTTCTAATCTCATCTTGTATTTTATAATCTTATCCTATTTATCATGCAGACTTCAAAAAATTATGAAACACTGAGAGGAAATATGATTAAATATTCACCACGCGCAGCATTTGACATTAATTTGCTGGTTGCTACACCCTTCCGTGCTTCTGCTATAAAAGAATGAGTAAGAAATGGGTTATTATATTATATTCTACACCATGGGTCAAATAAATGGAAAGACTTATGCTTCTTTCACGTACACTTCGTAAAATCACCTCGTATTAAGTGTAGATGCGTTAATAAAAAACAAAAAAAATAATCAATTTCAATCATGATGTTGTTACTGATATGATATTTAAGTGTACGTCTTGATTAAAATTATTGTGTTTACTGAAGATTTAAAATTCCAGCTTTTTTTTGGTGAAGTTTAGTTTTCCGCGGGGTACGTGAAGCCGCCATCGGAGCACGCGCATCATCTCTCCTGCACGCGGCCACTTCAGCAACAGCTCCTCAAAAGTTCAAGCTGCTTCGTGAATGTTTGGGACTCTGAGCAGCTCTGCAGAGGCGTACAGGTCTACAGCAGGACTTTTGAAGGTAACATGTCAGTTTATTATTACACAAAACGTCCATTTATTCAGGGATCAGCCGGTTTCTTCCGTGTGAATCACAAGGAAAAGGGAAACCCCGCTGGGCTTTTTTAAACTGACACCTAGCTTAAACAAGTTTGACTTTAAATCATTATTCTTAGCTAAACTGCTTTATTTTATACTTTGCTTTCTTCATAGTGTTACGATTCTCTAATATAGCTTTAATTTCAGTTAGTTATCAAAGCAAACAAGTGTAAACATGACACATATGATGCCAATCAAGTGTAAACATGACAGTTATTATGCTAGTCATGTGGTTCAAGGAGGAAGCTAACTACTCATAACTCAGTATTATGTTATTTATTTTATTTACCGAACTCTTGAACTTAATTTCCTTACAGCACGTTGTTCTAAACGTGTTATAAGTGTTCTAAAGTGAGATAAGTACACTTCCTTCCTTGTTCCTGGAGCCAGTTCTTCAGGCATCTATGAGGACTTCACATGTGTTTTTGATGTGTAGCTTGTTCAGTGGAGAAACTTGCCCCAAACTTGGCCTTCTCTGATCTACAGGAGCTGAATGGCCTCTGTTATAGCAGTGAAAACTGAGAAGCGACCTGCTGCTGACTCTCAAGATGCAGACTCCAATGCAAAGAAGCCCAGGTAAGGCTTAATGAGATGTGCATGTGAGAGCCGTCAGGTGTATGTATGCATTTATACATACATGAGTCAAATATTAAATGTTGAGATTGCATGTTTAAAATAGTATTGTTTGAATGTTGCCTAATAGGGCTGAATGATTTGGAAAAAAAAAAAAAAATCTACTGGTAATTCTGATTTTTCTGATGAGCATTGCGATTTTGATTAGATTTATTTATTTAAAAATAAATTGCAATTCTGTTCATAGTTAATGTTTTAAACACGTCCAAAAGAATTGACAAAAAGACTGAGATATGAGATAACAGACTAATATAAGAAACGTATTTCATAACATAGTTTTACAGATCTGAACCACAGGATTGGCAGTTTTTATTCAGAATAAGACTATTTTGATGTTTGTGGAGTAAAATATGGTGCTTATAAAATTGCAGCCTTTGCGATTTGCGAGTTGCATCCATTCAAATTTAGTTTCGAGCGCGATTAATCTTGCAGCCCTATTGCTGAAGGAGCTCTCATGAGTCCGGTCTTGCTCATATAGGAAACTTCTGCCCAGCCTGAAGACCAAGCGCGCCCCTGAGCTGGTACTGGTGATTGGGACGGGGGTGAGCTCTGCAGTGGCCCCACAGGTCCCAGCTCTGCGCTCCTGGAAGGGCCTCATCCAGGCTCTGTTGGATGCAGCCAATGACTTTGACCTGCTGGAGGAGGAGGAGAGCCGGCGCTTTCAGAAGCACATGCAGGAGGACAAGAATCTGGTGCATGTGGCCCATGACCTCATTCAGAAACTTTCTCCAGTAAGAAAGCTTAACTTTGACCTGCATGTTTTCAAATACAAACAGAGTGTTGCCTTAATTGTGTAAAGCATTTATACCACACTTAACCATGTATACAGCAAAAGGCAATTTTATCTTCTTGTGACATTAGGCACCTTGAAAACGATGTTTGTATTTGTTAAATAGCAAAGCTGACAGATGGTGGTCTTCCGTTTTCCTTTGATGTTAGTCATGTCTGAGCGCACTTTTCAAATGATAAAACACACTTTGTGTCTATTACAACAAGAACAAACAGATCATTTATGGCTTTATCTGCCATGTTTATTTCAATCCACAGTTGTGTAGATACAAACTCACAGCCACTGGTTTCACCAGGACTTGTGAGGAAGTGGGTTACCCAGTTTGATAGAATTATAATGGATTATGGTCTGTGTCTGAAGTTAAGAACATTGTTTTGTTTGGCAAATGTCATATGTCATATCATAAATGTAATATAGTCTGAACATTTTAAACCATTTAATTTAATCAAATCTAGCCATACTAGCACTTTGAGAATAAAACGGGGAAAGATAAATAAATTTAAATAATCACTGTAGACACTTGTTGGGATAATGACAGGTTCTTCCGGTGGAAAGGACTCGTGCGGCTTTAGCCCATTAGTGCTTTAATCTGTGCCTGTATCACCTTGGTCACTACAGCCCTCTGCTGCCTCTGCTATTCTTAGACTTTTAACTCCTCCCATTCCATTTTATTTATTTTACAACCTGCGTACTCAGGTAAGAGGATCTATGTACTCTGGGATGAGATGGACCATTTCTCTTCAACAGAGGAAGAGTTCCACTGCCTCAAACTCGTCCAAGAAAAAGTTGAAGCATGTGAACCCACTGTCACATTCCAGGAATCCGTGACTGCGAACATTCAGTCTGACCTCTTGATTGGAAAAGACACTGAACGGTTTTGTAATACGAGGAATATGAAAAAAAAACCCTCCTTTGCTTCTTTTTTCACTTTTTGTGAGCCCCTTACATAAGTTTGACATAACAGAACTTTTATTTTGAGACACTAGGTGCACTCATGGTCTGACATGGCAATCTCACATGTACTTAGGAGTGAAATCCCATTTAATGGAAAGCATTGTGTTCACCATGGTTCGCTAAAAAGGGATGATTGAGAACTTTTACTGTACACAGTGTGTAGTATCCTGTATAGATCAGGCAGCGTTGCACAGATGCACTAAAATGAAAAGGCTTCTTGATAATGCTACTCAATCTTCATAATTTGTATTTGTGCTTGAAACAGAGAACAGGCAATGTACGATCCACGTTCTTCAAAGACTGTCTGTATGAAGTGTTTGATGACTTGGAGTGCAAAATGGAGAATGCTGGGAAACACCTCCTGCGCTCTGTGCTGCAGCTGATGGAGAGCGGAGCGCTGGTCCTCACCACAAACTTTGATAATCTGCTGGAGATCTATGCCGCTCACCAGGGCACCAAGCTGGAGTCTCTGGACCTCACAGATGAGAAGAAGGTATTTTAAAAACGTAACTTATTGATTAAACTGTGTTTTCACAACAGTTGGTCTTTTAATGAGTGTAAAGGTCACTGCTCCCTCTATTATCTCAAGTGTTGTCAAACACTGTAAATTTGTTCTAATAGTCGACTCAGGGTTGCCACTTGTCTTCCCGTCAAAAACACACAAAAAACCCCGTAACATCATTGCAAACAATTGGACAGCGAAAAGCATGTAATTCAATTATTATTTTTTTTATCTTTAACCTATCGTTGAAAGTAAAAAACGGCTGAGTAAAAAAATTGAATCTTTTTGATAAAGTAACCTACTAATTTAGTGACCTAATATTTTCAGTTTTATAAATGCCTGTCACTGCCGGTCAGTCTTGGTATTTATGCCTCGCCTCCACCAGGGCAAATATCCTCTGACTGCGGTTTTAAGTGATTTTGTTCTGAGTCCAGCCTGGACTGGATTGAGTGCAGTGGACTGTAAACTGTTTGTGTGTTTAGGTGTTGGAGTGGGCTCAGGAGAAACGAAGATTGAGTGTTTTACATATCCATGGCGTGTACACCAACCCCAGTGGTATAGTGCTGCACCCTGCTGGCTACCAGAATGTACTACGGAACACTGAGGTTATGGTAAGAGCCATATTATTTTGACTATTATTTAATGAACTCACCCATCATCTCCAAAGAAATCACAAGGGAAATAAATTACTCAAAAATGGTGCTCATTTTATTCCTGTTACTAATTATTACTGTTATTGTTGATAACATATCCGTAACCTAAGTCTTAGTTTTTTTATTCTTTTAACAGAGAGAGATCCAGAAGTTGTATGAGACCAAATCTTTTGTGTTTCTGGGCTGTGGGCGGACAGTGGACGACACTACATTTCAGGCCCTTTTTTTGGAGGCGGTCAAACACAAGTCGGACCTGGAGCACTTCATGCTGGTGAGGAGAGAGGATGTGGGAGAGTTTAAGAAACTACGGGACAACATGTTGGACAAGGGAATCAAGGTCATCTCATACGGAGATGAATACGCCGATCTGCCAGAGTACTTTGAAAGGCTGGCCAATGAAATCTGCAACAGGGATGTAGCTACCAATGGCTGCGGTAAGATATTCTCTTTGTGGTACGCAGTAGTCAGTGCATGATTTACTGGTTCCAGGTTTGACTGCTGCCTGGGCCTTTCTGCACAGATGTTACATGTTTTACTCTGTGTCTGGGTGGATTTCCTAGGGGCACTTGGGTTTCCTCCATCAACCCCAAAAAATTGTACACTAGGTAAAATGCTTCAGTTAAAAGTAGTCCAGGCCAGGCCTAGCTAAGGTCTGAAGATTGCATTTGACCCACTTTTCACTGCCGCTGGTGCAGCCCGTCAGAAGCATTGGATGCCACAATACAAAGACAAATTTCCACATGGGGTCAATAAGCTTAACCTTAAATAAAAACCCAGTTCAGAAGTAATAGTAATTTAATTCGACTGAATTACCCAAATTCAGTGTGATTTGGAAAAATGCCCTAACATGTAATTTTCACAATCTATCCCCAATAAATGCACAACTACAAATAAAAGCCCAGTTTCTGCTCTGGTAAATCGGTCTGAGGTAAGTGGTATGTATGTTGCACCACTTTAATCAAGTTAAAAACAGTCATTTGTACCATAGCCAGTGGTCAAATGTAACTAAGTAGTAAAGTACTGTACTTAAGTACACATTTTTTGGTATCTGTACTTTAAAGTGGATACTTTTTACTTTTACTTCACTACATTTGAAAGTAGGTATCTGTACATTTTTGAACAGGACTGAAAAGTAAAAGTATTTTCATGATCGTTTGAGGGGTTTATTTTTAACATGTTCATAATTTTGAGCAAACAAAAAAATACAAATAAAGACAGCTAGGGAAAAATCTATCAATTCAGTTGTTTCTACTGAACAAATGTAGTGATTTTGATAAAATTTGTGCTGAATTTTGAAGTCTTATAGAGCCTCAAAATCTGCATGAAATACTTTTACTTTTTACTCTTTTAAGTACACTTTTAAGCAGGTACTTTAATGCTTTTATACAAGTAGATTTTTTTCATGTCATACTTTTACTTTGAGTATTTTTTCCCTGGTATCTGTACTTTTACTTAAGCTAGGAAGAAATGGAAGAATGTTGTTATTTATGATGTTTTTCTTGTAGTAATGGCCTTTTGACATTATTTTGTAGCTGACACACCCTTTAGCCTAAAGCTTTGCACTCTTCTTATAATATGAATTTAAAACAAAGCTAACCGGGTTAAAATAAGTTCTTTGAAAATAAAGTGCACTGAAATCTAACATTTGTTACTTATTTACCTGATTTAATATTTTTACTTGGCTTTGATTCCAGGTTCTCCTTCACAAAATGAGGAGGAACTACAGAACGGCATCACCACACAGAAAAACCTCTTTCAAGGTTAGGCCTGAATGATTTCTCTGTGGCGTCGGCCGGTCACTGCTTGGAGGAGGCACTTGCACATAAATACTTGACTGCTTCGTATTGCATGCTGGTAGTTGTCACTGTGTGTGGTGTCTGCATGCTCAACACTGTGGTTTTCAGTGGATTGTCTCTGTTACTCACCACTCACACAAGTCCTTCCTTTCTCTTTGCCAGACATCACTCTTGACAGGCAAACTATTGGAATCACTGTCAATCATTCTCCCCCACAGCTCCATCCAGTCTAAGCTACTTGGACTAAGATTCTGGCCACATTCACACTTGGAAATCCAGGAACCTTTGACGATATGGGCAAAAAAGACATTCAGAATTGTGCTTTATAGGCTTTCATTTGAAGGGAAAGTGAAAGTGTCAAAATCAGTGTATACTTTTGTTTACAGATAAAATATGTTGCATACATTTTTGTAGGGCTGTACTCATTTAAAACAAATTCTTGGTTCACTAAAGACATGTTCTGTGCTTTTAATTAGTAGTTTTAAAGTGGGCATGTCATGAGCTCACAAAACTATTCAGCATTTCTTTGATCTGACCCAAAATGCACTTACAAAACCCAATAATAACCCACTGTATAGTAGAGAAGTACCAGTAAATTGTGAGTACATTTACATGGCCAGTAAAAATCAGATAACTACAATAATCAGATAACCCAAACGAATAAAAATGTTGCCTGACGAAGACTCCATTGATTAACAGATAATTGACAAAACGATTAAAAAAAAAGCCTTAGCCCTCCATTTTTAAAGACGGTCCGTGACTTGAACTTTTGTGTATGAATTTGAACATGTATAAACTGAAGTATTAAGAAGCAGTTTTATCAAACATCCTCAGTGTATGTTGTATTCATTCCTTCACTTAACCCTGAAGCATTAAAGCTGTCCACGCACAGATTTAGGGGCAGGAAATAAGCCTTTGTCAAGTCACAAAGAAAGAATGCTCATGGGTTTTCAGTAGCAAATATTTTTCACTGCTGTTATAAAACTGTAATTGATTTTGTATTTTGATAATAAAAATTTACAAATAAAAACCTTCTGTCATGTTTTTGCACAGTTCATTTGAGTTGTACATTTGAACACGTCTTGGATTCTCAGACATGGGCCTTTTTATGTGGAGTGTCTCATTCCTAATTGTAAATCTTCACCAGTCTCTTAATTTAAAACATACTGAAAGATATTCCTCCATTTTAGCTCAGGATCTACAACGGCGTTCCTTGTGCTTATTGCAACATTCACTGATTTTGAACTATACTATGCCACTTTGAGCCGTCAGACAGGAATTAACCCCGAGGATCTTATACTAGTGGTTTATTACACCAGATATCCATCCCTTTTCAGAATAAACCTTTAATCCAACCCTCCAAACTAAGCATATTACTTAATAAGCAATGCAGCTACTTTCAGGTACACTTGATTAAAAAGAACAGAAAGTCAGACAAATAGTATAGCAGCTTTATTTAGAAACGCTTACATTCTCATAAATTATCTGAAATCTTTTATTTTTAACCGCTTCTACCTCTTATTGCACCACCATAAATAAAAATGGGCAAAATTATTAAGACTTTCCTTATGTCAAAATTAAAAAAGGGAAGAACACAAATTATTTTGCTAAGTTTTTTGTCTTCTATCTGTGCAATCAACATAAAATTGACTAGACCGCAAACATTTACCAAATAATAAAACTGAAATGAAAATTTTAAGTGCCTTAGAATTTACAGCTATTGGCATGTTGTCACAAGGTCCAAATGTCTTACTTGGGTTCTTTTATCAGATTGTTTAATTGGCTTTTTACTGCAGAAATCCAGGCCCCATGACAAAGTATAAATGAATAGATTTTTGAACACAACTTGAAAAACAGGATCACAGAGGCACAATGGTCACTAAGCGTTCCTCACAGGCTGCTGCTAAAACGTCACATCTTCAGCCTCCAAACCCGGAGAGCAAATGTGACAAACGACAGGATTTTTAGGTCTTAATTTTGTCTTTCTCTGGAGACAGTTGCATGTCAGGCCCAACAGTTTTACAAGTGTTGAAGTTTTTTGTTACAGAAATAACAGTTTTGAACAGTAATATATGAAGAGCAGTAGATATCCAATTCAGAAGCATATCCATAAGTAATGAAAAGTTAAATTATTTTAGTAGTACGATAAAAGAAATACCCAAAAATATGTATTTACTCTGAAGGACAATTATTATGAATGAAAGTGAATAATGTAGTTGTGCGTAATAAATATAAACAAGTTTTATCTCTACAAACTTTCCATGAACTACTGAAATAACTTAACAATTCAACAATTATGCAACTTATTGATGTGCTGTATTGACTTCAATGTAATGTAATTAAATAGGGGACTGATGGAGTTTAGGCTTTCATTAGGGCACTGACGACTGCTCGGGCGTTGAGGCTGCGCAGGTCGTTGTACGTCTGCCCCGTCCCAACAAACACAATGGGCTGCCCAGTGATGTAGGTCATTGAGATGGCAGCCCCCACCTGTGAAGCAGAAAATAATTAGGTTTATGAAAAAAAAATACTAATTCAATAATTCAAATAATATATACACTTTTAATACCTTGTCATCAATTGTGTCAAACTTGGTGAGGACAATGCCGTCAATGAGGCGAGGTTTGTCAGACATGGAATGATCTGCCAGAGCCTGGTTGAACTTTACCTGAACACGTAAAGAAATGCAAATATAATTATACAGGCAAGTAATTTAAGGAGCGCTAGCTATAAACTTGAATTCAGTCTAATCTTACCAACTGATCCACAGCCTCATTGCCCACAAGAGCCTCCCCAACAAACAGCACAAGGTCAGGCATGTTGACAGCAATGAGTTTGGCCAGGGCAGTCATTAAAGGGGCATTGTCCTGCATACGCCCAGCAGTGTCCACCAACACCACATCAAAGGCCTGGTTACGAGCTGAAAAGGATAAAGACAAATTCAAAACACTTGAAGCAGTCACTACAAGCATTCCCTCTCTGGCCCCTTTGAGGGCTCAAAGGCAGACATCTGATGGATTGAGTAATGAATCCCAGTTACTCAGATGAAACTGTGCTTAGCATTTGTTTAGCATTAAAAATAGTGTAATTTCAAAATGCATTTTTTCCTACCGTAAGCAATGGCTTCCATGGCGATGCCCGCAGCATCCTTGCCATAACCCTTCTCATAGAGCTGAACGACAGGCCGTCCTCCGTGCTGCTCTGGGGGGTGGAGGGAGTTGAGGCGTCGCTGATGAGTGCGGAGCTGCTCCACAGCTCCAGCACGAAAGGTGTCACAGGCTGCGATCAGCACAGTGAAACCGTTCTCGATCAGCCAGAAAGAAATCTGGAATCAGACATTTAGATTAGGACATAAAACATGAATAAATGAAAAACTCAAAGGAATTAGTATTCTGTCTTTAAGTCACCTTGGCTAAGTTTGTAGATTTTCCAACCCCATTAACACCACAAAATGTGATGACAAATGGTCTTCGTTGGTTCTGAGCTTCCATGACGTCTCTCAAAATGTCCACTCTTCGTTTTGGCTGCAGGATTTGCACCAGTGAGTCCTGGAGAGCCTGCTTTACAGTTGAGGTCACAGCTGAAGAAAAAGACAGTAGGATTTGCACATATTAACCTAGGTGTTGTTAAATACGTGGTTGTCAGAGTTATTTAGGTTGAATCAAAGTATACTTACTGGTGAATGTGCCCATAACTTTGCCCTCCAGTTTTTTAGCTACAGACTCACAGAGCTGGGAGGAAATGTCAGCAGCAACATTCTTAGCTGGAAATAAAAAGATGAAGGTTTAGACTGTAAAGTTTAAATGATTTGGACACTCGTAATGAGAAAATGAACATGTTTAAATCCTACCGATGAGGTGGTCCCTCATCTTTTCTAACACTGGTTCCATATCTTCTCGACTGAGGCTCTTGGAGCCCACCAGCCCCTTCAGCATCCCAAACATGCCACCCAGACCTTTGCTTGAGCTGTGATGGGAAAAAGACTTCTTTCCATTAAATGGCTCTACAAAATGTCTATACATTTCAAATGTTTTCAATACCTAGGAGCGCTTTTTTGACTGATAATTACAGTTTCCTCTTCTTCCTCTTCCTCCTCACTGGACTCATAATCAACAGACTGCAGGTCTCCCTTCATAGAACTCAGCTGCCGGTCCTGTCATAGCACAATGTTAAATATTCAGCTGCACTGGATTTACAAAAGCATCACATTCTTGTTGTTGTTGATGATTTTGTTTGTACATACCACATCTATTTGGCCCTCCTGATATTGGTCAGTGCCATTACTGGCGTTATCTCCATTTCTTTCGCTATAGTCCAAGTTCTTGGAGCTGCTACCACCCATGCCCCAAACACGCATTTGTTTTTCCTTTGGTTTCTGAGGTTTTGGGGACTTGCTGTGAAAAAGAGAAAATAGTAAAAAGAAACTACAGAGACTTATTTGTTCAGTACCAGATACTGAAGTTAGACTTACGTTTGTTTTTCAACAGATACTGTCTTTTGCTTTTTCCGAAAAAACTCCTCACGATTCTTTTGAATGATCTCTTCTGCTGTCAACGCCTGGTTCCCATTTTCAGTTGCTTTTGGACTGGATGTCTTTCCAGTATCGACTTTAGCTGGCTCTGCAGCAGGAGCTACAACATAAACATATTTTAGGGTGAAGTTTAGCATGGCAAAAACAAAGAGGAACTGCATTATGTTTGCAAAAACATCTACTCACCCCCCTTTTTGGTATTTTTATTCTTCTTTCCACCACTGTCCTTGCCTTTGTCCCCACCTTTAGTCTCAATCATTGACTTCACAGTTTTCTGAGATTTATCAGACTCCTCAAAGGTCCTCATGCCACGAACGCGGCTTCGAGCTTTGCTGCCCTCTTCTGCATCTCTTCATGTGTTAGAAAGACATTGAGCCTCTTGCCAAATGATTAAATAATAACCAACTAATATACCTAAAATTAAAAATAATAAAAATAGAGCATTAAATAAATTGACCTACTTCAGAAGCATGCTGAAATCATCCTCAAAGTCAAAGTTGTTGTTGAGTAGTTTTAAAGCTCCTTTTTGCTCCAACTCATTCTTATAACGATCCCTAAAATGAAGCTGAACATCATCTAGGAACTTGTCCACATATGTCAGCGTCAGGATCTTTTGAAAACCCACCTAGAACAAACAAGATCAGTTATCTATGTTGGATAAGTGTTTTGCATTGAATTATAATGTGAAAATATTAAAACTTACCACAAATATTAACTCAAACTCATTGTCCAACTTATATTTAAGACTCAGAGCTTCATGAGTGAACGTATTTTTCCCACTGCGCTCCTATAATGCAACAATAACATGAAAATGTAAAAATCACTGACAACTTTCCGTTCCAAAGAGAAAGCACAACATTTCCCCTTTGGTGGTTAAACTGCAAAATATATTCCTTACCATCCTTCCACCAGCACTCTCACAACCCACAAAGGGGAACTCTGCTCTTACATGAACCCATTCTAAACTATAATTTGTTCCCGTTACAATTGCAATATAATTTATTACTATTACACAAAGAGTTCCCTTAACTAATTTGCTCGTTAAAAAAGCTTGAGGGCAAACAACAGGCTTGATTACATTGAAAAAAAATAAAAATAAATAAGTACATGACCTAAAACAGTTAAAGTTTATTGAGACAGTGCAAGATCACATGTCCCAGTTAAAGTTAAATCTGTAAATAACGTAGAAATAGGACAGTGAGAACTTGCGCAATAAGCTTTGTAGCTTTAGCTTTAGCGGTTAGCTTTTAGTCCTGGTGTTGTTTACATGCCAGATGTGTAATATACATGTGTTTCACCTGTAGAATAACGGAGCGGATGAGAGCATTGACGGGTCCAGTGAAGGATCCAGTGACTCCTGCTCCCTGGAAACACCACAGCACTATCCCCCCTTTGCTAAAGATGGAGAAGAAATCGAGCATCTTGTGTTCACGAACCTTACTACATGAGGTTTAAAAAGAGCACAGAGAAATGTCACGGTAAACACGTTTTTAAAATATGAAAACGCTACAAATAATGCCAAAGAAATAAAAAATAAATCATACCAAAAACAGGAGAACAGAATATTCCTCAGTAAAACAGGTACACTCCACTAATAGTGCAAGAACAGTTTGAGACACGTCAGAGGCAAAACCGGAAGTAGATGCGGGCTTCCGGGTACTTCCACGCATGCGCACAAGAATGTAAACAAAGCGGCAGATGTCATGCAATTCCCCCTGACAAACTGAAATGTCACAGTGGTTTAGTAATGATGCCCCCTCTATCCAAATGTGGAAGAAGAGTTGAGATATTGCCTCAGAGGTAAATCCAATCTTTTTTAAAATGGGAAAATTAAAAGGGTAGTGGCTGCATTCGATATGATTCATCTCATTGAATTATTATGCAATTCATTTATTGATGCAATATGCTATGCTGTGCTATTGTTCTTTGTTTTCGTTTTTTCGTTTTTTTCATTTTTAATTTTATTTGTAAAAAGTTAAATAAAAATAATGAAAAAATTATAATAATAAGGTGGTATCATGGATCTATTATATACAGGTGTGCAGCACTGCAGCATGGACTTATGTATGTAGTGCATTATAAATATTAATACTGCTATTATACCTGCATAGAGGCGATAATGTACTCTTTATGCACCAACACGAAGAAGACGTACCTCCATATGTATGTGGCACTAGCTCCCTGTTAGCTTCAGGATTGACTTTAAGATTCTCATGATGATGTTTGAATGTCTCCATGTGTTGGTGCCTTCCTATTTCTCTGAGCTTCTTTCTGCTTCTTCCTCTGAGTATTAGAACAGCCCAATCTTTCTATGATATTTTTAAATGTTTGTTGAAAACTCATTTGTTTGCGCTGGCTTTTAACACGAGCTGAGCGGGACTTTTGCTTTGTTTTGTAAGATTGCATTTTATACTGTACAG
Organism: Periophthalmus magnuspinnatus; assembly: GCF_009829125.3. Classification (NCBI taxonomy): domain Eukaryota; kingdom Metazoa; phylum Chordata; class Actinopteri; order Gobiiformes; family Gobiidae; genus Periophthalmus; species Periophthalmus magnuspinnatus. Next base: position 4,050,133 of record NC_047138.1, read on the forward strand.
CACTTTGGGCAGCGGCGGTTGTTTTTTAAATGTGCTTTATAAATACTTTTGACTTGACTTGAAAGAATATATTATAATAATACCTGGATGACTGGGGGATTACACAGACCTTCATGGCACAAATGACAGAGTTTTTAAAATGTTTATATATAAATATATATTTTTTATTTATTAATCCTGAAATGAGAGTGACAAATCTTTTTATAGCCAGTTTCATTTATTTATTTATTTTTTTCCTTACTGCCTCTTCAACTGAATATTTGAATATTAAGAATCTGTGTTTTGCACTTATTACGGTAAAGGGAGGATACGAAAGTGCATCTATTTCCACTTGACCGAAATTTCTTTGGCTGTTAACAACTTCCTCTTTTTTCTGGTTGTTCTATATGACATAAGTATGTGATCGTTTTGTTCTTTGCAGTGAACCTTTCTGTTTGGTGTGTTCCAAGTACAGCTCTTGACTGAAATAATGGAGTAGCAGAAGGCTGAGAAGATAAACTTGTATTCCGTCTGATAATGACATAAAGAAACACAACAATGAAGTTCGGAATATGCATGGTGAGTGCAAATATTGGATTGCTTGGTTATTCTGTAACTTATGTCAATAATATATTCATTGTACTTGGCAAAAGCTATGCTGTAATTACAGATCCATTAAAATCAAATCTATTCAGCAAACTTTATCTGATAAGTTATGCAAGCTATCTGCTTTATGACAAGGCAAGGCAAGTTTATTTGTATAGCACTATTTGTAAACTAAGTAATTCAAAGTGATTTACAGAATAAGAAAGACATTAAAATCACAATACAACAAATTAAAACACAAATAATCACAAATAATAATCATAAAATGAATATTCAAAGAGAAGAGTGCAGAATAAAAACCTTTCAGTCACATGCACAGATAAACAGAACTGCTTTGAGCCTGGATTTAAACACTGTCAAAGTAGAGTCCTGTCTCACATCTTCAGGGAGACTGTTCCAGGTTTTAGCTGCATAAAACTGAAACACCGATTCCCCATGTTTAGTCCTGACTCTGGCACCAGCAGGAGGCTGGTCCCTGAAGTCCTCCTCATGTGAGATGGTTCATGTGGCTCATGTGGGAGATGTTCTTTGGTGCTGGTCCATGGAGAGACTTGTTCACACTGAGCTGCTTTAAAGTCTCTGAGCCACAGGAGCCAGAGACCTGAGCCACAGGACACATGTGTGAAGTACATCCTGGTTCTAGTCAGGACCCGAGCAGCAGAGGTCTGGGTGTACTGCAGTTGTCTTACAGTGAGCAGGCCGTTACAGTAGTCTAACCTACTGGTTAACAATCACAAGTGGACCAGCTAAAAGTGCTATAAGGAAGAAAGTTGATACGTGACTAGAATGATGAGATTCTTGTCAGAATCCAAATGTCTAACTAACTGGGAGTCAACTGGTTTACAAAAATAATACATTGTGAAAGCATGTTCCTTTTATCCGATCAGAAGAACCACTGGAGACCAGAGAGTAGAATCACTCGAGTTTTATTGTTCCCTATACATCCAATCTAATACAAGTCAGGCGTGATGCTGTCCCTAGTACGTGCACGGAGATCTCAGGGGCGGTCCCTTTTTGATCTGAGCGCCTGACCCTGAACGCCACATTTAAACATAAATCATGAATATTCAGTAGCTGGGTGTGGACATCTTCTTCTTCCTTCTGGCACTCCTCTACCCTCCAGGCGCCCCACTGGCGCAGCGTTATCTGCAACAGCTTGTTCTGGGAGGACATGCTACACAATCTATCTATTGTCACAGTACGTTCTTTTCTATGCGATAGGGCAAGAATGGAGTGTGTTTTGTGCAGTGTTGCATGAAAGTCCTAAACCTCCTTTTAGTCTAATCTTTAATATTATGAGCAATGATGTTTACGTCCTTCAATTGTCAAGGAATTTTTTGTCAATAGGAAATAATTATAGCACACAGGCCTATTTTAGGTCTCTCTGACAGAAGGACTTGGGTGGTGTGGTGTGTGGTGATTTAACTAATTGAAAAACTAAACTAAACAAACCCAGGATAGTTCTATCTAGTTTTGTATTAGAAAATGATTGAAAATGACCATGTGAAAGTGTGAACAAACAAAATGGTAATATTAAAAAGGGACAAAGGCCCACTTTGTCACAGGGAGCATATTGTTTCTACATTGGTGTGTCCAAAATTAGGCCTATATCCTAACATAATATGGGCCTGAACTTAATCCAATACAATAGTCACACAGGGATTGTATATTTTGTACAGAGCTCAGTATGATAACTATAGTGTTTGTACATAGAACTGAAAATGCCTTTTATTCTTTTTCTGTATTTCAGGATGGTTTCAAAAACTTTTTAAATCAAAAGCTTCTTTGTCATCTGAAAAAGTGTCGAGTGTCACATCTTCACCCTCACAGACGGTCTCCTCTCCAGGAGCAGCCTGCTGTCAGCGCCAGTCCCTCTTGAACTCTGCAGCCCGATGGACGCGTCCGTACGACGTGTTTGTGTGCCACAGCCACGAGCTCAGTGACACTGAGGAGGCGGAGCGCCTGGTGTCTTGCCTCGAGGCGCCGCCTCATAACCTGAGGTGTTTTTTGTCTCACAGAGACTCCTGTCCTGGAGCAGCCATACCTTCTGAGCTGTGTCAGGCTGTACAGAACAGCCACATTAAGGTTCTGATCATCACAGAGCACTTCTTAAAGGATGAATGGTGCACTTATGTTATGCACCAAGCACTGGCAGATGGACCTATGTCAAACCGGATGATCCCCCTGGTGAGAAACTTACTGCACTCTGACTTTCCACCAGAGCTAAGAGTCTATTCCTACACTGACCTCAACAGAAATACAGAACACTGCTACACGATGGTCACCAGGACTGTGCTTCAGTGTAAGTGACAGTGCAGTACGTAATAACAGTGTTTGTTTTATGTAGGCCTACTAGTATTCAATTGTGCTTGAATCTTATGTGACATATTTTTCTTCTTTAGACTTGAAAGACTTGGTACGAAATGAGAGTGACTTCAGCAGCAAGAACTCTGTACCATAACAACATACAACATGATGTGAATAAACTTTTGTTTTTGTGGAGTGTAGACTGCTTGGCCTTGAGTACGTACAGTCTTTTAATGCACTGTTATAAGACAATTAACAATCATCCATCAGTGTACATGGTCCAGTGTATGTGCCATGTTCCAGAGGATTTTATTTGACTGTATAGAGCAGTAATTACCACTAGATGTCGCCTTTCCCTCACCCTAATATTGTCAAATGTGCAAATGTGTCTTATTTTATTCTTCTTGTTCAGGCGTATAAGAACATAATCAGATTATGAGGAAAGGCACACAGTTATAGGCCTATTTACCATTTACTATATAGACTCTGAGAAACATGTTTTCACCTTGTGGCCTATAGCACTTTGAATTTAAAGCAAGACACACAAATGAAATCCCTCATAGTAACAACAGTTTTACAATAACAGTGTATCTGGAGATGTCTGGAAAGTCCCGCAGCAGACTTCTTATGTCAGCAGTGCCTGAGACCACCAACACTCTGCAAATGGACTGTTAGCTGGGTCTTTATCCGAGCTGAATAAACTAGTTTATCGAGGCACCAGCTGTTTCAATTAAAGCTGAGCAGGAGATTCAAACATTTTAAATCTTTTCTGCTCCCCACACGTGTCCAATGAACTCCATGTTCTTGTGATGCTGTTGTGGTGATAATAATGATAATGACCGGGCATGTTTGATTAGAGTCCATGGCACAGCGAGTTTTGGCTTGTCTCTGATTGTCTTGAGACATTCCCCTCTGAGTGCGCGTAAAGCGTGCGCATGCGTGCCTCTGTTGGAAGAAGAGAACGCGCTGTATCAAGAGTGAAATCTGCAGGACTCGTGCCATCTCTACAGTCAGTGATCTGTGCGCGGGGAATGCGCTTCAGGACCAGTGTTTGTTCAGACGCACCTTTGGACGCACCTTCACCAGGGCGCGTCTGTGCACAGTGACGCTGCGTGGACGAGCCGCACGCACGCCGTGCTCAAGCTGTGAATGTGTCTCCTGAAGCAACTGAAGCAACGTGAACTTGGTTGCAACATCACTAGAGTACAGCAGGCTTGTTCCGTAGATTAAAGCTCATCTGCAGAACTAAAGAGCTGGTAAGTCTGTCCTCAGAAGGAAAGATGCAGAGTCTGTAGTGTCCACAGGGATGGAAGGAGGTGGATTTGGACTTATAACTGAAGCCTACAGCTACAAGGTCTGACTGTTTATTATTTACTTTACTTTATTGTTTTTTACATGTGAATTTAAATTAATACAATGAATTAATATGATTGTAACCTAAAGATGTTCATTTGCTGTGGTGGACAGGCCACATGAACATGACTTATGACACTGACATGACACTTAACCCCTAAAGTCTATAAAAACAGTAAATCAGGCAGATTATCTGTTTATACACACAGTAGATCATAGGACAGCAACACAGACCAAAGGTGCTGAGTGAAACACTAGTTTATGTACCATATCTGTGATGGAGTGAGCTTGATAAAGTCCTACAGGCCTTTGCACGTAATAGATTGAGCACATTATACAGTCATATCAGATCTATGGGGACTGTTTTTATCTTCCTTTTTAACACTTGTCAGAGGGAATTTTCCCATATGCACCAAACTTTTTAACTAGTTTAAACCTTAGTCATTTTATTTTTCCCCTTAATGTCTAAGATGTAATGAGTCTTTATTTTATTATGTAAACAACAAGATTTTATTTGTACTACGGGCTGTAAACTCTGTAGTGACTCAACCTACTCATGCAAAACTGTATGAAATATGTTTTTGTTTGCATGAGTAACTGGTCCACCCTTTTTAATATCACTCTGTGTCATCTTCTGGGTGGTGTGATAAAGATGACAGAGGCTCTGTCTGGGTTCAATAGATTTACAGTTTGAAAATTGCAAAATGGCACAAACCGCTGTGAGTGTGAAGAGTCCAACGTGTGCACAGCTCTTTTACAATCTAAAAATCCATTCAAATAAATTACAATTCAATTTTTTTTTTTTTTTTTTTTACAAATTTCACATGGAAACAAATAAACATTCTACATTTTCTGTGTTAAAAATACAAATGGCATGAGCTGCTGTTAGTACGAATTGTCCCACATGCGTCCTACACACGATAATACACACGATAAAAGTAAAAAAGAAACAAAATAACAGTTTTTAAAGACCTTGATGAAGCTGCAAACTGAACTAAAAGCATGATTTTTATTACAATTTTCTTATTACAAAAGAAATAGTCTATATGCAAAACATTAATTAGCAGATATATGATAGATCGATTAGCAAAAAGAACGTATTTGGTGGAATTTCATAATATATAGTCACTGAAAAGGACTGAACTTGTATTAACCTGCTGCACATGGGAAGAGCCTGCGAGGAGAGCACCAACTGGAAACCATCATCCTGTGCCATTGTACAACTTCCTCCATGAAACTAATTAGGACCAGACTGACTCCCAGGACCCAGAGCAGACACATAATCGTGTACATACTAGTGCTACGGGTTTGTGGGATTAAACTGGAATTAAACACTGCAGATTAGCAACATAAACATTGCGGTTTCATGGTAGAGTTTGTCTAATTGTGTCTTTCCTCTTGCATGTGATCGTAAAACATAAGAAAGACGAGTAGGGACGCAGTTTGGAGTAGTATAGTGTGCAATTATAGTGGAATATACATTTTGACAGTACCAGTGGCAATACTAAAGATTTAAACAGGATTAAACCTCTATAGACATGATTAAACGAGGTCTTAACCACAACTTTGCCTGTTAATAAAACTAAAAGCTGCTCAAGCAAAACAAATCAGAATAAATTGGTGTTATTGGTTATTGAATAAATTGGTTAACTGGTGTTTGTTAATATTAAATCAGTTTCAGTTGAGTAAATGCCCAATATAAAGTTATGAGTTATTAATTACATACATTTCTCACATTTGTATTAATATCTCTGTGTTTTGTGCTGTTTTCTGGTGCAATCAAAATGCTCTGAGCCTCTTTAATCTTTTTCTTTTTTCTAAATGTCATGAATGGGTGGCAGATTTAGTTTCTGTGACTGGATTATATTTCCAGATTATGTGTTTTAGAGGTGATTTTCTCTTGAACAGTACGAACATGTGATTTTCTTCAGAGAGCGTAGCCGTGGTGAAGAGAAATTAGACGGATGGTAGGAGAGGTTTATGTGTGAAGGTCACATTTATGTCCACGTACTTTACACACAGTAAATCTAATCGAGTGGGAACAGTGAGGTGTGCGGTGGTGAGAAGAGCTTTATTAATCACACGTGCTCCTCTTTACACATGATCAGTATCATTTTAGCTGGAAGTATTCAAGGACAGTACTTATGACACTATGTACATTTTGACTTTTTATAGTTTTTATTATTTGTTACTAGAGACGATAGTAGTTTTGTTGTTCAAATGGATGTAGAGGATTCATTCACGCCACATTAAAATTCGACTCTAAATGTGGTTGTATGTTTACATAAACTTGTTACAAAATATTTTACACCTGGTTGCAAAAGACAAAGTTTAGATCTGTCAACTGGACAAATTGTTGGTTAAATACATCCAAATATTTGCCTTTTGCCACTTCCTTTTTCTAAGGGTTAGGGTTAATCATTTGAATAGACTATTTATATAGATTTCACATCAGATGCCCACCTGACACAGTATTGGTCTCTGTATTGGTACAAGTCTGTGATAACACAGTGGACACATTCTAAATGTGCACACGGTGCAGGATCTAATCAGTATTAGGACTGCAGAGTAAGAATCACTAAATATGATAATAATATTCAATGATATTGATTTGTTTTTGCCCAAACAAAATGGTGATCGTCTGACTCATGTTTACTCACCACAGAGTGAAACTAACCTCTGTTTTCTCTTTGGGCTTCAGAATCATCACATGTACAATATGAGACCAATATATAACAATATTCTATGATCGTCCTTTATTCCTTTAATAGTCACACCCTTGAAAAGTTCCATCTGTTTTCACACTTTCCCTGGAGCAAACTGCTTCCATACAGCTGACCATTAATACACATTAAAAACAATTCAAAAACATTCAAAAGCCAAAGTCATAGAAGGTGGTGTAAAGTGAATAAGTGACATGTGGATTTAATCAGAGTGAAATGAGCTCTCAGGATTAACATTTAGTCACCCTTTAAAGACAATGTGAAAGTGAAAAGATGAGTATTTTAGCCTATGGCTCACCTATCTGCGACATACCCTTTGGCATACTGTGCTCTGTAGACGTCTAACCCTCAACCTCCCGTTCATCTTTTGTGTTGCTCTTTAGTGGAGTTGCCTGTGGTGCGGCTAGAGATGCTGAACATTGTGTGCCCCCTCCTGTGTGGGGGCTTCATTACATCCAGCTGTTAAACTTTCCACTTAGTCATGTTGACTCAGAAGAGGGCATGTACAAAGCAGGATTTTTTACAGAATAGTGTGTAATTATTTTGTACCAACTCTGTTTCAAGAGCTGTACTGAATTTTTGATTCTTTTTGTTACAGGAAAGAGAAAACTGAACAAGCTAAATCTTATATACAAGGACCGCTTTACTGAAAATGAAAGAAGCAAAAGGTAAGAATTGCTCCGTATGTAGTAAAAGCCAAAGTTATCAGACCTGGACGACTGAGGGATTACACAGACATTGCTCCGTTTAAGTTAATTTGTATAGTGACTTATTGGAAGTTGGAAAGACCAATGTAATTGTTTCTGTGGAGTAGGTGAAATTCCACACATAACAAGATAGATTAGATTAGATAATACTTTATTGTCAAATTATAGATCCGAAATAACTTTAGCAATAAAACATCAACGCTGTCACTTCATGCGTAATGTATTTGATGCAGTACGTTGTGATAATTGGCACTTTTCCTGACCGAATGGGGCCTTCCCGTGTCATCATTTTGCATGGGTTTTATCAGAGTGTTTTACCGCCACAGGATCTCCTCTAATGTCTGAACGTTACAGAGAGTCTCAGTGGCATTTCCCTGGTTAAAAAACAGTAAATACAAAATAGATACACATGTTTTTACTGTTAGTTAAGTCCTAAACAAACACACAAAGAGGAACTAGGACTCCGTTTAATTCTCCGCTCGCTTCACTCCCTCGTTTATCGCGGGGGTTACGTTCTAAAACCAACCCGCAGCTTTAGTTTTTTACAATTATTCCATATTTTTTGCAGCTGTAAAACCCCTCACCACACACTTTATACACTTTTCTCACACAGGCATTAACATTTTCTCACATTTCTCTCTTGTTTCATTCATTTATAGTGACTCTCGTGTATTTCACAGCTCCTCTGACCGCGCCTTTTCGTCCTGGCGTTGCTCCGCTGTCGTTTCGATGGAACTTTTATGCAAATTTGGCTGTCTACAGTCCCTTAGCCAATCAGGACGCAGAACACAATGCACGTTCGTACGACGTAAAAAAGCATGTAAATTTGCAAATAAAAAACAGATTTACAGTAGATAGATTTACAGCAGTATTTCGTTCCTGTAACAATGTAACGCATCATTAACAGACCTTAAAACAGACCCTCAGCTCTACCCATGTTTTTTTTGTTATTTATTTCCTCTAATGCGCCTTTCAAAATTCACTTCCATCATGTTTGGAGTAGACTTGGCACATTTACCATTAACTACATCAACTACATTACGCCTCGACATTATATCCATCTGGTTAAGTTTGAGGAGTGTAGTTTTCATCTACTGACGACCCGCCATAGCTACGTTTTTACCCCAGATGCCCCAGTGATAAGTATTACACACTATTGTCCATTTACTTCTTATATTGTAGTGCAGTATTGTAATCTGTGTAATCCCTCAGTCGTCCAGGTCTGATCGAGAGCAAAAGATGAAGTTTAAGTCTGTTTGAGTTTGAGTTCGTATTAGTTTTGTAGCGTTCTGGTGTAAGGAAAACACACTGAATTTGTTGTTGTTGTTTATTTTCTGAACACAAATGCTACTGTACGGCAAAACATAAGCAAAACAGTCAGTTACAAAAGTATTTACGCTGACAACAAACACATAAACAGTTACAAAGGGTGTCAACAGTGAGACAGTGTACTTTACGATGATACATGATCCTATTTTACTGTAAACTTATATTGCTGTGAAATTAATTTTGTACTGTATACTCATGTGGATGGAGGTATAAAGTTTATCAGATTTATAACATAATCCAACCCCCCGCTGTAAATCATGTACAAACAAAGCCTGATGACGAAGGTGTGGTGATAAAATGGGATGTCAATTGTTTTATTTTTTCAAGTTCAGCAATAAGCAGGAGTTTAGCCATGGAGGTTGGCCATTAGGAATATAATACATTTGATAAGAGCGGCACAGAGGTTGTCACGTCAGTCTGCTGGGTTCAGCTTGAGGAGATTTGGACCTTTGTGTGGGATTTGGGTGTTTTCCCTGTGTCTGTGTAAGTTTCATCCAGGTTCTCTGGTTTCCCCTCTCGTTATGTCAATCTAATGATTTCATGAACAACTAAACTGTAAAACTATCACTGTTTATAACTTAGAATTTACGTCATTTTCTCTTTGCGTATTTGACAACTTTTGGTAACAGTTCTGTGCCACTCTTTTAGGTTCATTTCACTTTCTAGTGCCATTTCCTGTTCCCCTCCCATTTTCGCTTACGGGCGAAGCTGGTTATACAGTGAAATGTCCATTATGATGCAATAAACCACTGGCAGTTTTGTTTTATGTAGTTTCCTTTAACCTCACACTTTCCGAATAAGATGGTATCATTTTGTGTGTCCTGTGCACAGAACCAGGCTAACCCCATGCGCCGTAGGCATGAGACATGAAGACACAACGGAGCATGTGAAGATGTCCCAGAAGTCAGCTAAAAGTAAGATCTGGGCCCATTTCTGTGGATATATTTAACAAACTGAACAGGAGAAACCAAGAAAAAATAGAAAAAGAATTGGTTTTGTATGAAGAAATGAACCTATGACCTACTTCTGCATTTTCTGTCATGTTCTCTCAACAACATAAAACATTTTTGTGATTTACTGGGCATTTTAGTCATTTTAAATAAAAATATGGGCTTTTTTGTATTATATCAATGGAATTTATACATATCCACATAAAACAAAACAACACTAGAGCATGTAAAAATGAACATAATACTTATCAAACTTGTTCTATGGCAGGTCAAGGGTTAAATCTTGAATTTTGCCTAATCTATAAACTTTTTTCATAACTTCATAACTATTAAAATACTACAATTAAGTATAAGGGTCGCTTAAAAAAATATGGGCAGTACGAGAATAAAGTCGTAACATTTCAACATTAAAGTCGTAATTTAATGAGAATAAAGTCATAATTTTATAAGAATAAAGTCGTAATTTAATGAGATTAAAGTCATAATTTTACGAGAATAAAGTCGTAATTTAATGAGAATAAAGTCGAAGCCTGAAAAAATTGTAATTTTTCCACATTAGTCATAATTTTGTAAGAATAAAGTCATAATTTTTTGAGAATAAAGTCATAATTTTACGAGAATAAAGTCATAATTTTAAGGGGATAAAGTCATAATTTTACGAGAATAAAGTCATAATTTTATGAGAATAAAGTTGTAATTTAAGCAGAAATAAAGTCAGCATTTATTGATTTAGGGCTTGATGCTGAACCAAAATGAATGAAATGAACACGACTATAAAAGGCGGTCGCTTGGATGAGTGAAGTTCACTTAAATGTCCATTAAGGAAATCAAACTTTGAAATACTGACATTTTACACGTCTCATACGTTTGTAACTTACTGGACAGATCTGCAGTTTAGAATCAATCACAAACTGTTGAATGAAGTAGGCCACATTTTCCCCCGTGGAGTGACCGGACTCCTCTTTGGAAACATCCTGCAGAGTGTGGCTCTCCCTGGGGCTCATGGGGCAGGACACAGACTGTGGAGGAGTCTCAGCTCATATCCATTCTCCGCTTCACTTCTCTACTGTTCTAAACGTGGACACTTTGCACACAGTCACCGTTCAAACCTGTGCTGATGGTAGATAACTTCAGCTCCTCGTTATGAGCCTGTGGAGCCGTGTGCTCTGGGCAGCTCTGGTTTTACACACCGATAATAATGTTGTCTAATCTCTGTTGCCACTGCTCTGTCCTGTTTGTGTCTCCAAATGGTCACGGGTGTCCCCTGTATCTGTGGATGTTCCAGGTTTACTGCATAAATATGAGCTGCCACTGCCTCCACAAACCTGCAAACAAGTGTAAACAAGTGTAGAAAGCTCAAGGGAACAGATTTGGTGAAATCCGCACAAAGACTCGTCCACACTCAGCTACGGCCGAGCCACATGGGGCCATATCTGGAAAAATGATTCTACACTTGTTAATGTTTAAAAGTCCATCTATCGTAGGTTTTTTATCTAAGCTTTTAACTCAAATAAGGCCTTTCTTTTGTGCTCTGATCAAAGGCGAATTTCTCTTAAATCTGGATAAAATTATGTCTTTACTTTTACTTTACTATGATTTTATTCTCGTAAAATTACAACTTTACTCTCTAAAAATTGTGACTTTATTCTTGTAATTTTTTTTTTTTTTTTAAATCAAGATATGTTTATTAAATTCAAGTTATCAAATACAGTCAAAAACTAACAGAACAAGAACTAACAATACAAAAACAATACAAACATAAAAAGACAAGATAAAAAAAACAAAACAACAAAAAATAAAACCCACCCGCCCTGTCACCGCACAGGTAAAATATTTATACCAGGTGCTGTATTTATTCACATTATTTATTCACTATTCTTTTTTAAAGAGGTGGGTACATTCTTGTAAAAATTTTTATAAAAATTTCAAATTGATTGTCAAAATGTTATTTTATTCTTGCGCCGCATAATTGTTTTTTTGTTTTTTTGGGTTTTTTTTACGTGACCCTTAAACCAGTTGTAAAATCCAGTACGATACAAACAAAAACAAACAAAACACATAAATTCACAGGTCCATGTAAATCATTAAAAACAGGAGCAGGTTTATCAGATTACAGCTCATAAATCATCCAGTTTTACGTGTCCTTCAAATGGACCGGTCTCTCATTTGTAGTACAGCCAAAATTTTAGACATAAATCATCACACGATCCTGTATCAAAAGTTCACAGATCAACACCAGAGTGAGATATTGAGGAAGTGTATCACGTAATCCCCTGTAAATACATTTATACAGTGTTATTCTCTTCTGATGCAGCGACGGCCAACCTACTTTTTCAACAGTGATGGGTTATGTTATACAATCGTGTTTGTCAAGCGTTATGAATTATGAAACGCTTGTGTTTGCAGTGACAAACTCGACTGATTAGACATTTATTTAAATTAATTAGGCCCGAGCCCATACAGGACGTAGGGCCTATTGCTTCCGCAACGATGAGTTGAGTCAATGGGCTTGAGTTGACAATGTTGACGCTGACATGCTAGCAACAACAAATATGCATGTCCCATGCCTACGGCATGGGTTGCTAGGATACAGGAGTCTGTGCAGGGGGCAGTGCTGCCACGAAGTTGCGTGCTTCGAGCGCAACTTCGTGCGCAACTTCGTGCGTAACTTGGTGAAGACAGTCTGCAGTCTGCTTTGCCCATGCACTCATTGTTGTGGAAGCAATAGGCCCTACGCCCTGTATGGGCTCGGGCCTAATTAATTTAAATAAATGTCTAATCAGTCGAGTAAACACAAGCGTTTCATAATTCATAACGCTTGACAAACACAATTGTATAACACTGTTTATTGATTTACTTAAAGCTTTAATTCAGAAATCCTCTTGAAGCATCTGAAGTTTATGGAATTTCGCAAAGCTACGTGTGATTGGCTCCTAAATTATCTTTCAAACTGAACCCGGGAAGTACCAGGGTTTAAAACAATTGCCCCAAGTCTCAAATCTGTGCAAACTAAACAGTGCAGTTGATTGAAAGCGTCACGACCTGTAAATATCTTCGGTAAAACTCCCTCTCCTTCTGTACTGGATTATGGAGATATAATATAATGTACGTCCAGACTTCAGCCTCTCCTCTTAAACCTTTAGATCCACTGTTCACTCCGCTTTTCGTTTCATAACAGGTGATGAATTTAAACCCATCACTGTTGAAAAAGTAGGTTGGCCGTCGCTGCATCAGAAGAGAATAACACTGTATAAATGTATTTACAGGGGATTACGTGATACACTTCCTCAATATCTCACTCTGGTGTTGATCTGTGAACTTTTGATACAGGATCGTGTGATGATTTATGTCTAAAATTTTGGCTGTACTACAAATGAGACCGGTCCATTTGAAGGACACACAAAACTGGATGATTTATGAGCTGTAATCTGATAAACCTGCTCCTGTTTTTAATGATTTACGTGGACCTGTGAATTTATGTGTTTTGTTTGTTTTTGTTTGTATCGTACTGGATTTTACAACTGGTTTAAGGGTCACGTAAAAAAACAAAAAAAACAAAAAAACAATTATGCGGCGCAAAAATAAAATAACATTTTGACAATCAATTTGAAATTTTTATAAAAATTTTACAAGAATGTACCCAGCTCTTTAAAAAAGAATAGTGAATAAATAATGTGAATAAATACAGCACCTGGTATAAATATTTTACCTGTGCGGTGACAGGGCGGGTGGGTTTTATTTTTTGCTGTTTTGTTTTTTTTATCTTGTCTTTTTATGTTTGTATTGTTTTTGTATTGTTAGTTTTTGACTGTATTTGATAACTTGAATTTAATAAACATATCTTGATTTAAAAAAATAAAATAAAATTACAAGAATAAAGTCACAATTTTTAGAGAGTAAAGTTGTAATTGTACGGTGGCAGCTCATATTTATGCAGTAAACCTGGAACATCCACAGATACAGGGGACACCCGTGACCATTTGGAGACACAAACAGGACAGAGCAGTGGCAACAGAGATTAGGCAACATTATTATCAGTGTGTAAAACCAGAGCTGCCCAGCGCACACGGCTCCACAGGCTCATAACGAGGAGCTGAAGTTATCTACCATCGGAATTTTTGCAATTTTCAAAAGTCAAAATTTGCTCCCGTTTGCGCAAGCAAAGTCTGATTTGGCTCAAATTCGAATCAGTTGTAAAACTTTTGGGCCTAAAGCTACTCATTATGATAGAAACTAAATTGGCGTGATAGCGCCCCCTACAGAACATCTAATATATTTGTATGGAAGACCGAAAATTTAGTTTTCCCAAATGTTACCAAATTTGACACAAAATTCCATTGGGTCATCCCAATCAATAAAGTCAATCAGACCTATGTCGTCTTTTGCACCGTGTTGCCATGGCGATGCGCCAAACTGCCAATGTTATCCTAATGGGAAACCTCCCAATTTTTCCCATTCATGGGAATAATATTAGTTTCATGGAATAATGTGAAATTTGGCACCATGACTCCTCATGTCATCCTGATCAAAAAAGTCAATCAGACCCAAGTCATATTTTTCACTGGGTTGCCATGCGCGAAAGCGCACATATTATCCTAATGGGAAAATTTCCAAATTTTCGTACATTTCAAAGTCTAATAACGACTTATTATCGTCAACGACGAACATAGAATTTGGCACAGTGATTCTTCAGGTCTTCCCCGTCAAAAAAGTCCATTGAGCCAAGTTTGTATTTTGCACGGTGTTGCCATGGCGATGCCTGGAAAACCCATGTTTTTGCATTTTGTGCATCAGCACTTCCAATGTGTTTTGACTTGTTTGGTGAGAAGTGCAGCCCAAAGCCCCAATAAAAAAGGGACAAGTGGCACGTTAGCACCACCCACAGGGAGTGCTGGGTCGGCCGAGTGCGAAGCATGGCCCGCGAGGGCCGTTCGATGCCACTTGCGGCTTTAATTGTAACTTGATTTGTGACAAACTTTTCACAAATGACAAGGTAATTTAGATCTTAGCTGGTGATTGTTTATATTTTTAGTTGTGAAGGCAGTTTTCTGTAATTCTGGTAGTTTTGGATCAAGGTTTTCTTTGGGTTTGTGGAGTGGCAAGCTTTTAAAACCTCTATGTAAGAGAAAGGTCTGACGACTGTTATCTGCCCGAAGTTCAGATTCAGCGTCAAGATTAGAAGAATCATCTTATCATCCAAAACTGAGATAAAGTAAAAGCATCACATATTTCCACTTGAATCCAATAAAACCTGGCATGGTAGTGTAGGAATACGAGGTCATGAGAGGGATCGTACTGTCGGATTCCTCTTTACTCTGTCAACGCAGACGTGAATTAAAACGTTTTTGCCTTTCTAACTCTTGATAAAATTCTACTGCATTTCCTTTTTTGCGATAAAATGCCCGATCTAATTCTAAATATAGTTGTTTGTGCGGTTTTCTAGCAGCATTTCTTAAACTTAAACTGTCAATTTCCACGTTGAACCAAGGATCGATTGATTGCGCTGATGAGTTCCAGGTGCACACGGGAGGAACCAGGAGCTCAGGCAGGTGAGGGAGGGAAAGGAACAACATCAGTGCACGTGGCTTTATTTACATTTCTAGCGTCAGGTCTAGTCAGTAAACAAATGAGATTCAGTCTTTCAAAGTTTCGGACTGTTTCTCCAGACAGTTCATATTTACATCGCTTATTATTAGTGTCTCGTCATTTTACGGTTTAGAAAGTTTCATTTTTAGGGGCTGAAGATGCGCCATAAATACCAGCAATAGCCATTTTTAAATCAAAATCATTTCCATAACAGACGGAGACAGATATTCAGAGCGTTTAGTCTTTGAGCAGAAGAACAGAAGGTCCACAGACACGTGACCTTTGACATAAACGACTCCAAATCCTTTAAACCTGCCTGTCACAATGAAAAACTGTGTTATCTTCAATATTGATTTCCTCATCACTCATTTGATTTGATAGCCAGTTTCAGAAAATATAAATATATCTTGGCCGGTTTGATCTGCCCAGACTTTAATGTAATCTAATTTATATGTGATACTGTGTACAAAAAATACATACAGTGAATTGTGAATTATTTTGGCCAATTCGAAAAATATTGAGTCTTTTTATTTGCTTTAATTAGTCTGATGGTTGTTTTTTTTGCATGTTCTTTATAGTAAATATACACAGATTAAACAATGGTTATTTTTTTATTAATTTAAGATCTTTGGAGCAATTCAAAAATGACATTTCTAGATAGTTTTAATAGATTCTTAAACATTTGGATTGGGTAAAAAGGTTTATTTTCAACTTTGCTGTTACCAAAATTAAACATGCATCTCAAATGTCTAGTGAAATTTCCAATATCTTTTTCTGGACAGTTTGAAGTACATTCTATTTATCAGTCTTTTTGCCTGTGCCGTTTTTTGTTTCACTCAGAATTACATTTACATTTGATGTGGAGGATTTAATAAGTAACTAATAAGTAACGTAAATGCACTGGAAAAGCACCGGAGGCTCTTCTACTTGTCCATCTTAATCAGGCAAAGCAGGTTTGTTCATATAATGTGTACACAATGTAATTCAAAGTGTTTTACAGGATAAGAAAGACATTAAAATCACAATACGACAAATCAAAACATAAATAATCACAAATAATCATCATAAAATGAACATTAAAGGAGAAAAGTGCAGAATAAAACCCTTTCAGTCACATGACCAGATAAAAAGAACAGTTTGAGTCTGGATTTAAACATTGTCAAAGTAGTCCTGGTTTAGTCCATGTTTAGTCCTGGTTTAGTTCTGGTTTAGTCCTCATTTAACCCTGGTTTAGTCCTGGTTTAGTCCATGTTTAGTCCTGGTTTGGTCCTGGTTTAGTCCCAGTTTAGTTCTGGTTTATTCTTGGTTTAGTCTTGGTTCAGTCCTGGTTTAGTCCTGGTTTAGTCCTGGTTTAGTCTTGGTTTAGTCTTGGTTTAGTCTTGGTTTAGTCTTGGTTTAGTCCTGGTTTAGTCCTGGTTTAGTTCTGGTTTAGTCTTGGTTCAGTCCTGGTTTAGTCTTGGTTTAGTCCTGGTTTAGTCCTGGTTTAGTCCTGGTTTAGTCTTGGTTCAGTCCTGGTTTAGTCCTGGTTCAGTCCTGGTTCAGTCCTGGTTTAGTCTTGGTTTAGTCCTGGTTTAGTCCTGGTTTAGTCCTGGTTTAGTCCTGGTTTAGTCCTGGTTTAGTTCTGGTTTAGTTCTGGTTTAGTCTTGGTTTAGTTCTGGTTTAGTCCTGGTTTAGTTCTGGTTTAGTCACTGTATTAAATTTCCTTGTTTTTATTGTGAAAACAAATTGACACCAAACGAGTGTGAAATATTTTTATTTCATTCATTCCTCAAGTTTGTGACCGACAACACAAACTTTCTAAATGAAGTAAAGTAAAGACACTGTGGAGTTTACTGAGCGCGTAGGAGGCACTGATACCATTATTTCCTAAACGAGTACTTCATTTTGAGTACTTGCCGATACCGAGTACCAATACCAGACATTATTTTAGGGCATCTATCACAGCGGTAAAGTTAATTCATTATTTATTATCCAGTGTTATTATTATTCTATAAATGTTTTATTATCTTCATATAATATTCATTTCATTATAGTAAAACCTTTTTTCCTGCTGGAATATTTATTAGAGGAGTTGTTTTAAATTTCTACTAAAATCACTGTAGTTACGTATAATTTCAATATAATTAAGAGAAGTACCTTTAATATTTCGGTCGTGGCAGACGTTGCTCTGCTCCAGCTGCTGAGGAGCTACTTTACACTTTGGATGAGTACGAGTACTGGCTCCTGGTATCAGAGCGATACTCGATACTGGTATTGGTGCATCTTTAGCTGCGACCGTTTAAAAGTCATGAGGTCATGTGACTAAACGCACGTAACAATATTAGACTGAACCGCACTGAACCGAACGCTCCAAGAGAAAAGAAGTAAGAGCACGTGGACAGAAATCCTGAAGTAAACTGCATGTATGAACAGAAACAGTGATGAAGACAGTATTTATGTACATCAACACTGTAACGTTTAGGAGACAGGGCGTAAACGGAAGGACAGAGGCTTTGAAGAGACTAGAATATCTCACAACAATATTCAGACGATATTAGGTCAGTCCAAGTGAAATGTGCTCATGTAAATGTTTAAGTTTAAAAATATAAAATCACCCACTGAAGTGCAGCTTTTTTACTATGAACTATGTACTTGATATTCAAATGTGTTAAATCTTCAAAACAAGTATCTATTTTCATCATATCTAATTTTCAGTTCCTTTCTCGACTCGAGGTTGAACTGAAAAAACTTCATTTACCTACAAAACCATTATGATTTTTTAGTCTTCACTGTCAGACTGCGACTTCTGCTGGTTCTTGTTAAACCTCTTCACTCTTTTCACAACAAAGAATGAATGAATACTTTTTGTCACGTAAGATAATACAGATCAGACATTTACCTCTTAAATCCCTCCTTTTCCCGTTTGTTCATATTATTAAATCCTAATTAAGTCGCTACATCTGTTTGTTTTGTGTTCGCAGCATGGTGCCTTAGGCTTTTCCCGGCTTTTCTCTTCTGCGTGTCCTTCCTCACATACTACTGCTCATACGGCATACATCAGAGGTAATCACATTTCCTTGTTTTTTTCCTCCAATTGAGGTCACGTAATTACAGAAATGCCTGCCCCTGGTGAGCTCCAAACCTCCAGTATCGCTGAGTCATTAAAAAAAAAAGTTGAAAGTGGTATTTGTAGGCTACTTCGCATACCTATTCTTACCCTTTGAGCTCATAAAGCCGGCTAACTAGACTGAGTTACGGGCGCACTTAAGGCCCGTGAACCATGAGAAGTGTCCTCGCCAGCCTCTTGTAATTGTTGATGTCTGTTCCTCAGCTATGGAGCAGCCAAGCCCCTGAACAGTAGCAAGTCCCTGTGCGGCGGCTGGCTGACCCAAAAGAAGTGGGAGAGTCTTAACTTTAAGTGAGTAATGGCACATCTATGCTGTTTCTGTGGAAAGTGGAGGCCTTATTAAGCGGTCTGTGCCAGCCTCTTATTTCAGGATGCCAGGTTCTCAGCGCGTTGCCAGCTCAGCGCTCCAAAAAGCACATACAAGGCGAACGCAGACACCACACGGCAACTTTAGTACTTGTTTTTTTGTCATATCATTCTGTTTCTGATCTGGCCTTTTGCATTGTTTCGTAATAACATGACTAAACCACCACACCCCTCATGATTTCCTCATAAACGCGGACAAAAAGTACACAATACGCATCAATGTTTTGTCACATCAGCGGCCAAATCTGAAGAAATCAAACTGAGCAGTGTTGAAAATGTTTAGTTGTGTTTGTCTGGAGTTTACCTGCCAGGAGCTGAGTGAACATTTGGGAATGTTCAGGCCTAAGCCGGGATGATTAACCACACTTGTTGGCATCATGGCTTGTATTGTCTATTGTGCATTAGCTAAAAGCCCCGTCAGTCTTTCCTCCGCACGTCCTAGCCCGTCTCGTGAAGTGAAGTGTGCGTGAATTGTGCGTGAATTGTGCTGAAATGTACGTTGTTTGTTTTATATGATTCTTGCAGCATCGGGAGACAGACACGGCTATTTCTGAAGCTGGATGATTTCTTCTGGAGAGAGCGTTTGTCCAGACTCGCACTTCCATATGGCATTAAAGGCAGTGGTATGTTTATTTATCATTTATCATTTGTATCTGCACATTCCAGTGGGACATGCTGTAACTAATGTTGTAAACCCTCTGATTTCAGAACAGATTCTCATGAAAGTTCTCGCTGCTTCGGCCCGTTTCCCGGAGTCAGATAATGTTGAAAAGTAAGTGTAAAAAAGACACAGATATGCAGATGTTATAGTGCAATGTGCATATTCTTGGTTTGGTTCTTTTCTAGTACTTTTTATGTCCTGGTTAGGGTTGTCAAAAGTATCAAATCATCAACTAGATACTCATTTGAGCAATTACTGAGGCAAAACTAATTTATTTGTACAGCACAGTGTAATTCAAAGTGTTTTACAGAATAAAAAGACATTACAATCACAATACAACAAATCAAAACATAAATAATCATAAATAAAAGTCCTGTCATGAAATTAACGTTAAAAGTGAACAGTGCAGAATAAAACCCTTTCAGTCGGATAAACAGAACTGAGTCTGGATTTAAACAAGGTCAAAGTCGAGGCCTGAGTCACATCTTCAGGAAGAATGTTTCAGGATTTAGCTGCACAAAACTCAAACACTGATTTGCCATGTTTAGTCCTGGTTTAGTCCTGGTTTAGTCCTGGTTTAGTCCTGGTTTAGACCTGGTTTAGTCCTGGTTCAGTCCTGGTTTAGTCTTGGTTTAGTCCTGGTTTAGTCCTGGTTTAGACCTGGTTTAGTCCTGGTTTAGACCTGGTTTAGTCCTGGTTCAGTCCTGGTTTAGTCTTGGTTTAGTCCTGGTTTAGTCCTGGTTTAGTCCCGGTTTAGTCCCGGTTTAGTCCTGGTTTAGTCCTGGTTTAATCCTGGTTTAGTCCTGGTTTAGTCTTGGTTTAGTCCTAGTTTTGTCCTGGTTTAGTCCTGATTTAGTCCTGGTTTAGTCTTGGTTTAGTCCTGGTTCAGTCCTGGTTTAGTCCTGGTTTAGTCCTGGTTTAGACCTGGTTTAGTCTTGGTTTAGTCCTGGTTCAGTCCTGGTTTAGTCCTGGTTTAGACCTGGTTTAGTCCTGGTTTAGTCCTGGTTTAGTCCTGGTTTAGTCCTAGTTTTGTCCTGGTTTAGTCCTGATTTAGTCCTGGTTTAGTCTTGGTTTAGTCCTGGTTTAGACCTGGTTTAGACCTGGTTTAGACCTGGTTTAGACCTGGTTTAGTCTTGGTTTAGTCCTGGTTTAGTCCTGGTTTTGTTCTGGTTTAGTCCTGATTTAGTCCTGGTTTAGTCCTGGTTTAGTCCTGGTTTAGACCTGGTTTAGACCTGGTTTAGTCCTGGTTTAGTTCTGGTTTAATCCTGGTTTAATCCTGATTCTGCAACAGGACAAACAGATTTCATGAATAATTTTAATATAATTTTGAGTTTTATCAGAGTGAATATTAAAGATGCTAAAGTTAAAAAAAATACTGTTATTTTGTATTTGAAAATTATATTCTATTACTAAATTGTGGTTTTGTAATAATTATCATTGTGGTTTTGTAATAAACTTAAGTGACTTAAGTATAAATGTTGTGTAAATGTACCATCTGCTGTGTTTCATACTGTAAATGTGTTACATTTACAAGAAGCTCATGCACTGATGTAATTCTCTTTTTAGTCTTGAATGCAGAACCTGTGTGGTCATAGGAAACGGCTTTTCTATTAAAAACACATCTCTAGGAAGTATCATCAACAAATACGATGTCGTATTCCGGTAAGAACGTTTATTTAATATAAGCTGTGGTTATGTATTAAAATTAAACATAGATGTCGGGTTTGATTGAGCTCAAACTGGATCTATGTTCAACATCTTCACTCTTTGCATCAAACTGTGCTTTTTTTCACCATAGCTTCAAAAAACATAATTCAGTCACAGTGGTACAGGTAGAAGAACTTTTAGACAGAATGAATAAATAATAAACAAAGCAAAAGATAAAGTTTGTCTTTTGCTTTGGATCAGACCTGGACGACTGAGGGTTTACACAGACATAATAAAAAAACATATTTTCCATATTATAACATTTTATTTAGGTATACAAGTTTGTAGGTCCCTGCCCTCCATCTAAAATTAGAATATGATAATTAGAGAGTCATAAAAGCCACAAACAAAAAGATAAGATAAAGTCATCCTTTTATCTTGTGATCCTCACAGGAGGATCAGTTACTTTCATGACCACTGTAAACCAAATAAAGAACAGGACTTTAGTGACTAAAACTCCACTGATCTCACTTTATGTAGCTCAAGAATGAACTTATTCCAAGGATTTATAAGCCGCTTTCAAACACGGGGCTTAGGTCTTACCACAATGCATTTTTCTCCCCATCAGCCCCCCTTTAAAACTGTCCCCCTCCAACAGAAGCTAATCATTTCCCGGCCAAGAAGAAAAAGGTTATTGGCATTTAAAATGCAGAACATTCCTGACTGTTAACGTCATGATCCTGATTTGGCCATAGAAAAGTTAGATCCTGCTTAAACACGCTCATAAAGAGCTGACTAAACATTAAAACAACAAAGATCTTAGCTCATCTTTCACTGCCACTGTTTTGCTCACAGAGCCTTGGTCTAAGATTTGAGCAGATTTGAATTGTAAAAATACACAGCAAATCAATGCAAAACTAAGCCAATAGTTTACATTTCCTAAACATGTCATGACCACAGCCTTTTGACTGAGGTGACCTCATGTTTTAAATACTATTCCATTTTATATGTTAATACTGTGCCATGTTTACTAAATAGACAGTATAAAAGAGTAAAAATGTGTGTCCTGTGTCCAGTGGATGTTTCAGGTCTTGTGTTTCTCCAGGTTAAACGATGCCCCTGTCAGAGGTTATGAGGATGACGTGGGCAATAAAACGTCTATGAGGCTGTTCTACCCAGAGTCGGCCTCCTCCAACCCCACTCTGCACAACGAGCCCGAGACCCTCATGGTGCTGGTGCCTTTCAAACTGCAGGACCTGCGCTGGCTTAAAGAGATCCTCTACAACGAGAAGAGGGTACATGTGCAGCCTCTCACCTTTCTCTAAACATAAACTAAGATTAGGCCATTTACACCCAGCCGTTCCCATCACAGCAGTACCCAGATTATTCAAGGTGTACTTTCCACTGAATACTGCGTAGCCTGCAGCATCTCCGGCCTCTTACCACTAATAGTCGCTGGGTCATTACTTGCTAATTAGTGTAAGGATTTACTCGGCCCCAGACGTGAGAGTTTAAATGCATCTGTATTCGCCTTCTGTTTGTGTGTTGTCTCGTTCAGATCCGTAAAGGCTTTTGGAAACCTCCTCCTCTGATCTGGTTGGGAGATCCGAGTAAAATCCGAGTGCTGGATCCGCACTTTCTGCACCAGACGGCGGAACGGCTGCTCCATATTCCAGTGCATTCAAGTCGACAGGTGAGACAGAGAAATGACGTGTGGCGAGGAAACGGCGAGCTCCTTCAGCAAATCCACTGAGAAAACGAGGCAAAATAACTAAAAAAACAACAATGAAATGAAAGCATATTTTAAATTTGGCCATATCTATCCACTCCACGTCCAAGCGCAGTTTCGCGTTCACTCTGTTGATTTTATTTGCAGTTTAATGGAGAAAAGTCTAACGTTTGATTCAAAGTGAAACCTCTTTGATATGTCGACTGTCTGTTTAATAACTCTGAGCTCGTTTAGTGATGTCTGCTGCCACATACATCATTGCGTCGTCTGTATAAGCAGTAAAGCACAGGCCCCAAAACGCACCCTTGTGGCACACCCCCAATTACATTATTTCAACACATTACTGCAATTCGTTTAAATCTGACGTTTCAAACCTCGAACTTCAACTGTTTTTATTGCCATCCTGCATCTGTCAAGTCATGAATCAGTTCTACGGCGCGCTTCCTCTTCGCTAACACACACCCCTTCGCTCTAATGGACCTACCAGATTTCCGAGAACCAACATAACCTACAGTAAATGGACTATGCACGTACTACGTCTACCGTTATAATGTGTATTTTCTCTAGTACTTTACACTCTGTTCTGTTGCATTCACTTCCCTATCCAAACTTCAGGGGCTGTTGTGTGTGTGTGTGTGTGTGTGACTGCAGTCTGGTGACAGCATGTGCACCCACCCACCCCCCCTCCACCCCTCCACCCCTCCACCCCTCCACCCCTCCACCCCTCTCCTCATTCCCTCTCACCAAGGCTCCATGGGCCCGTGTCCAAACTATGCACCAGACCACTGCAGAGGGCTCGTGTATTAGCGACAACATGAAGCAAATACGCGCAGGACATCAGCTGCGCACGGCTTTTCTTTTCTTTTTTTTTTCTTTTTTTCACTCGTTGCTGCAATAACACAATTTGACAGATAGGACTCTTTCACCGCTTTAACCATCAATAACTTTCTATGTCGCGTTTTCGTTTTGGTTGGCGGTTTGTGTTCCATAGGAAATGATTGTGAGAAGTGTGAAACGGTTATGCAGTTGCAGGAAGGTGCAGTGTCGCAATGTCTGCATTTACTTATTTAGCAATTTGAATACTGACCTTTATGAACACCAAACAGGGAAAAAGGAAATGCTCTAACAGTGATTTAACAAAAAAAAACACATGAACAGAGCATTTATCGAGCGACTTATTAAGCAAAGAATCACCTTATCCGATCAATACTCTTGTCTAATTTAGCTCACATCAAAAGACAAAACGTTTTCCAAAGTGCTACGCAAAATGAAATACAAAACACATAAAATAACGCTCGATTAAGCTCCACTTTTCCTCGTTAAAGCGCTAAAGCGACTATCATGCCTTGGACTGTAGAACTTATTTCACTGTCTCTAAGCGCGTAAGATTAATATTCAAATGAAAAAGAAATTCAGCAGAGGCTAATCTCGGTTTCAGTTGAACGTTTTTTTTGGTTTTTGTTTCTTTTATTGTTTTGTGTTGGACTGGACAAGCGGTAAAAAACTTAAATTTGTATTTGTTGAGGCCGGCTGAGCTCCCCGGTAAAGGTAATCATTGACAGATTTGGGAAAAGATACAGTTCTCTTGACCGGTGTCCTTAACTGTCTGTGGAAAGTCAAACATCAGGAAGGTCAGTCATTCAGGGACACAAACAGAGACGTTTGTCCTCAACACAAAATGATGGTTTCCTTTTAAAATAGAGAAGTGTTTTAATATCAGATACTGCATTTGTTCTACGCTTATGTCATGAATTTACATCTATGTGATTTGAACTTTCTTTGCATACGCCCGGACAAATTTACTTGGGGAAAAACACACTGATGGGTTGATGAACTCATGTCCGTCAACCCGTCAGAGTGCACTTTTTGCACTTTGTATTCTGCAGGACGTGGCCCTCTTCACTGCACTATTTATTCAGGATGTGGTTTTACTCGATTATTTTTTTTTGATTACATTTTCTAAACACATTTCTCTCAGTATTTGACATGTAAGATTGCATTTTATTTGTACTTTTGTCATTTTTTTCAGTGGATCAGTTTAATACTCGTGATTTTTTGAGTCTCTTCCTCTGCTTTTATCTTGAAGTAATGTTATTCACCTCTAAATATTTGAGTGGGACAGAAAACAGAAGAAGAATCTTTAAATCTGGGCAATGGTTTGTTGCTCTATGCTGCCATCTAGTGGTTACTTTGCAGAATAACATACAATCCAAATAAACTGGCCAGAGTTTTTATACCAGAGCTGCAACAGAGCAATCATTATTTTAGTAATACAAATACTAGTCATAGAGAGAAATAAAAAATTGAGAATATTTATGAATATTAATAGAACTGCTGAAAATGAGAATGTGTTTTGTGGTTTGTGTTTTAGATTCTGCAGACTCCAGATAAAAATGAGTAAAATAACTGTGATTATTTTGATGAAGTTGGCTGTTACAGTGTCCTGTTGTTTCAGAAGCCAGTGCATCCCACCACGGGCATCCTCGCTGTCTTCATTGCACTTAACTACTGTGATGTGGTCCATATCGCTGGATTTGGTTATCCACAATCAAATAACCAAAAGCATCCAATCCACTACTATGGATATGACACAATGAGGTCTATGAAGGTGAGATCTGTGTTTGAGTTTCATTTGTTTGTTGTTTTCATTAATATTAAATCCCTCTCGTCCTCCGTCTGTGCAGAACTCTTACCATGACCTCAATCATGAAGCTGTAGCCTTAAAGAAACTGGAGGATGCAGGAGCCATCTTGTATCTTCATCCACATCTATGACACTGACTCCTCGTTTGTATTATGAACCTTTCAAACTGACATGTTTTCTATGTCGAATAGAAACGCCAAAAAGGACGGAGTGACACTGCCTTGTTTAACAGTAACATAATAATGTGTATTACATTGTGATCTTGACATTAGATTTTTCTATCTTGATGCAATGACACTGACAGATCTTCATAATGAGAGATGTTTTGCTTTACCTTTCTTCTTGAATCAAGATGTTTGCGGAGCTTACACTAAAAGATGTAGTCAGAAAAATAGATTTTTTTTATAATGCTGAAAAAGCCTTTAACCACACGACATTAATTTTGATTGTAGAACTCTTGAAGATGTAGGTGCGGCATTAAAGTCCAGCGTTTGTGTGTTTGTTGATTGTTTCTGTTAATTTATTTAATTAATGTTTTGTGTTGCCTGGGAAACGAATGACAGTAGAAATAATATTATTGTACTGAATAAACTGATATTTGGGACTTACACATTTGAGACTTTGGGTCATTTTACCTGCTGTAAGGGACGAGGACTTAAAGTGATAGTATGAGACTTTCTGGTGGAGAGTCAACTGCATAATTCCATGGAAATAGAAAGTTAAAACCATATTTCAAAACATTCTCCACAGAGATCAGGTTTAATGCCATACTGTGGAATACTATACATCCAAAGGAGCAACATTTCCATGGAAACAAGCAGGAAGAGCCCCTACTTCAGACCAAATAAGAGTCTAATTTATGAAGATAAAAGCAGCTCAGAGTAAAGACAGAGTTTTTGAATGAACATGTTATTTCATTATTATTTATTATGTATTTTAGTCTATTTTGGGGCGAACCAAGTTACACAGTGTGGCTTTAAATATGGTAAAACTGTGGATATATTTTGGTAGAATAAGAAATGAAAGTTTTTGCTTTTGTTTGTTTTTTCATTGTGGTGTCATCTGTGTAATCCCTCAGTCGTCCAGGTCTGATCCAGAGGAAAAGACGAAGTTTAAATCTGTCAACTGGACACATCGTACAACTCCTACAGCGATTTGTCCAGTTGACAGATTTAAACTTCATCTTTTGTTATTGTGGTGTCATGCAATAACATGCACTAATCCACAGCACTGAAAAACAGTTTGAAAGGTGCCATTACTGTGCCTTATTTTAAAAAAGTATGATTAGTGTGCGTTATTTAAAAACGTACTGTTAGTGTGCATTATAATTAAAAATAAGTAAAGAAAATAATAATAAAATAAAAAGTATGATTAGTGTGCATTATGAAAAAAAATATGATTAGTGTCCAGTATAAAAAAAATATATGATTAGTGTGCATTATAAAAATAAAAAAGTACTGTTAGTGTGCATTATAATTAAAAATAAATAAAGAAAATAATAATAAAATAAAAAGTATGATTAGTGTCCAGTATAAAAAATATATATATATATGATTAGTGTGCATTATAAAAATATATATATATATGATTAGTGTGCATTATATTATAAAAACGTACTATTAGTGTGAATTATAAAAAAGTACTATTAGAGTGAATTAATTTTTTTTTTAAAGTCTTATTATTGTGCATCATATAAAACGTCCCCTTATTGTGCATTGTAGCTCTACACGCTGCACTGCCGCCAGTCGCCGCTAGATGGCAGCCTTCCCCTGTCTCTTGCACAGTGCTGCGCTGGTGCAGTCATGCAGTAGCTCAAAGCGCCAGTGGACACAGAACAAAAGTAGCACAGGCTCCTGCGCTGCTCCACACGTGCTCTGCGTGAACATCTGGAGACGCACGGACCGGCTGAGCTCTGCTAATAAGTGAATGTGACTGTAACAGTGGGGCTGCAGGACTCACACGGCACTATTAGTGTTGACATAATGGAGTTTTGCCCTTGGCGCCTATTAACTGGGGTTAGTCATATTGTATAACATCAGCCGTGACTATACGCCCTTCAACAAAATCACAGTGACAAGCTTCTTCTGCTCTCAGTCAAAATAAGGAGACACAGGATGGACTGTAGATGCAACGCACTGGACAATGCATTTTAGTTTAATGACATTAAAGGACAATTACAGATGATTCATTATGCTTCACATGATGATGATGATGAGGGCTAAAATAGGTAAGTCATTGATGTGCACTTGATGCCCTTTGTACCATGTTGAATCCACCTCAGTTTCAAGGTCACACGGGGCTGAAGAGACAGTTATGGGAGAACTTTCATCAAGGGATAGCTGTATTGGTGCTATCCCATATTAACGTCACTGATCAACTTGATTAAGATGACACCAGACCATCCTGAACACACCGTTCTGTCCAAATATTTATTAATCTGACACTGCGATGAGAAAAGAAACTGCTCCACTATTGTTTAATGACCTCTTTCCTCCCAAAAATCTCAGAACATGCACTTTAAGGTATCACAATTAGGACTGAAATCGCTGTATTGATGCTCCTCTACATATAATAATCCTAATTTGTGATACTCAGAGTGCTTTTCCTTTGCACACGGTGATGGATATAAGCTTCTTCAATAGCCACAGCCACCCTGACGCACAACCACAACCAATAAAACTATTCACTCGACACATTTGAAGCTGGGATAGGACCGCCAACCGTTCGATTTGTCTGTGAACGCGTGTCACTACCACAGCTTATATTAATTGGCCTAAAAAGAAAAAAAATCCATCCTATTTGACCCACTTTACATACAGATAACTTTGCCCCTGGTAATCCACAACACACCGTTTTGAAGATGAAGAGATAGTTCATTTGAATATTCCAATGTCACGGCTGCTTATTGTATTTCCTCCATGTTGCTCCTAAACCCCAGTCATTGCTCCAAATTACCACAACAGTGAATTCTCTAAAGGATTTTCTCGCCCTTGGAAACGTACCTGCCGTACATAACACTCTTTTGGAAAAGTCTCCACACCGATGACCCTTTATTATGTGCTGTATATTGTTTCAGATGTAAAACCACCCTCTCTCGCTCCTCCCTGTGCATTCAGATATCTTCAAAGCGCATTAGAGCCGTGTATTCCCATTACACACCTGATATATAATTACATGTCATGCCCACACATGTTTCGCCTGTGTGTACATGAAAGGTACTGCCACCGTTTTACTAAGTGTCTCCGAGATAATCATTATGGATATTCACGGTAAAGGCCAGCATGTTTAGTGTTGTCGAGATACCCGGGTCATGTTCCTGCCCGGGTTTGTTGTGCGTCTGTTCTCCTTACACAACAGTTACATAAGTGCACAGGGTTTGTGTGAAAGTGGGAGATGTTTATGTGACAACTGTAAATCAGGTCAGGCTCCTCAGGTGAAGAGTTATGGTACTGTAAGCACACCTTTTCATCCATCCATCCCTCTGTCCATCCATCTATCTATCCCTCTGTCCGTCCGTCTATCTATCTATCTATCTATCTATCTATCTATCTATCTATCTATCCCTCTCTCTGTCCGTCCTTCTATCTATCTATCTATCTATCTATCTATCTATCTATCTATCTATCTATCTATCTATCTATCTATCTATCTATCTATCTATCTATCTATCTATCTATCTATCTATCTATCTATCTACCTACCTACCTATTGGTCTAACTATCTATCTATCCCTCTCTGTCCGTCTGTCTATCTATCTATCTATCTATCTATCTATCGGTCTAACTAGCTATCCCTCTCTCTGTCCGTCCTTCTATCTATCTATCTATCTATCTATCTATCTATCTATCTATCTATCTATCTATCTATCTATCTATCTGTCTATCTGTCTGTCTGTCTGTCTGTCTGTCTGTCTGTCTATCTGTCTGTCCATCCGTCTGTCTATCTATCTGTCCATCCATTCATCCCTCTGTTCGTCTATCTATCTATCTATCTATCTATCTATCTATCTATCTATCTATCTATCTATCTATCTATCTATCTATCTCAAATCTCAAACAAGGTTGGGAAAAAACCCCATAAACAACTCTAAAGTTTTGTTCCATCATAAATCTCTATATCACATGTGTCAAACTCAAGGCCCGGGAGCCAAATGTGGCCCGCCACATCATTTTATGTGGCCCGTGAGAAGGTGAATTTTAAAATAAGTCTATTCCAACAAGGGGAACTGAGAAATATTGGCAAAAAATGATCCCAAAATGTTCGGGAAGAGGAAAATTGTCGGCGTGGAAGACAGTTTCAGGTGAAGATGAAAACAAGTTTGTTCTTCAAGAGGTGGTGCTTTATGAGGCGAGGTCGGTACAATCGACATTTTGACACCAAACACGTAGCAAAGTATGCACAGGTTAGCCTCCAAGAAAAACAACACATTGTCCAATAATTAAAAGTCTGTAAAAGTCTGTTTTTGAAGCAGTGGTGGAGGTCTGTGAGCAGGTGAGGCCCGGTCAGATACACACTTTAAAAATGTGGTTTATCAGGAGATACACAGATACACAGACATGGAATATTTGCAACTTGAATAAGTAATAAATACATAAACTGTTATTTAACAAATGAAAAAGTAGTTAGATTTATTTTATCTGACGTTTTGTTTACATTTAGTGACATTTATTCTGCCTCAGTTACATCTGGCCCTGCTCTTTATGGGACACTATGAACACTGTGCATTTTTACTTAATTAAAAAGCACAAATTTATCACTGCAAATGAAGAAATTGTGACTGAAGATAAACTAAGTTGAGTCTTTACTGTGTCCTCGAGCAAGACTCACGTTGGTTTGTGTAAATTAGAGACTGTGGTGATTCAAGAATCACAGTAAAATGGAAGAAATGTTGTTGAAAGAAACAGGCAGGAATAATGAAAATCACAAAAAGAAAAACAGTAAATAAATAAATCAAAAAATAATAAATAATAATAAATAAATAAATAAGTTAATTAATAATACAAAAAAAATTAAATAAATAAATAATCTCTAGGCCTGTATTAATATTTGAAAGTCAATATAACATTGCCAATTGAAATCAGCAATATACAGAACCAATATTTTAAAGAAATCAATATATAATTCTTACACAAAAAGTTTAAGCTGACACCTGTAACACTCACGTTCATAAATAACAAATAAACAAGAGCACGTTTGGGATTATTGCAAAGTATTGACCATAAAACCTGTCAACCCAAAATGAGGAGCTGATTATATTTTAGTTGGACATATTTTAGTAAAGTTTCAGTTAATTTAATTTGCTTTAAATGAACATATTTCTTCAGTCTTCATTGTGTCATTTCTGTATTCGATGCAGTAGCACGCTCTTGCCTTGCTCATTTGTTGGAATAAGTTACAGTGTGGTAAATGTACATATTTTAACTGCACATGACCCCGGCGGGCGCTCCCCTCCTGACCCCGACGTGACGGTGCACCGCCTGAGCCCGATCGAGCCGTTTGCGCGTGACGTCGCCCGCCAAATGAGACCAAAACCTGCGTCCGACCACGTGCCTGATTTAAAATGCATAGGTTTGAACTCCTCGGTAGACCCCTCCTGTACGAGCGAGACCCCCGTCGTGCCGGAACTGTAGGATTTGAACATTACCGCGGCGTTACAGTTAAAATGCATGATCCGCGAGGGTTTGTGTACCGCAGAGTTAGCGCGGTCTCATGCAGGCAGAAGCTGTGACACTTTGATTGTTATTACAGTATATGTCATTACGCCATCTGCTTCTCCGCTCTGAGCTCCAAGTCCAACCCCATGCGATCGCTTTCTCGTTTCAACTAACAGATAATTGGCGCGCTGCATTTTACACACTTACATACTTAACATATACGACGATGTAACGCTGATATTTGGGACGATTGTGGGGCTTGTACTAGCATCGTTCTATCATTTCCTTCTTGTGTTGTAGACTTAAACGTGCTGACTGGCAAAGCGTTCGCTAATGAGCTTCCAGGGAGCCCCCAAGAGCGTTTACAGTGTCACGAAATGATAAAAAATGTGAAATTATAGCTTAACCGACTGGATAAGATTGAACGGCGTAAAAAAATAAAAGCGCGTAGGTGGATATGAGCGAGAAAGAGACGTGCGCGTATTAATTTGCACAGTAATTACGATTGTACTGCACATTTTGGATTCCCGCCCGCCAGTTAAGAACCACTCGGCGTGATGGACTTCAGCGTATCTACTGTACATGTAAGAGCATTGGACAGTTTGTGTGGGAAGAGGCAGAGTGCAGCCTGTTCCTGGAGAGAGGGCATCTGGCCTAGCTCTCTGCTCACTCCCCCACAGCGACAGCCACGGCCCGGAGAGGTGCCGTGTGTCAGGTGCTCGGGCGAACACTAGCGCGCCATGGGAACCGGCGGATAAGAAGCAAATACATAAGCGAGAGAGGGACACATAAGCTGCTTTAGTCACAGCTTTTTTAATTTATTTTCGCCAGTGCATCTCCCCGCAGTGTGTCTTTACCCCGATAATACATTCATATGTTGTGAAACGCGTGCCCGTCTCTTCTTATAAACGCAAAACTAAAAAAGTCATGAAAGCCCGAGGCGCATTCACGACCGTATATGTTAATTGCTCGCATGTACGTGCTGTGAAGACCCAAAGGTCAGCCAACTCAGCTGATTTAAAGGCTAACGGACCATCAACAAACCATGTGCTGGGGAAAAAAGAGACACGTTATAAACACGATAAAGATGTTTTTGTTTGTCAGCTTGAGTGTGCGCTTCAGGCATCAAGATGTGACATTCTTTTTACAGTAACAGCTTAGAAAATATAAACATGTAAACAGGCTATAGCTCAAAAAACTTAAAGAACAGCTCGCCCTTTCGCTCAGGTAGTTCAGTCATACTTTGGTGAAGTGTCTTGCTCAAGGACATGGTGATAAATTGCGGTTTTGCGACAGTAACGTTGCGATAAAGTACTTGCCCCTCCCCTCACGAACACACCACTACTAGATCCCGCTTTAATCATTTTCTTATGTATATTTTCCGTGTGAGAATATATCTTCCATCTATCACATTTAAACCTCTTATTTATTCTTGGGATCAGCTCAAACATGTGTTGGGGAAAAAAACTTTGACTGAAAATATTTGTGAGTGAGTGCTAATATGCAACAGAAATACAGCAAATGAAGAACATATTTTTTAAACTTTGTCTAAGACCGACTTTTTATGGGGTTTAAATGTTGGAAGCTTGTTTTTCTCCCGAATTTCCATGCAACTACAAACAGACACGTTAATATTATTCTGTTTCAGTTCAGTTCGTCTTTGTTCCAGTGTCATGGTCCATTTTAAAAAACAAGGCAAGGACAGAGACAATACAAACAGTAAAAACAGTCAGATTTACGTTTTAAAACAGACATACGAGAGTCTCAGGTGTTGGACTGAAGCAGATTGCATTGAATCTTATGTTTGTGAGTGACATTTTTATTTCATTTTTGGACTTATTCAGCTGCAAATGACTGCACATTTAAGTTCTTAGTACAGCAAAGTGTTCAGTCGTGTATTGACAAACATCTCGGTCTCACTAGTCCATCGTGGCCTCCTCAAGAGCACCCGTAAAGAGCACCCGTAAAGTGTCATTATAATCCACCTGCAGCCTTTGAGAACTGTTTTTTTGGAATGAGCCCAGAGGTGGACGGTGTTTACTGGAGCACAATATGATTTAAACTATATCAACTGGCCAAAAAAATAAAAAGTCTAGGTTCAGCAGAATGAGGTCAGCTGACACCTGAATATACTGAATGACCAGGTTATTCCATCAATTTCCATCGATTGTTTCTTCCCTGATGGCACGGACATATTCCAAGACGACAATTCCAGGATTCATCAGGCTCAAATTGTGACAGAGTGGTTCAGGAGCATGAGACGTCATTTTCACACATGGATCGTCCACCACAGAGTCCAGACCTTAACCCCATTGAGAATCTTTGGGACGTGCTGGAGAAGCTTTGAGCAGCATCAGACTCGACCATCATCAATGCAACATCTTGGTGGAAAATTAACGCAACACTGGATGGAAATAAATCTTGTGACGTTGCAGAAGCGAAATCGAAACAACGCCACAACGAATGCACATATTTTTGCTACTTTTTTTTGTCCAGGCAGTGTATTTTATCTTGAGCATACAACATCCTGCATTGTCTATATCACATGTGTCAAACTCAAGGCCCGTGGGACAAATGCGGCCCGCCACGTCATTTTATGTGGCCCACAACGAGGTAAATTAAAACATATGACTGTCTTAAAATATCAGTTTATCAGGAGAGACACAGTTACACAGCCGTTTTTTCATATCTGTGCAAATCGATATACGATATTTGTATCTGGAATAAGTAAAACATATAGAAACAGTTAATTAACACGATTAAAAAGTAGTTGCATTAGATTTGGTTACATTTAGTTACATTTATTCTGTCTTACAGTTACATCCATCCACCATCTTCATCATCTTCCATGTCCACAGTGATGATACGCCCAAGATATTTAAGTTTAATTTTAGTTGTAACCGTCAACACAACATTAGACGGGCAAAAATCAGGATACCTCATGTGCTTGTCCTCTCTGGTCCTACACATTACTCTGAATTGACTGCAGTAGCACATGCTGTACTTCAGTCACTCCTTAATAGACCCCTCTTAAGGTCACTCCTGGCACCTCTCTGTCTATGTCCTGTTGGTCTTACTGTGTCCATACGTCCTCTATGTATGGACACGGTAAAACGCTAAAACACTGGAGCCACTATTTCAGCGTCTCTGTGTCACTGACTGTACGGAGGGGCTGCCTGACCCACAAAAGCAGCTTTGTAATTAGTGTAAGTATGTACTGTAAGTAATTAACACACATAAGGATGAATGGTTGTGTTATTCTTACACTTTTGGACTCGATATTTTCCATGTCATTGGACGACAGGACAATGACATGGTGTGTTCCAATTACAGGGGAATCACACTCCTCAGCCTTCCCGGTAAGGTCTATTCCAGGGTACTGGAGAGGAGAATCCGACCGATAGTCGAACCTCGGATTCAGGAGGAGCAGTGTGGTTTTCGTCCTGGTCGTGGAACACTGGACCAGCTCTATACTCTTCATCGGGTCCTCGAGGGTTCATGGGAGTTTGCCCAACCAGTCCACATGTGTTTTGTGGATTTGGAGAAGGCATTCGACCGTGTCCCTCGTGGTGTCCTTTGGGGGGTGCTCTGGGAGTATGGGGTCCGGGGCTCTTTGCTAAGGGCTGTCCGGTCCCTGTATGACCGGAGCAGGAGCTGTGTTCGCATTGCCGGCAGTAAGTCAGACCTGTTCCCGGTGCATGTTGGACTCCACCAGGGCTGCCCTTTGTCACCGGTTCTGTTCATTATATTTATGGACAGAATTTCTAGGCGCAGCCAGGGGCCGGAGGGGGTCTGGTTTGGGAACCACAGGATTTCATCTCTGCTGTTTGCAGATGATGTTGTCCTGATGGCTTCTTCGAGCCAGGACCTGCAGCAGGCACTGGGGCGGTTTGCAGCCGAGTGTGAAGCGGCTGGGATGAGAATCAGCTCCTCCAAATCCGAGGCCATGGTTCTCGACCGGAAAAAGGTGGTTTGCTCTCTCCGGGTGGGTGGTGAGTCTCTGCCCCAAGTGGAGGAGTTCAAGTATCTCGGGGTCTTGTTCACGAGTGAGGGAAGGATGGAGCGTGAGATTGACAGGCGGATCGGTGCAGCGTCTGCAGTGATGCGGTCGCTGTATCGGTCCGTTGTGGTAAAGAAGGAGCTGAGCCGGAAGGCGAAGCTCTCGATTTACCGGTCAATCTACGTTCCTACCCTCACCTATGGTCATGAGCTTTGGGTAATGACCGAAAGGACAAGATCGCGGATACAAGCGGCTGAAATGGGCTTCCTCCGCAGAGTGGCCGGGCGCACCCTTAGGGATAGGGTGAGGAGCTCGGTCACACGGGAGGAGCTCGGAGTAGAGCCGCTGCTCCTACACGTTGAGAGGAACCAGCTGAGGTGGCTCGGGCATCTGCTCAGGATGCCTCCTGGACGCCTCCCTAGGGAGGTGTTCTGGGCATGTCCCACCGGGAGGAGGCCCCGGGGAAGACCCAGGACACGCTGGAGGGACTATGTCTCTCGGCTGGCCTGGGAACGCCTTGGGGTCCCACCGGAGGAGCTGGAGGACGTGTCTGCGGAGAGGGAAGTCTGGGAGTCCCTGCTTAGACTGCTGCCCCCGCGACCCGGCCCCGGATAAGCGGAAGAAAATGGATGGATGGATGGATTTTCCATGTCTTTTAAGAAAACGTAAGAAAAACGTCTCACCTTGAAGTAGAAAGCAGTATTTCTTAGATAAAGGGAACAAATGGTGAAAAATAGAGGATCTTTTGTCATTTTATCAGCCTGGATATCGAACCATGTTGTCCTCATCTTGTCTTTGGCTACAATCTTTGTCTTTGTAAAATCTGTAAAACTATATCAACATTATAATGAATTAACCAAACCAGATACTAATGAGAATGTGATTAGAACTGATTTGATTTTAATTGCTAATATGAGTAGGCCTATTAAAGTAGGATACACGACTCACAGCAAATTATTTTCAGCAATTCACGCACTTGGCATTTGTGCTTCACATGTTCCTTCTCCCTGTCCCTGCACTGGTCTGACGTCCTGTGGGTAGATTTAAACTCTTATAGACCACAGCATAAACCCAGAGCCTCCCTCTTATATGACTATGTGATAGTGTTACTGCAGCAGGACGCCATGGCGGTCCCATATGTGGCTGTGTTTTTAGTTCATTCTCCTTTAATAAAAGTGTTTGGTGACACGAGGGAGCGGAGCGTGACACATGAGGCTGTGTTGACTGTAAATCAGACACAAAGCGAGAGACACTCCTGATAAAACTGACCATAATTGCTTTGTTATTTCTTTATACATGATCAGAAGAAAATCTGCTTTCGAAGCAAAAAGGTTTTAGTTCATATTATTAAATGACACATCGGGTTGTTTGACCAATTTGTTATATATGACAATGTTTTTAAATATTGACTTTTTGGAGCGAGCAGAAGCTTTTTGGACCTGTCAACCTGCTCTGAGAGTGGTGCTGCCCGCCCACGTAACCAAGAGGTCATCCACACTCAGCTCTGTCTGCTCTCATACAGAATATCAGCTGCACAAGACAAGAGAAATACACCCAGAGGTGGGTGGTTTTATAATGTACAAAACTGTTTCCTGTTTTAATTATATTCATAGATGAGGAGATGAGAGGGTCGCTACATGTACCTGCCAGAGTACTTCATCATGACTTTGTAACAGCGAGTTATACATCTCTACACAACTATATCACTGTTATTCTTGCCAACAAAACCCCCATATGAGGTGCAATAAACTCTGAGTTTGGTTGCAGAAATGTATGTGAGGCCAGTGTCAGTCTAACTCCAACACTATGCTGAATGTCTCTCCCCACTCTTCACTCTTCATTACAAGGTACTTACTCCAATAACGACCATGGACCAGAAAGACTGTATTGCTTAACTTTAGTACTTACCTCATTTGGACGCACACGCACACACACACACACACAACCTGCTAAATGATGATACACTTGGTTTGATTGTTTCTTTCCTTCTCTGTGATCTTAATATTCATGTTTTTCAGGCACTTTCTTCCTGATTTGAAGGACTTCGTGAGGACCCATAGAGGTTCAAAAGGTTTAATGTTTTGAACTGATTTGCTTAATTGCTATGACGACGGAGATGGTTGCCATAGCTTGAAACCCATGAGCAGCCTATGTTTTTTAGTTTAAAATGCAACCGGATCATGTAAATGCAGCGTCTCTGAACAGAACAGCATGTTGTTATTGTAACATTTCTTTTGGCTGTAACCTCGGCCTCTTCACTCTCCCTGTCTCTGTACAACCACTTATCCCACGAGTACAAGGCTCGCACTGTTCGGGAGGCTCTTTTTAGCTGCACAGTGTCGACTTGAGAACTGTTCAATTCTTCTCCCTCAGCTCATAAATGACAGAGATGGATTAGGCCGTCCATGGACACACTGGTGCTCATCTATATTTCTCCTCTTTACTCTTTCTGGAAAAAGAGGGTATTTAGTGAGTGGGATATACCTACAGCGCTCAACTGGACTGTCCATGGAGCGTGGAAGCAACAGGATTAATAGAGTTTTAGAGTTCTTTAAGGTCGACTAGTGATGGTAATACAGGTAATAGTATTCAAGTGTATTGTAATATTGATCCGATACTGATACCAATGCGTTTTGTAGTGAAAAAAAATATTCAGCTTCGTATATAGAGGCTATCATCTTTTTTGTTGTCCGTCTGTGCAGATAAAATAAAATATACACATTTTATTTCAAAAATTGCCCCCAAAAAAGCAAATAATATAATAATAGTAATAATAATAATAATAATAATAATAATAATGTTTTTTAAGAGGAATTTATTGTATTTTATTTATATTTATTTTTTTTATATATTTTTGCAAGATAAAATATACACACTTTATATCAAAAATGCAAAAAAATGCACAAAAAATTTAAAAAAAAAAAAAAAAAAAAAAAAAAAAAAAATAATAATAATAATAATAATAATAATAATAATAATAATAATAATAATAATAATAATAATAATAATGTTTTGGGTTTTTTTTTAAAGAGGAATTTTATGTTAAATATATTTTTGCATGACAATTAATAGCTTGTGACACCACGCCAATATACCAATATACAAAATTATACTGTATCAGTTTTTTGTTAATGATCTGTGCATCACTAACGTTTAATTGTCACAATTATGAACAGAGTTGGACTGCATAAGAGAAAAATATTGACTGCCCTCTCACACAGTTTGTAATGTGCACCCCGAGCTCAAGGCTACGGCCGTATACATTTTGGCCCTTTTTTTTTTGTCCTCTAGTTCCTCGACAGATGAAATAAAAGGAGACTGTGGCTGACATCTTTGTATTTATTTGATTCCTTTGAAGAGGGACAAAAGTGCGAGGGTAAGCAGAGAAGGGACAGGGCCGTGATTAGCTGGCCCTGTGGCAATGAAAAACCCTGCAGTAATAGATGGCTGCTGTGTGTTTTTATGTGGGTCTCTCCTTGTAAATGGAGGAGGCAGGGAAACAGTGCAGTGAGAGAAAAACAAATTCAATATAAGCTTAAGTCTGTATATCTTTAGTCCGGCAAACCTCTGGGCCTGAGTAAGTAAAAAAGATCTATATCCCTAATGTGATTCACTGGACTTTGTATCAAGGACAAGTGCGATATATTCAAGATTTTATAAAGATTCACTGTATTTTTTGAACAAAGTCATCACTATTGCTGTGAAATTCACCCAATGTGAATCAGGGATAGTTTGATGAATATCTTATGATGTTGTAGGCGCTTCATCCAGGGCCGGCTCTAGCTTTCAGGGGGCCCTAAGTAGAATGTGTCTCTGGGCCCCTGAAATGTTTTAATCTAACTTGTAAAACAGCCATTCAAACATACCTCAGTGCACCCCGGGGAGTAAACACAAATAAAACAAATGTAGGCAGCAGATATTTTGCTACTATATATAAAAAAAAACAAAAAACAAAACATGTAATCTTTGTAGAGGAATATTTAGGCTGCTGTAAACACTTGAGCACTGTTTCGAGTATAATGTTACATATTATACTAGTTTCAATACAAATGCATGAGCTCTTGGGGGCCCTCTGGTGGCTTTGAGGCCCTAAGCAGCTGCGTAATTTGCTTATAAACTGGACCGGCCCTGGCTCCACTGGATTTTAACTTAAAAACATGAAAAACAGTTAATTTAAAAACAATTTGCAGTGATCCAAAGTTATTCGTCACTTACTTTATGCATTCAGAGCGTTCTAAATCACTGCAGTGGTAAATACTCATGGTAAATGGTAATGCTTTTTGACCATCAAGACTCTCAAAGCGCTTTACATCAAGGAACCACTCACACACAGTCATACACCAGTGTACGCAGACAGTGGGGGGAGGTTAGTTAAGTGTCTTGCCCAAGAACAGAACAGCAGGATTCATCTGTAGAAGCTGGAATCGCACCGCCAGCCTGTGGGTCGATGTTTCTGACAGCTCCACCAGTGATATTTATGTAAAGAGCGGGATTCAAACCTCCAGCCTTCGGATCAGTGGACAAACACTCTACCAACCGAGTTACCGTCAGAATTAATTTAGTGCTTTCACAACTTTCAGAGGCCAGAGCGGGGTTTTGCCGTGTTGTAATTGTTGCAATGGAAACAACTCTCAGAAATAATAATAAAAAACAATACAATGTTTTATAAATAGAAGCAGACAGTTCACTGCAGACCTCAAAAGCTGCTTATACAATGTACTGTATCTGTGCTGGGATAAGACACATTTTGCTCAAATTTGTGTAAAAAATAAGGTACAGGCCCTTTAAGATACTGTATTTTTGCGGATTATAAGTCAAACTTTTTTTCATAGTTTATCCAGGGATGCGATTTATAATCAAATGCGACTTATATATATAATTTAAATATAAATTTTAATCTGTCAACTGGACAAATTGTTGTAAGAATGAACCTTTATAATGAGTTGACAGATTTAAATTTAGTCTTTTGCTATGTCTCCTTATCTCAGTTATAGTCCAGTGTGACTTATACATGTTTTTTTCTTCATTATTATGCATTTTTTGGCTGGTGCGACTTATACTCCGGAGCAAAAATACAGTAATTAAAAGTACGGTGTCTACAGTATCAAATGACATGATTATGACGTCTGTTTGGGTTTTGTTTTAAACGGAGAAACTTCATCAGACCGAGCTCTTGATGACAATATAATGACTAATTGAAAATAAATTGCTGCCAAGACAGGCATTTCAAAAGCATTTCAAGAACAGAGAAAGGAGATAAAAAATGCTCTGAGATGTTTTGCTGCTAAAATTAAAAAAAAAAAAAAAAAAAAACAAAAAAGAACACAGATTGGGTAGTCAGGAACAGACCGGCCTTGCAGCTTATAAATCTCTTTAAAGGAAGCTAACGGCTCTGTGCCAAGTTCAAAGCAACACACAATTAGCAGATATCAGAAGAAGAAACTAGGCTGCCTGGAATCAAACTCAGATTAAGGAGTACAAAAGCGTCTAGTACAGTACAACATGAACAAGTATATGACGTACTTACAGACCGCAGGCACGTGCAAGACTTTAGAGGCATGATCTAGAAGCAGGAGTGTTTTTTTTGGACAAATTAAGTCATTAAAAAGAGATTCCTGTTTTATTTTGGTTATTTTAAGTGACCTTTGAACCTTAAAGATAATAAAGCTTAAATCATTTGTGCAGTGTGTTCAGTGTCGTCATTCTCTTTACACGTTTGATTTCAGTTTTAGAAAGTGCTGAACACAGAAGGTAAATGGAGATGGAACGTCACCTGCAGGAGTCTATGGAAATAAAAAAGTGAAATCCTTATCTCAGAACGTTGTCCATGGCGAATAGTTTTATA
This sequence comes from Periophthalmus magnuspinnatus, assembly GCF_009829125.3. Taxonomy (NCBI): domain Eukaryota; kingdom Metazoa; phylum Chordata; class Actinopteri; order Gobiiformes; family Gobiidae; genus Periophthalmus; species Periophthalmus magnuspinnatus. Next base: position 4,091,324 of record NC_047138.1, read on the forward strand.
CCATTTTATGCCCTGGAGTGTTATATTCAGATGAACAATATTAATCTTATGAACATTACCATGGAAACAAGCTACAAGCCTGACCAAAGGAGAGGTTTGTGGAAATTCAAGGCCTTTCAGAGCAGGGTGCATGTAGTTTTATGTTTTTCAATGCACTTAAAAGAATCAAAATGAAAAAACAACAAAAAACAAACAAACAAACAAACAACAACATAAGAAACAAAAAAATAAATAATAAATAAATAACAACAAGTTGACAAAAAAAGTGAGTGCAACTAAAACTACCAAAATGGAAAAACAAACAAACAAAGGAACAAACAAAAAAAACAACAATCCCCCTCCCCCTAAAAAAAAACAACAACCAAAGAAACAAAAAAACAAACAAAACAACAAAAAAATCAACCAAAGAAACAAGCAAACACACAAAAAACAACAAAAAAGCACAAAACAATAAAAAACAAAGAAAGAAACAAAAAACAAAGACCCCCCCCCCAAAAAAAAAAACAAAACAACAAAAAAAAAACAAAAAAAGAAAAAAAAAATCCCACAAAAAAACAAAAAACAAATGAAAAAAACAACAACCCCAAAACAAAACAGCAAAATAAAAGTTTTTAAAAAGTTTTAATTTGATGCTGTAAATTTAATATGGAATCTTACAGAAATGAAAGTAGATTATTAAGTAGATTATTCCAGTCTCAATGGCCAGTCCTAAACGTGGATAAAATAAGGTGGTGTAAATACGTTAAAACATGTTTAACTGAGGCCTATGATTTGCCACATTTTCCCACAAAAGTAAAGCCAAACGCTTTGGAGAGAGTGACTGTAAGAGCCTTTCACTGCAGTGAGCGAACAGTGTTATTCTGTCAGTTTGTTCATTGTGTGGCCCCTTTTGTCCCAGGGCCTATTTTCTTAATTAAACTCTGACATCAAGTCGAACAATCAAAATGCCACTTTTGACAGTCATTTAACCTCACCAAACACTATCGCGCTCTGCAGCCTCTCTCTTATGTGTATTAAGCATTGATGAGTGACTTCAGCCTGGGATACAGCGGAGGGCTTTTCAACACCCCCTCTCTCTCTGGGATGGTGTCCCAGTTTAATAGCACGGCCCAGACACTGAAGCCATGCAGATAAATGTGCCATAACGTCTCAATATTAATCTAAATTTAATGATATGTAACATGCAGAATTTGACTTATTTATAAAGTGCTGCAAATGGGGAATATTTCAGTCTTGAATTAGCAAAGATGATAAAGTCAATTAAAGACGCAGACGAACGTTTCTGGGTGAGGGTCCACCACCTGCTTGTCTCCACGGTGATGTTATTGCTTTGCCTGGAATATTCCACAGTATGGCATTAATCTTTCTTATATTTATTCAGTTATATGGGTTTTTATTGCAAAATGAATGAAAAACGTGCATTCTAAGCAGGCCCGCCTACCCGCAGACCTGGCTTGTAACGTGTAGTGGCCTGTAGCACTAGCTTGTCTCCATTTAATGCAGTGCTGTGGAACATTCCAGACAAAGCGATATTATCTCCATCCATTTCATCCATCCACTTTCTTCCTCTTATCTGGGGCCGGGTCGCGGGGGCAGCAGTCTAAGCAGGGACTCCTAGACTTCCCTCACCCCAGACACGTCCTCCAGCTCCTCCAGTGGGACCTCAAGGCGTTCCCAGACCAGAGAGACATAGTCCCTCCAGCGTGTCCTGAGCCCGAGCCGCCTCAGCTGCTCCTCTCCTCCAATCTCCTCCCGTGTGACCGAGCTCCTCACCCTATGTCAAAGGGAGCGCCCAGCCACCCTGCAGAGGAAACACATTTCGCTTCTTGTATCCGCGATCTTGTCCTTTCGGTCATTACCCAAAGCTCATGACCATAGGTGAGGGTAAGAACGTAGATTGACCGGTAAATTGAGATCTTTGCCTATCGACTCAGCTCCTTCTTTACCACGACAGTCCGATACAGCGACCGCATCACTGCAGACGCCGCATCGATCCACCTGTCAATCTCACGCTCCACTCGTGAACAAGACCCCGAGATACTTGAACTCCTCCACTTGAGACAGAGACTTTCCACCCACCGAGAGAGGGCAAACCACCTTTTTTTCCAGTCGAGAACCACGGATTTGGAGGAGGAATATTATCTCCATAGGCACAAATAGCAAAGAAAGCAAAGAAACGTTTCATAGTGCACCTATTAATCATTATACTCAGCACAATCCTGCGCCAGGCCTGTGAAACAATTCTGGCATCATGGGCATCTGGCAAAAAATGACCAAATTACTGCAAAAAGAACAGATTTATTGCAGCTATTGTTCTTAATCTTGACGCTCTATTGATCTTATAGTTTAAACTAGGTCCAGTCCTCATTACATAACTCTATATGTGTTACTCCTCTGAGGCATCATGGGACAGACCTGAGCCTAAAGCTACAGCAAAGCACATGTTCACCCTATATTATGCATCAATGTGTATGGCACGGCTTGTAGCACAATCGCTCCTCCCAATGGGGATAAGCATGTAAAAGCTAGTGTCATATGTAACGTGCGCTATCTTTCCATTGCAGAGCCGTTCAATGCATAAATCTACAATGTAAACACGCGCGCAGGTTTAAAGTCAAAATAGCCTCGAGTTATGACAACGCCGGCCTATTCTATTTACATCAAAAAGCATGTTTCCTTTTTTCCTTCCTGTTCATTGATTTCATAGAAGCGCCCTGTACGTACTTGGCTGCAGCCTCAGGTGTCTGGCAGTCTGTGTGCTGTGCAGTTAGCAGGCTTTCCTCCGCTTCTTGGCACCCACACCACAGCTTAAAAAGGAGAAGATATATGGAGCAAACTGGAGCAGGGAGATCTTTCATCTTTGACTCAAACGTGTGGCAGGTTTGCTTTACTGGAAGGGATTAAAGTAAATATGAATTACACTTTTATATTCTGACAGACGAGGAAGAAAAAATGCCGCTGTGCAAAAATGGTATCCCAATGTTATTAACACGCTTGCAGTTTACGCCAGTGCTTCCAAACCTTTTTTTTATTTTGGCTTGAGTACAGCTTTAAGCGCGCTGTGAGTACCCCCTTTACTCAAGCGCTGGGTGAATTAATCTTTACTGTAATAGTGCGTTGTAAATCATATTGTTTTCTTGTTCTTTCTTTCTTATTTCACCTTCTGCCCCGTTGTCAGGTTTACACTTTACTACAAAAAACTACTGCAAGCATGTTCTTATATAAAACAAACGGTGATTGTGGTACAAAACAGACTGCTATTGAATTCTCTAAAGCATCCCTGTAATTACATATTCATTAATAATTACTGGTTGATGAGAAGAAAGAAATTGCAGCAGTTTAAGCCAACGATGCACCGAGCCAAAAGTGAATATAAAAGAAACATTTCCCTCTTCCTCATTATCATATTTCATTAAATCCATCTCAAATAGGCAACTGTTTTCAGGTCAGTGATTCATGTGTTTCCTATTTGCGTTTGGACTCAAAAATAAACCCAGCTAACGTCCGAATGATTGACAGTGGTCAGAGGAAGTGCAGTTGTGTGAATACATTATTTAAAGCTCAAATGATGCAACCTTAAAACAGAGCGAGGGTACACATAGTGGTGTTATTATCTGTTGACCTAAATGCTGCACGGCTAAAGCGTAAGTCCCTTTGCCTCCCCCAGATCAGCTCATATGAAAAAACTAGCTAATAAAAAGCCCGCCTCAGGGACATATTACAATCACACGGACTTGCATCAAAGGGCTGCTGCCATCTGTGGCTGATTTATCGGCTGAGAGAGGAGGGACCATTATTAAAAACAGAGATATGCAGCCTCTGCTTCGGCCAATTGACTTTTTTAATGGTTAAAAAAAAACAGTCAGTCAGTGCAGTGGACAAGCAGAAACAGAGCAGCTACAGGTAATGATGTAGTCACGCTGCGTTAATGCACCGAGCTGCGCCAACGCGGACTAGAGGAGGTTTAATGAGGAATACACATACAACGATATTTAATTAGGCTTTCATGTGTCATTTGCCGTGTTTGTGTAGCACCCCAAATTCTGATCATTATTTGATTTGTGAGATAACATGTTAACTCGGATGTGGATAATGTGATTTCCCTTCCTCTTTTTGTTTTGTTTTGTTTTGTCTAATCATTGTAATCACTGTTTTGAGAAGGAAACAATGCAACAAAACATGTCACCAGCGATTTTTATGATCACATTTCGCGTGTACATGTAAACGCACAACAAAAACACATGCGATAGTTGGGTTATCTGATTATTCTAGTTATCTCATTATAACGGGTCATGTGTTCATTGATATTATTAAGTAACTGTCACACACACACATATAAACGCATAGAATCTTTCACTGCAACATCTAGAATAATGTAATTTTATGAGATACACGACACAACTCCACAGTAAAGATTCAAGTTTTAAAATCCGTTTAATAACTGTGCATTACGCAATATGATATGTATGCATTTTGCCATGTGGAGAAATGATTTTACCATCTGACTGTGCAAAGAAATGGACTAAGTGAGCGTGACATCAGCCATAGCGTTCAGTTCCAGTTAAACGAAGCTCATCGAGGCTAACGGTTACAGCGGCGAATTTGGAGACGAGTTCCATGTTCGGAATTTTGACCAAAAGTATCATAGCAACCAAAGAGCCAATCTGGAGCGAGGATGTTGAAGATAACGCCTCTTCCCGCCCGCACAGCTAGTTTAACCCTATAACGGCGGATGCTATCTTCGCCGATAGAGCGCGGACTTTCCATTAGCGTAACTCCGCAACCAACTGTGCTATCGAGTAAATTCAAACAGCATCTCAAAGCAGAGGCATGGGGCTCTTTAAATATGTTACTGTCATTACGGTAATCTGCCTCCGTCGTCCTTCGAAGACGACCAATCAGAGCGCAGGTGCCGCCAGGATTTTCCCAGTTACTTATTCAATGCGTCAAAGAAAAAATACGGATGGATATGCAAAATAGTATAATAGGGAGTTGTATAAAAAAATGCAGTACATTCTGATACTTCCTTTAACATGATTTTTATAGCTAAAAAAATAATAAAAGTCTAGGCGAGATATACCGGTCTATAATGTACTCAGTCCTTAAAGGGTTAACAGGGAGCAGGCGCTTAGCAACACTGTCAATCAAACGTGTTGCTAACGCTAATGGGAGTGATCTCGGGGAAAGAAGGTGTCTGATTTGTCTTTTATTAATGTTCATATCTTAAATCACGGACAAAGTAGCAATAAATAAATAAAAACAGCAGGATCATGTAAATACGAACATTTAAGACCAAAATGACGAGTCTGACAGCAGCAGTTACAGAGAGAGGGGCCACAGTTTTTCAATAGAAAGTGAACTGGAGCCAGAGTTGACGGAGCCGGACTCGCGTGCATGATCACTTCCCATTTACGACACGGCGGCTAGCAGGTTAGCTAGGTCCATTTATATAAACAGTCTACAGTAGAACGTGAACAATAATTGTACTATTGGACGGGAAAAAAATCTACCTTTTTCGCTATTTAGTATAAACCTCCATTTTGAGAGCGTGTTTATTTATATTTTATCCATCGAGGTTTTTGGGTCTTTGAGGAAGAAATTGAGGTTTGTCCGTCTGGCACACTGACGGAGAGAACAGATTGAGCCTATGATCATATGGCAGAAACAGAGCAGCCGGTGCCAGGAGGGACATGTCAGTCTAATCCATTTATACTTATCGGTATATTTAGAGTATGTGTACATGAAAAGACGATGATCATAATAACCTGCAATGATTTCCTTTAAGTGAGAGATCAATGTTTTTATCAGGAGAGGTGCGCGCAACGGAAAGAACTGCCATCTGTTCTCTACCAATTTTGATCGGCTTACTTTGAGATTCGTACATTTTATTTGCGGATTTCTCTGCATTCTTGCGTGTATTGTCATTGGCTTTCATCACGTGTATTTTTGTCCAACCAGGAAATAATAAGAACATTTAAAATAAACTCCTCTAATAAACCCAACGAAAGTGTCTTGTCAGATCGGTTTTGTGAAAGTGTAGACTCCAGCGTGATCCTGAAGTCACATGACAGTTTAGTCACCGTGTAGACGAGGGACGGACCGGGGTGTGCACCCAAAGGCGACGCGCACAAACTCACGATGTCCGCTCGTATATCTGTATGTTAGGATGAAGGCTTTAAAAGTGGATATGACATGTGCGTGAAGGGAACAAACATGCAAACTCCAAGAATGTCGTTGTCAAAGTTATCAGAAATACACGGCCAAGTAATGAACGTATAAGGACATGACACGATACGATTTCAAACTCGATAGATTTTATACTCAGTACCACGATGATAATAAAAAAATACTTTCTTCAGACAATAGAATGGGATTTTTAACATTAAATCATAGTACTTTACTTTACATTATCATACCGTCTTATATCTGTGTAATCCAGGAGTCTCAAACACGCGGCCCGGTTGCCAATTGCGGCCCGCGAGATGATATTTTGTGGCCCGTAGGACAATATGAAAGTTTAATGTTAGTGTTGCGTTACCATGTTGCGTGTAGAAGGTTCCACCAAACACACGTGTCACTCGCGCTGTGTACTCCCGTCACAAAAGATTCAATAAATAAAGATGTAAATCCATAAAATCCACAAGAATTTGCATATTTTCTCATGTATGGTAAAAACAGCGATGACTTTTGAGGAGATTTTAACAAAGCTTTTTTTGTAGAATACCTGATGCGGCCCAGCTTTACCCAGACGTCATCCATCCAGGTAGGTTCCATAGGACTTTTTCAGTATACTTTCAGATACTACTTTTGGTGTGACTGTAGCAGATTTATCACCAGATTATTAAAGTGGATTAATGGCACGAATCCAATGTTGTATGTCCTTGAAATGTATTCCAAATTTGAGAAGCTAAATATTTTCCTATTACAGTTCTAGTGTGGCCAGTTTTTAGACGCAGACAAGGACAATGAGATCTTGTATTTGCACTTCCCAGATCAACAAGCAAGTGATATATTCAGGCAGTGTATCAAGCAGTCGACTCATAAATACATTTTATACAGTGTTGTTCTCTTCTGACAGATAGTGAAGGCCAACCTACTTTTTCATGTAAATTCATCACTTGTTATGAAACAAAGAGTGTATCTGAAGGTTTCAAAGTAGAGGCTGAAGTCTGCATGTGTATTATATCTCCATAATCTAGTGCAGAAAGAAATGTATTTTCTCTGATCGAATGGGATACAGCATTTGTTTCTCTAATAATAAAATGATATTTATATAATAGACATCCACTTTAAAGGATAAGTTTTTGTCAAGCCAAAATTCACTCAAGATATTTATAGGTGATGACTCAATGAATGTACCATTTAGCATTTGCAAATCACTTCAATGTTTTTTGTTTGTTCTTTTATTTACTTTTAAATTTCAATGAGAAATTTAAGATTTAAGAGGAATTTTTTGGATTTAATTAAAATCTTTCCACAGCATCGGGAGCACTTGCAAAAATAAAATTGAGAAATATATTAAAAAGTAGCGGGCCCAAAATTGACACTTGGGGCACCCCTTTGCTTTAAGTTAAAATCATTAAACAAGTCAGCTACTACTGCCTGGGTTCAGTTTGAAAGATAATTTTGGAAACAATCACATGTAGTACTGTCAAATCCAATCTGCTTCAGACGCTTCAAGACGACTCCATGATCCGCTGAATCAAAAGCTTCAGTTAAATCAATAAACAGAGCTACACAATCTTGTTTTTTATCAAGGGCTGAGAAAATGTCATTTAAAACTTTTGTGAATAGATCATTAGGAGCATTTTTGGTTGCAAAAGCTGGAGGATAATTACCAGCAAGAGCCTGTTTTTAATCATAGTCATTTACATAACAGACAGCGACAGATATTCAGAACATTTAGGCTTTGAGCTGGAGAATAGACGGTTCACAGACGGGTGATCTCTGACATAAATGACACCACCTACTTTGGACCTGCCTGTCACAACGAACATTTACAAACTTTTTTCAGTATTGATTCCCTCGTCACTTACTTGTTACTCAGAAAATACACATATATCTAGGCCTGTTTTAATGTAATGTCATTTAGATGTGACACTATGTACATTCACCTGCATAATTCCCAGTCCCTTCCTTATCTTGAAGTTTTGCACATCAGATAAGCCCAGCTCCTTAGGGATAATAGCCTTATTTGAGTTTGATTTGACATCTGGGAAATAGGTTTGTTAGTAATATTAACGTCAACCAAGCTACACGACCTCTGATAATATCTTTCACGTCATTTATGTGAAATCACGTGAACGAGACGCTGTTTATCCTGTGCAGAAGGAGTCTCTAAGCAGGCCTTTTAGACGCAGACTCCAGCGTTAGTTTGACAGCAGATATTTCATTTGACACAGTTTTTGCTTTCTAGATGTGCTCCACCACCGTTAAAACCTCGCCGTCCAATCAGCTCACGCTAACCTCCTGTCTCCTCCCACAGGGACTAAACACGTTCGAGACTCATTCACACGCACCGCCTTCAAAAAAGCCCTGGAAAGCTGTTCAAAACTGTCTACGAATAACTTTCATCTCGTAGCTTCTGCGTCTTCTTGTTCAGCGCCATGAAATGTACTAGACAAATATTATCGCTACTACTTAACTATGCCGTGATAAAGCATGGAAAAAGATCTAACTCATAATCAACAAATAGTTTATTCAGAATGATTCAGGCTTAGTAACGACTTAACTAAGGGGTTAGGGTTCGGATTTAGGATTAGAGTTTTCATTAAATAAACTTGAATCATTTTTGATAAACTTTTTGTTCATTTTGAGTTGAATTTTGAAGTGAATTGAACTGAACTTTGAAGTATTTGTTCATGCTTTATTAAGATTAAGAGAAATTCAGTTCCGTCAACTGCACAAAAGTTTTAGAGTGAAGACGTTTTGCTGCTCGTCCAAACCGTTTCTTCAGTTCTGGTCAGATTACTGCTGGACACTGCCTTATATCTGTCTGACGGGAGGAGCTAACGACACTGAAACTATCTATTTGTTTACAGTTTCTATTTGTTGGCGAGGTCTAGTGTGAACTGTGCCTGAGTCATATTTTGCGTAATCATTCAGGCTCTCACACCTATTAGCATAATGGCTATCACTATTGTTTAGATTTAAGCCTGAGGATGGAGTTATAAATAAGAGATAAATGATGCCTAAGCCTGTCCTTCCCAACAAAAAAACTGCCTCTTTAACTCCCATCTTAAACAACAGATTTTCTTTGACTAAGCTCTGTACGTCATTATCTTCAAATGAGCAGTTAGCGTCTTTGAGATAAAGATGTACAGCAGATTGTGGTCCTGAGCTGCTCTTGTGTCAGTGTTGGCACATTCTCTTATGTAACGGCTGTTTAGTTTCTCCAACATAACCCTCACTGCACTCTTCACTTCACTGAATGGAGTAGACCACATTACTTTATTTGTGGCTTGGTGTTTTGTCCTTTGGGTGAACCAGTTTTTGTCTTAAAGTGTTTGTGGGTTTGAAATAGACCGAGATTTCATGCTGTCTGAAAATCCTCTGAAGCTTTTCAGGTGCACAGCTGTGTAGGGAATAGTAACATTTTTCTCCTTTTCACCCTACGACATTTATCCGGTTGACAAAAGTGATTTTTTTTTTCTTTTCTTTCATACCCGGACGACTGAGGGATTACACAGACACGCTTTATTAAGGATATTGAAAGTGTAATTATTAAAAAAGTGTTGCTACGTTCAGATTATTATAAATATGAACCATAGAACATTACAGTATGATATTTAAAGATGAAGCTGGCGTGTTTAGGATTAGGTTGTAGCCCTTCTGGTTGATTCTGTGGCTGGCCGATGCTTTCTCTTTGTTTGTTGTCTGTCAGTGTAAAGCAGACATGACTAACCACCCCCTGTCTGCAAGGCCCGTCGCGGATTCAACAGACAATAATTATCCGTACAAGACTATTGTAGTGGTATGTGCTTTACGCTTCACAGCACAGGTCATTGTTGAAACTGGTCCTCAATACATCCACCTGACTAAATAAAGCTTGTATAAATAAAATAAATAAAGATGGCGTAATTAATAATGTAGTAACGCTTGCGATGTGGTCTGGTCTTAAAAAGCAAAAAGCCATAATTAAAATATGCGGTGATCACTCTTATACAAACAGAATGCTTGATTAAATCTTAGTGAAAAAGCTTGTGTCTTTCTAATTTAGGGGAACGTGTCCCACAGGAGGTCTTGCCGAGTAATAGCTGTGAATACCCTCAATACAAAGACCCATCCAGTCCTAATTAAAAAGACTCTACAGCTGAGTCCCCCATATACAAACTCCTTTTTTCTGTGTTTGAGACGTGCACAAATACAGACCCCACTGGCTGTTATAGACTTGGTATGCACAGGATGTTACTGTCAAAAATAGGCCGCAGCAAAATGCCCACTTCTGTATTCAGCATTTCACTTCGTCTGCTGCGTTTTTTTGGCCTTGAAGCATTGAATAACAGGGTCTAAGTGGCTGGACACCAAATTACGGGCCACCTCCGTACCGTGGTTGGATTGGCGTCCTGAAACTCGAGCTTGATTACATGGTGTTGAGTGAACAGACGGGAGACATGAGGGTCAATGTTTCTCTATTCAACACTTCACTTTCTAAGTCACTGTTTGGTAAGCCACGAGGAAGTGACCCACACGACTGAAGAGGACCATTTAGTTTTACGTGAACTAAAACATCCTGTGAGGTTTAGAGCATGATATGTAACAATGTTTCAGCGATAAAACATATACGTAAAAAGCTGATGTTTGCTACTGCTATCTGAACAGTCAAAGTCAATGTCGTTGTTTTTTTGTGTTTTTTGCGCAAAAAAAATCAAAAATAATAATAATAATAATAAAACTAAAATTAATTTAAAAAATACAAAAAAAAATTAAATAAATAAATAAACAACACATTTTAATTGGTCATTATGTATTAAAGAAAAAAAAATTAACCATTGGGTGAATTTGAAAAAAAAAAGAAAAAAAAAGAAAAAAACCCCCAACACATTTTAATTGGTCATTATGTATTAAAGGAAAAAGAGTTAAAACACTGGGCGAATTTGAAAAAAAAACAATCAACTAAAAAAAAAAAAAAGCAAATTAATTGGTCATTAGGTATTAAAGGAGAAAAGTTAAAACATTGGGTGAATTTGAAAAAAAAAACAAAAAAACATTTTAATTGATCATAGTGTTTTCAAGTAAAAAGTTAAAACATTGGGTGAATTTGAAAAACAAAACAAAAAACATTTTAATTGATCATTGTGTATTCAAGTAAAAAGTTAAAACATTGGGTGCATTTAAAAAAAAAAAAAAAACACACCAAAAACCCTATGATTAATCCCACTTTTTGGAAAGCGGTTTGGAAAGGCTTTACTAAACTATTTGAGTTTCTTCGTGAGTGAGAAGCATTATGCACATGCTGCGAGCCGTGATAACAGGGTGAATCTTTCCAAAACAGCAACTGAATTTATGCGTTCTCTCAACATGGTCTTTGATGACAGCATTTCAAAAAAGTATGTGAAATTGTAGGCCGTTTTTATCCATATAATACTTTCGCAGTTGATGTATAATAGAACATAGAGAAGCATATATTCCTTTTGATATTTCTGCTTTTCTCTGGGTCCATTTCATTTTTTGTTTCTGTAAATGATAAGTTTCCTCTAAAATGTAACACGCTTGAGGCTCATAGTTAATAATTAGTGTCCGTTCACCTGAGGGTTAAAAGCCAAAGATCAGTGTCCGCTGTCAAAGGGAACGTCATTGTAGTTACGTGGATTTTAGTGAATAACTCATCGCTTTTATTGTAACTATTGAATAACAGTGATATCTCGAGATGAAACTATAGATATGAAACAATTACGGTAAAAATGAAAAAAAGTTACATTGAACCACTTGCACTAGGATACAATGCGTGTTTAATACTACCCCTTAATACTCCCCATTTTTCAGCTAATTCAGATGCTTTCGTTGAATCAATGTCAGAGGTTTAAAGGCTTACCACTGAAAATAACCTATTGATTTTAGCAGTACCATGAGCCGCTCTTAATTAGAACCAGCGAACGGGCACTTCGTCACTTCTCTGCTCGACAGGACCATTTCCTAATGTTAAAATCATCAGCTTTGTTCAGGCCTCGAGAGAAACTTGGACTGCCTTTCTTGTGGAAAACTGCTCTCAAAATAAGGTTAAATATTTTTAGATGAAACAAACGCGCCTCTCTTGTTGGGATGCTCAGTGTGATGTGCCGTGGAACCAAGACAGTGCGGCATTATAAACAAATATGACTCATCATCTGCGAATACAATTGTTTTGCTTTTGGGTTTAACAGGCTGTTTAAACAAATGCAGAATAACATAGGCTACAGGGGGTGTAATAGGATCAGATTTGTACTTAATACGTTAAGCAAAGATAATCACCAAGCGACGATTTGACTTACCTCAGCTAAAACTCGAATGCTATATCTTCGCTTTAAGACGTATCGACAAAAACAGCTGAAATGTCCTCGAAGCACCTTTACTTTATTGGTCGTCTATGTGCGAGAGGATAAAAAGTGCAACAATCTCCAAGGTTACGTTATAGGCACGTATATGATGAACAATCTGGCTCTAGACTACCCAGAAAAATCGAAGTAGTCGGTCACTCAGATAGGAAGACAGTAAACAAAAGTAAAAGGCACAGTGGAATAAAAATCCTGCTGCCGTACCTTTGGCTCACCAGGGTTCAGTAGGTGACGTGAACTAAGACTACACCTCAAAGAGCGTAAGGGAAACTGAAAGATGTTTCTTGTATTCATGACCCAAAGGGAAGCCATATAGTTTATTAATGCATTGTCAGGAGTTTGGGTGGGAGAAGGGCAGGATGCTGGAGGCGTTGTTGTTCACTGATCACAGTATGACCCCATGTAACTCCTCCTCCCCAGCGCCGCTCTGTCCAGAATGATAAACTGGAGAAATATTTCATCTCTGCATGGTCGGATCAGGGTAAAACATCACAGTGACATAACTTCAACTGTGGCCATGTTGGATCTATGATCGAAAACAATATATTCTGTCAGTTAGAGACAACTTGAACTGCATTTTAACTACAGGTTGTGTATTGTCCTTGGTAAACGTCACATCATCACACTATCACTGCATCAAAACGTGACTAAAACTGAAACTAAACCTGGACTAGACCGGGACTGAACAACGACTAAACCTGGACTAGACCGGGACTGAACAACGACTAAACCTGGACTAGACCAGGACTGAACAACGACTAAACCTGAAACTAAACCTGGACTAAACAAAGACTAAACCTAGACGAGACCAGGACTAAACCTGAAACTAAACCAAGACTAGACCAGACCTCAACAAGGACTAAACTTGAAACTAAACCAAGACGAGACCAGGACTAAACCTGAAACTAAACCAAGACGAGACCAAGACTAAACCTGAAACTAAACCAAGACTAGACCAGACCTCAACAAGGACTAAACTTGAAACTAAACTTAGACTAGACCAGGACTAAACAAGGACTAAACCTGAAACTAAACCAAGACTAGACCAGACCTCAACAAGGACTAAACAAGGACTAAACCTGAACTAAACCTGAAACTAAACTTAGACTAGACCAGGACTAAACAAGGACTAAACCTGAAACTAAACCTGGACTAAACCTAGACTAGACCAGGACTAAAGGACTAAACCTGAAACTAAACCAGGACTAAAGAAGGACTAAACCTGGACTAGACCAGGACTAAACAAGGACTAAACCTAGACTAGACCAGGACTGAACAAGGACTAAAACAAGACCAAACCAAGTCCACATCAGGATGAAAATGTGCTCAGTTTAGGACTAAACTGTGGTGGACGGTAACGTAAAAGTAGTAAAGTACTGTGCTTAAGTATATTTTTTTAAATATCTGTACTTTACTTAAGTACATTTTACAGTAGATACTTTTTACGTTTACTTCACCACATTTCAGAGCAGTATCTGTACTTTCTACTCCAGTGGATTTTTGAACAGGACTGAAAAGTAAAAAGCACTTTTCATATGATTTGAGGAGTTATTTTGACCCTGTTCGTAGTAACATCCTGACTAAAGTTTGAGTTCAAGCTTCGGCTTTGAGCAAAACAAAAATAAATACACAAAACTCATGAGAAAAAGTTAAGAAATTGATTTGTTTTGTTACTGTCGACCAGCAAATCATTTTCAAATCAATATCACCACATTTTATACTTCAACAAATGAACAACACTTGAGTGAAAACTTACCGTATTTTCCGAACTATCAGTTGCAGTTTTTTTCATAGTTTGGCCGAGAGTGCGACTCATACTCAGATGTGATTTATAGGTGAAATATATGTTTTTCTTAATTATTATGCATTTTTTGGATGGTGTGACTGTTACGACCCAGCTCGTGTGGGGAAGGGTAGTAACAAAAAGAAAACCAAGTAATTTAATTAACAGGAAAGTAAGGGTGAACTAAACATGTATAAACAAAGGTTCCTTGCAAGGAATTAAACAAAAAAAACAACAACAAAGTAAAGCAACTAAACATGAATTTTACAGTAACAAAATCTTACAAACAGACAAACACAGTCAGTACTGACAATCGAAGAGTCTCATAAAACAAAGCCACTACCCAGCAGCCCCGAGCAGGTGTCCCCAATCTTCTTAAATGGGGAGGTGGCCGAAGCCGGGCGAGGCTGGAAGACGGTCCTCCGATCACGGCCCAGGGATCCGGCAGCCAAGACTTGGGAATACACAGACAAATACAAACAACAAAAATGCCCAGGGCTGTAACAGTGACTTATACTCCGGAAAATACAGTACGTTTTACTCTTAAAGCAAATGGATACTTAAATACTTTACTTAAGTAGATTCGTTCATGTGATACTTTTACTTGACTAGTGTTTTGCCTCTGTATCTGTAGTTTTACTGAAGTAACAACACTGAATACTTCATCACCACTGGGACTAAATAATGATAATGAATACAACTTTAATGATTCTTCCTCTTATTCATGAACTCAACACATTATCACAATAACTCCCTCAAAGTCAGCACAATAGACTTCAAAGTTCTATGTTTCTAGTCAATAGTTGTATTTCTTATTAAAAGTACACTTTCCAGAGCTGATGTGTGTGCACCTTATGTTCTTGTAATACGATTGTAAGTATCGAACAAAGACAATAATAGCGTGAGCAGAAACAGGAGATGAAAACACGAGGATTTGGGGTATTATA
Source organism: Periophthalmus magnuspinnatus (assembly GCF_009829125.3). Taxonomy (NCBI): domain Eukaryota; kingdom Metazoa; phylum Chordata; class Actinopteri; order Gobiiformes; family Gobiidae; genus Periophthalmus; species Periophthalmus magnuspinnatus. The sequence goes on from NC_047138.1 coordinate 4,106,587, forward strand.
GACTTGGCAGTATGAGTAGGAAGCCTGTCAGATATGCTCTCCAATAGCTAGGTGCTCATTAGCATACTGCATCGGTCTAAATATAGTTGTAATCCTATGCTGAAGGCCAAAACAGACAAAGCGCAGTGTGATCGGGCATAATATTGAATCATAACCCTTTGCATCACGACTACCAGAACACACGCTACCGACACGATCACGATAAAACACATCAAAAAACGGGCCCCAGATGCGCGACGAGACGTGGGCTGTGGAGAATGGCTGTGGGCTGCTCCGTGTCAGGGGAATCTGCTAAAGGTCACCGGCAAAACACTGGCGCTTGGGCTGGAGGGGGTCGACAGGGAGTAGCAGGGACTGGCAGGACGAGGAGGCACAGGTGGCACGGGGAGGAGGGTCTGCGGGGCTTATTCACATTCAAAACGGATTACATCGCCACGAGTAAATAGATCTACACCTGTATGGTCAGATTTATAGAATACGCAGGATATATGTGTTCAAACTTTACTTAAATGTGTCTCTAGACGTAAAAAATATTCAGATAGAGCGATAGATACAGATGCCAAGAGTCACGTTACTGTCAATAGTAATGAAAGTGCTCGGGTTCAAAAGAAGTAGGTAGGTAGAAGGTAATGTTGATTTATTCGCACTGACAAAACCATTTTCCATGATGACATATTTAGTGTTTTGATTCTCAGGCTAAATATATCAAGGTAGTATCTGAAATAAACTTGTTATGAGAATCTGAACCCGACACAAACATTTAAAACTGATCCGGGCGTTTTTTTTCCTCATCTAGAGGACTTTTATTACGCAAAGTTATGGCTGAACTCAACAGAAAAACACCTCTGCTCTTTTGTAAAATGGAAGGATATGAATATGAATCGAAATTATGAAGTTTAAATAGCTGTTTTTCTGCTTAATATAAGTTTAAAGCTTTAAATCAACAAACATATTAGATTTTTCCTCCTGTTTTCTCACAAAGCGCTGTAGTTTAAGGGAAAGGTTACCTCAGCTCCTTGTGTCAGACAGTTTAAATATTGGTATAAACAGGAGAGGTCATGCAGAGGCTCAAACTCGATTTGAACAAAGGCTGCGCGGTAAGTGAGCTCCCAGACAAAGCACTGCCTCCATTGACAGTCACTGTGTGGAACTATTGATTTATCTGCTTCACTGATGTGGGATCTTCACGTCTCACTCCCGTCTTCTCCTACACATTCAGAGCTTCTCAAAAGAGGAATTACCGACTCCTCCATCCCGATTCTTGCACCAGTTTCGGTATCTGCCCCAAATAGTTTTAGGCTATAATTAGCACTACAAAAGCTCTCCAGCAGCGGGGGGTTGAAGGAGATGTTGAAGGATTTTTAGAGAGCTGTACTTAAAAAAAACTAAATCTAATCTAGGAAAGACTAAATTGAACATATATATTCATGATTAAAAAGATAATTTAACTGCCGTGTTTGTGTTAGTAATAGTGTAGTATCAGTAAAATAGTTGGTAATAGTAATACTGTTTGAATTAGCAAAGGTTATAGTAACTCCCAGCACATTTACTAAGAAATAGTAACAACTTCTCCTGCACTTATCTTGTCTTTTACTAACTTCTCCTGCAGTTGGACAATATATATAAATAACCAGCGGGTGCAGCCAAAAGTGTCTCTTCCTCACACCTTTAAGAATTTATCTTTTACTCTAAACTTTTAAAGAACTTTTTGTTTTATCTGCTAACTTTCACTTTTGTAAACTTTTTCAAAAATTCACATTTTGTCGTAACGGCTAGTGCGGGTGCGGACCAAGGAGTGCAGACTCAGAGCAAGTTGACAGTGTTTATTGACAAAATGGTGAATTTCAGTCTTTAATAGTTCATTTAACACACACGGGGAGCCAGGGAGCGGGAGGCAGACCAGACGGGCGTAGTGCAGAGCGGGGACGGGAAAGCCAGGACCAGAGCGAGGACAGGATCGGGACCAGACCGGGGCAGGCCAAGCCGGAGTAGTCCAGAGAGCGGGAGCCAGGACAGGAGGCGAGAAGCAAGCCGGAGACTAAGACGGAACAGGAGGCAAGACAGACACAGACACAGACAGGTGAAGTGTCTTTCCTAAGGACACAACTACATTTTTTGCCATTGTACCGCACTGTTGCACCTGAAATCTACCATCCAAGTACTAACCAGACCCAGTCTTACTTAGCTTCTGCAATCTTACGTGATCAGGCTTTGACAAGGAGGTTTGGCCCAGTTTTCCTCCACATACTGTGTTCTTGACAGCTGACACTGGTTTAACTGATTATGTGAGCAGATAAAAGAAGACAGGCGCCACAAGTCACTAATTGTCGCTAATTGTCACGCACTCCTTTAATTATGTCAGTGTTAAGTCGACTGCTCGCTCTGGTGGTGGTGGTTTTGTGGACATGACACTGGACTTGTGCACTGAAAATCCTGCCAGAGGTTTTAATATCCAGCTCGCCGTGTTCTTCACAGCAGACACAAGTTAAATGTGATTGTGTGGGCAGAGAAAACAACTTGAAACCCACAGTCCAGAAACGTCTTATTAAACTGCATTGTAGCGGATACATCACATCACTCACCTTCGAATCCGAGGGTCACCGGTTCAAGTCCTGACTCTGGCGCTTTGAAATTGTCATTATATGCGTGGTCACTTGCAAAAGCTACAGGCATTGCACAGTAGCGTCTCTAGTTGTTGTTTTTTCTATTGAATTTGCAGTGGCAGCAGCAATACATCACACCTGACCAACTGTTGCACCGAATGTTATTGTATTCAACACAATCAGCCTATGGAAGAACAGTAACCTTTATCCCGCATTAATACCTGTCTTTACCCAGCGTATTTTGACATAAATAAACCCAAACAGTGGGTGACAGGACTTTCTGAATAATGTTTTCAGATTACCATTTTCTTAGTGTAAGCAAAACCTACAAAACCTCTCTCCTAACGCAAAAAAGACACTCAGCGTGGTCCCTGTCTCCTCCTCACAAATACAGCAGAGCATATAGAGCGGTGATGAGTCAGTAAGCTGCTCTCACCATGTGGATTACACTCGCTCTCCCCCTCACAACACAAGGCCTACAGTTTCTTCATATTTAACAAGAGCGTAGAAATGAACTGCCTGGATCTGACACAAGAAGGTCATCGCTAATTAAGCCAACCCTACGCTCTGTTGGCTTGTGGATTTTAAGAGGGCTGAGATATGACAGAGCCTAACTACTGCATATTTAATCTGTCATTAAAAGAAGCCTATTATCCATCGACATAATGGGGCTATTTTTATTTCACCTGGGGGCCGACGTTATACAACTAAAAAACGCAGGTGTGGTTGTGTTTCCGGTGTAGGTGCGTGGGCTGAAAAGTGACAGAATACTTTTACTTAAGTACATTACACCTGTGTTTTAGTAAGAATCTATTATGGCTTGGTTGTAGTAGTAAAGTAGAAGTAAAAGTTGTTGTAACATAAACAGTTCTGTGGATAAATTGATACAGTAAACATGATAGAATTTACTCTTAAACTGTGAGGCTAGTTGACCTCGTTTATGAAATTGTCAAGATCCCAGTCTGTCCCTATGTTTCTGCACTGTCTTTCCTCCTTTTGTGTCCTTGCCTGGAGCTGGACGGAGACTCTGGCACCACCCACTACACACCTGCAGCCCATGAGCAATCAAGCCTGCACCTCGGGAGTGAAAAGGGAGTGAGGATCGTACAAACGCCGTCAGATCGTCCGTGTATCCTTCCGTGGTACATTTCCGCTTGGTTCTGTCAAGTTTTCGTGCGTATGGTCTCAGTTTTTTCCTTGTTTTTCGCCAGATCCCGCTCCGTGGAACTACCCTGCACCTCCACCTCCGACCCAGCTTCTTACGACCAGTTCGAAGACGTCAACCTACGACCCCGCTGTCTACTGTCTGCTCCCTTAACCGACATTCACATTTTCCTTATTTGCAATAAACTCTAATAATAGTTATGACAGAAATGGCATCAGGAAGTGGTGCCATTATTCAACAAAAGGCATGATTTTTGTCCCTTGAATTGACTTCGATAAAGTTCGAGGTGTTGTATTGTAAAACTAATATTGATAAGGCTCAACATTTGTGCTTTTCTCTTTAGATATATCTTTCAAAAACATTCAATCCCACATACTATTACCGCCTACACTCAGCAAAACAGATTAGTCATACTAGTTGTAATATTAGAGTGAATGGTGATAGTTGTATATGTACTGGTATTACATGCAGTACTGTAGGTGACCAATGGAAAATGATTCACTTTTGAGAGATTATATTTGTTTGTAGCAGTACCTTTAACTTGAGTACATATCTGGAGCATTGACTGCACCTCGTCTTTGACTCAGGGGTTCAATATAAACATTGTTCAAAGGCTTTCATCAGACCAACGCATCAAAGTCCAGAGCTGTGTCCAAAGAGCCAAAGACAGTGAGTTTAGAAGAGTTTGTTTTACTCGTGTCCAAACTTGGGAGGCGTTCTTCAGCAGTCTGACAGGAACAGTAAAGTCCCTCGATAAATGATTTTGTCTTGTTCAAGTCGGATGGAGGATGTAGTTTGTTTGCCCAGACCATTTGGCTGAAGAATGCTACAGATGCTTTGTAATGGGAAATGCTGAATTCCACAAAGCCATGGTGTATTTTTGTGCATTCGACAAATTGCCTCTCACCACAGCTTGAAATAAGACTTGCTTCCTATTGAAGGAACATAGTGAGAACAAATTGGAACGTTAGCCAGTTTTTATACCAGATGCTGTTGCATCATTATTGTAAAGCAGTGACGGTGCAGTTACCCCAGGACAGCAACAAAGTGAGGAACAAACTATCAGCCCTCACCCCTGGATAACCTCCTCAACCACTGTTACCAAAAAATTATTTTATTTGTTTTGTAAACTGTTTTTGTCAGAAAATGTATTGTGTTTGTCTTAGCTGTTGATGGTGCACTATGAAACGCATCTGAAGGTCTGGCACCTGCTTGTCTTCCTGTTATTGCATTGTCTGGAATGTTCCACAGTATGGCATTAACCCTGTCTATCTCCCAGTAGGTCTATATACTGGACATACAGTAGAACCAGGAAGTACTTCACACATGTGTCTTGTTCTCAGAGAATAGACTTTAAAGCAGCTCTGTGTGAACAAGTCTCTTCATGGACCAGCACCAAAGAACATCTCCCACATGAGCCACATGAACCATCTACACTCTGAGGACAGTGTGTGCCCAGAGTCAGGACTAAACATGGAGAATTAGCATTTCAGTTTTCTGCAGCTAAAGCCTGGAACAATCTGTCTGAAGATGTGAGACGGGCGTCTACTCTGACAATGTTTAAATCCAGGCTTAATGTCTTTCTCATCCTGTAAAGTACTTAGAATGACTTTGTGTACGTATTGTGCTGTACAAATAAACTTGCCTCGCCTTTATTCAGCATCTATTTAATCACATGTGCTTTCATTTCTCAAAAATATCTTGAAACATATAGATCTTTACTGTGAGCACGCTTGGCTCTCCAAAGATCTGACGTGTACTTTGGCCTGGCTGTCCTGTCTTATGTCCATGAAGATAAATAACACAAGTTTAATACAAGTTTAACATGTCCATGGAGACAAGCAGATGATGGACACAATTACACAGTGCACTTTTAAACTTATGAATGTTAACACACCATCATTTCCTTCGTAGGAGTCCAGAACAGCTAATCTCTATGGTAATCTCTGTATAATTATTTGTGTAAATTCTTGGACATTAATTCAGCCTGCATATGTAAATGAGAGGCTTATCGGTGAACAAGAGAGATTGCATAAGTAGATTACAGAGCAGAGCTGTGTACGATGTTGCAGGAGAAACAATAAACGCTGTGCTGTGGAGACCCTGCGAGTACGAAGCTGGAAACACAAAGAACAGCGCACAGTTTTATGTTGTTTAGCTCCAAACTTGCATTATTTAAAAGAAAGAAAATCATTACTAACAAACCCGAACAAAATGGCTTGCCACTGCAGTGTCGTTCATCAACCCTGTAGCACTACTATTGTTTCCCTCTTCTGTCTACTCATTCCCGTTTTGTAGAGGTCATCCAACTTGGCAACCGCTGAATCATTTAATACATGAATTTGTGAGTTGTTTTGTGTCCGTCGGGATTGGGATTGGGATTGCTAATTGCCCTGGTGCTTCCCTTTTCCACACATATGCAAACATGTCACGCACCTGTCTGGGATACCTATTTCTAAGCTCTATTCATGGGCTGCATTATATTCCTCATCGTACATTATTCAGATTTGAATCAAGGGCTGTCAGCTTGCACATCTCGGGATTTAATATTGCGGACCAGAATAGCTGTGACAGGACTTTTGGTGAGATCTAGTGAGTTTTGTGACAAGAATGTAACAGCGAGTTCGTTCTGCTGTCGAAAGCTGACTCAGTATCTCGTGATGGCGTCTGTCTCAACACAGTTAATATCCAAGGTGGCCTTCCTAATCAGACGAGCAGCTGTTTCCTGTGATTGTGCCTCCTCGTGCGTGTCCATCTGGGCTGTGCATGGTGGTCCACTCACAGAAAGGGCACTCTAAATGTTTATGTAAGCGCGGCAAGCTGTTTTTTTTTGGAAACTTGAACATTGCGCAACTAAGGCTAAGTTATAATAAAAGTAGAGACCTTTAATTGGCTGTTTCGGCATCATTAAGCGTAGGATTGTCCGTAGCAACTAGCGTGTACTGTTGCTTAACCAGCTCTAATGTATTTAGCTAATGTCTTAAACACACCCACACAACACAACTTCAACTTTATTTGACCTCATCTGTTGGAGGATGCATTGGAGTTTCAAGACTTCACCCAGACTGTTCTTGCTTTTTAACGATTTGTTCAAACGTTAAACCCATTTATCTATTTATTTTTACATTTTTTTGGGCTGCATGGGAACAATATTTAGTTTATTTCCAAATCCAGACTGATATCTCTGTCTTTTTTGTACAGATTGATATGACTTACCGGTATATGTTTCCACGTTCTCTGTCTCAAACTCGATTAAACGTCTGTCTTTTTTCCGTGGCACATGTGAAACGAAGGTGCTCATTGGTCACCTGTGATTTACAAATAAAATCAAATGTATCTCACCTCAGGATGTCTGTGTAATCCCTCAGTCGTCCAGGTCTAATCCAAAAGCAAAAGAGTGAGGACGTTTTGCTGCTCTTCCAAGCCGCTTCTTCAGTTCTTCAGTTCTATATCTCCCTTCACATAGATATAAGGCAGTGTCCACCAGCTTTTTGACCAGAACTGAAGAAGAAGCGGGTTGGATGAGCAGCGAAACGTCTTCACTCCTACAACAATTAGTCCAGTTGACAGATTATAACTTCGTCTCTTGCTATATCTCACCTCAGATTAACAGTTTAACGCAGAGTTTAATTTGATTCTGCAGAAATCCACAACGTTTTTCAGCCCCCTGTGATATTTTCTTCCTTTATCTTTTCAAATATGGACAGATCATGCCTGTCCGTGATTGGCTAATCCACCTGTCAGTCACGCAATCTGAAAACGGAGAGATTCACCGGTGACAGACAGTGTGTATTTTGGATCCCAGGCAAACTCATGACAGGTTTGCGTCACTAATCTCTGCCTTGACTCAGACTAAAAGACATGATCCGTGCGCAGTTACTCATCGCTCATGCAAAACTCACAGCATTTAACACGACCACGTTGTTCTTGGACATATTATGTTTAATCCCATGAGAACACACGAAAAAACAAACATACATCAGCAATGGTAATAAAACCTTTCTCTCTCACATCGTTTAGCAAGATGCACAGTGAAATTATAACATTGGCCAAGCATCTTTTCCCAAATGATACTATTAAAATAAACAAACTAACTGGGTAAGTTAAATGTGTTTTTCTTAATATGTGATTATTTTACATTAATAACTGCATGCCTAAAAATACCCTGTTCTTCTCGTATTAAAACGTTTATGCAATAGGGGCGTTAAGGGTTCATGCATGCAAGTTTTTCTGTTTTTATCTGAAAAACAAAACAAAAAATAACCCGAAATGTAATTGTTAAATCCTAAAATGCCGTCTGTGAGTCCAAAAAATAAAATAATCTCAGGACTGATTATTGGCAATAGCGATTCTTCTTCAATTCTTACATTGAATAATAATTATAACAATAAAACATACATATATCGTTTCATTTGTAATTAAATATTCTTTTGAGCAATGTAGAAAAATGAGGAAGAGTTCAAGTAGTTTTTTAATATATAAAATATGAACATCTGCATTTAAATGTCATTTGAATGAGAAGTGACATGCATCAGCGGGGACCAGTGCTTTGTCACTGTGGAATATTATTTTCTCAGTAAAGTGTGCTTTAGGTGCCAATATGACACACAGCTGTTTGTATCTGTGTACTAGCTGCAGGTATAAACAGAAATATATAAACAAATAGCCCTATGACCAAGTTCATCCGATATTATTCTATGCAAAATTACACTGACGAACTCATAAACACTGAAGCTCGTGATCGGGTCGTCTCATCCAACACTGTCCAAATCCATAAATGTTTTCAAATCCAAGTCAAGATTAAGAATAAACCTCTATCTTTTCAGTCAAACATGCCAACCGGGTGGAAGACTAGACTAAAAACATAAAAAAACAAAGTGAAAAACATGAGAAACACGTCGAACATACAGGCCATTACACATAATAACGTGATCTTTAAAAAAAAATCTGACTTTCGTATCCGTTTTCTGACAGCAGCGTGGTTCAAGTTGAGTAAATATCGTCAATAAACATGTAACAAAATGTCGTACTTCGTATAATCAAGGAAAAGATGAGTTTCCACAAGTCAAGGGACAAGAGGCACCGCCCCCTTCGAGATTTAGACAAAACGAGATACAAAAATGAAAGAACCAAACACATAGACGATACTGATAGTAAGTCCTTATATTACTCAGATATGGCTACTAGTCTCCACTCAAGTTTACATAATAAAACTTGGAGTGATTTAGCAGTAAGTGGTCTTTGCAATTATAAAATCTGAATCAGCAGTCTTTCATTAAACAGTACATATGGTAGATATCTAAGTATGTGCTAGTGTGTGTGAGCAATCTACAGAACTATAGATTGGCTAGTTGTGTGGCGTATTGCATGGGGTAGAACAAAGATGTCTTCCAAAGCACTGCAATGAAACAAGCTGATTAAATTAAGCAGTGTATCCTGTGTCCAGTGTCCTTTTGTCCTCTGTCTCTCGCGTTTCCTCGTTTGTTTTTTTTATGTCTCTCACTTGTTCAGTCCATCTGGCAGAGCGGACACTTGCTCCAAAGCTGCAGCCGAGCCATTGCTACCCCCTCTCTCCGCCCCGATCTCCGTCTCCGCCTTCCCCTCTTCCTGGTTTAGTGGATCCTGATTGGACAGCAGATTCAAGGGGTCAAATGTATGTGTTTTGGGTTCAGGGCTGAGCAGAGATAGCTGAGGTAATAGCGGGCCCTCACGTAGCTTAGCGGCTAGCTCCTTGGCGCTGCATGCGGGGGTGTTGGTTTCGTAGACGTCGTGGAAGTTGTTGTAGTCCACCTCGTAGAAGCCGTTCTCCAGAGACAGGACGGGGGTGAAGCGGTACCCCCACAGCACCTCCGTGTCCAGGTACGAGCTGCGGGCCTGACAGGTCATGCCTACAGCGGAGAAAACACAAAGAACGATGCGTGTTATTGTAAAACCCTGCTTGAAAAACAATACACCTTATTAAATCCACAATAATACAATAAATATATGACTTCTATGTATTTCATTTGCATGTTTTTAACCTCCTAATTCAAAATACACGCTAATAATTATAAATTCTTGGTAGAAAAGTAATCATCAAAATAATCAGTCATAACACTGCTACTAAAAAAAACTATTAAAATGTTCATAATTTCTTCCATTTGTATGCGGCATAATTTAGAATCAACCAAAGATCATGACGATAATTATAATGCTCAAAATCATAATTATGTTTTGTTTTGTCTGTTTTTGTCAACAGAATGATCAAAAAACAACTGTATTATTTTAACTTTAATTTTAAAAGCTATTCAGGAAAAGTCTTGGGTTCATTGTCAAAGATTTGCATTTTTATATTAACTAAAAATCAGTTTTCTGTCCTGCCCACTTTGATTCCTACTAGATTCCTATAGAATAATCATTTATAGATGTTCAAAGCAGTTTCTTTCTCATCCAAAACACGCTGAGACAACACTTTTTCTGTACATCACTATTTACTTCCTCCCACTCCTCCCATTCGGACATAAAATAAATTGTGTTTTGTCAGTTGCTTTTGTTTGCTTGTGGCACAAAAGATGTATTACAATTGTTTTTTTTTTAATATATATGCTACAGTTTTGTGCATTACAGCCTGAAAATACTCATTCAGCCCTCACTTTAACTGTCAGGGGATAGATGTGAATGTAAACAACGACTTAACGATTTATCTGGACTTTTTAGGTAAAGCCCAACTCAAACTGAACGACGTGTTTCATCCTGAGCTTTTTTAAAACATAAATTGATAGAATTAGGTCATTCTCAACAAGAAATAATCCTGTATAAGATTAAGAACAAACTATGCAATGATGTAAACTGCAAAACATGATATTTCTGTATTAGTTTGCATACAGTCTTCTTCCTTATTAGAATAACAATGTATTTTTGCTCTGCTTTCGTAACCACAACCTCGTCAGTGCCATCTTTACAAGTAACATCTGACTCACCACCGGACCGTCTCTCCAGCTGTTTCATTATGTAACATGGCTTCCTTTGAATGCACTACTAACTAATGATTTAAAGCTTTGCTACTTCGAACGGTCTTCACGGACGCTAAATACATTGTGAAGAAAGTCTCTCTCTTTTGCATCTCTTCTTCAGCTTTTGAGTGGCCTAGTTTCCACATTTAGCTTGCAAAGTGTTTATTTTAGCAACTATATAGATCCCAAGTGACAAGAATTGAATATTGTTTAAAATAGTGTACGGAAATAGTGTCAGGAATGTGCCGAATGTGTTGTTATCGGCTGAATATATTGGAATAGTTGTTGCGTTTCGTGCACGGACCAAACTGACCGAGGTTCATTAAGTGTCATTATTTTACCTGGATAAATCGAGGGTGCAGTGTTGTCTTTTGCACCCCTGTAGACCCGGGACTGTTCCCATATAGCGTTGTTATTCTCAGGAGCGTGAATAGGCTTGTTTTCTCCCACTGTATTGCAGAAGTCTATTTCGTACTCGTATTATAACTCTGCTGCAGGCTGCTCTGTTAGAGACACTTGGCCTGTAGTGCGATTTGGAGCTTTGACACACCATGACTAAGACCAGCTTTTGGAAATAAACACTTACTAAATGTACTTTTTCGACAGCTACCCTTTATATTTTGAAGTAGTGGTTAAAGGTGCACTTTGTAACGTTTCTTTCCTGGTGGTGGGTCTGGCAACTTTGAATCGCTTTTAATGTTTCACAGTATGGAGAGAGGAGGAATAGTGCATATTTTTGAGCAATAAAAACAGCCGTAATCCAATAAATGAAAGGTAGACGTGCTGAATGTCATACTGTGGAGCATTTCAGGCGAAGTGATGACATCTCTATGCAGAAAGGCAGGCGGGGGATGCCCAAAAAAGTTACGTAAAAGAAGAAGAAGAAAAAGATTTGTGTGTTTTGTGTTGTGCATGTAAATGGTAAATTTGTCTACAGTTGTCCCTCATTATATCGTTGTTCAGCTTTCATGGTTTCGCTGTTTTGCGGATTTTTTGTGTGCAATTTTTCATATTTTTTTTACAGCGTGCATTGTGTTCTGCGTCCTGATTGGCTGTTGGACTGTAGACCATTGTGTTCTGCGTCCTGATTGGCTGTTGGACTGTAGACCATTGTCCATCAGTCTCCTCCGTGCCGTGTCTCCTGTCCAGTACAGAATGTGTTCAGACAAATTTACAAAAATGTTGGATCGCAGTGTGACTCTGAAGTGCTGTGTGTTTGCGATTTGTTTTCTCCCCAACAAAACCCACAATGTCGATGAAACGTTCTGCACCGACAAAGACGCCTACGAAGGTTTGAACTTTGAGAGAGTTTAAACGAGAGAGAAATGTGAGAAAATGTTAATCCCTGTGTGAGAAAAGTGTATAAAGTGTGCGGTGAGGGGTTTTACAGACAAAAACATAGAGAATAACTGTAAAAATAAAGCTAATACTTCGGATTTCGAGTATTGTGAGTTATTTTTAGAACGTAACCCGCGCGATATGGCGATTTTCCACCTTCAAGGCTCTCAAAAACAAACACCAGTTTACACAGACACTGGGACGAGGCGGGTTAAGCGTCTTGCCCAACGACACAACAACAGCTTTCATCCGAGAGCGAGATTCGATCTGCCAACCTCGGGATCAGTGGACAAACGCTCTCCCAATTCAGCTCTGTCGCCCACTGTACTACTATGATTAGATTTGTTATGAAATCAGGATTCAGATCACAAAGTGCATTTGAGAGAAGGCGGAAATCACATCAGCTAAACTAACACACAATTCTCATGCATTTCAGAACATGTTTGTAGAAGTCTAAACTCCAGTATTAGCAGACAAGATATTTCTTTACAGAGAAAATTGTGTTGCGAAAATAATTGCTGCCTGAAGACCCATTTTGAAAGCTCTGGTCACGTTTTACTGCAGAACTTCCTGACAATATTTACTCCAAAACGGTTTTATTGCCTATATACACGTACATGCTGTTATAAATCTGTAGTAAACTTTTCCATCTGTCAGAATACGTATAGTAAATGCTGGCGGCAAGTCTGACATGGAAAAAACAACTTAAAAATAATTGTGTTTAGTGTTGCTCGAAGCCAGTGGAAGGGTTTAGATGTCAGAGTTTTCCTGCAGGTCTATTTGTTTGACTGTTGCTACCATTCACGCCTTTACGACGGTCACCTGCTATGACTCACCAGGTCCCTGCGCTAATAATTGTTGCTGTTGTTGCGGTTCAGTTCGTCCAGGCTGTCTCACAAATGTTGGTCACTAAATATCAGCTATTTTTGCAGATTTAATTGTCACAGTTCTGCATGTTTTTTCCTCAGTCCGGCTTTATTTTTCAGCCCGTTCCGGCCCTTCTTTTGTTACCTCTCTGCTTTCGCTGCAGCTGCATCTCATTTGTTAATCAGCCCAGGGTCGTCTATATAAACTGCTTCTGTTCTGTCAGTTCTTGCTGGATTGTTGAACAGTCAAAAGCAACTCTCAAGCCCTGTGTCTGAAATACCCTGTTGCATTTCTGAAATCCTGAACGTGCATTTATCCCTGTTTGAGCTACGTGTTTCTGAGTTTATTTCTCCAGCCTGTTTTTGAATTCCAGTGTTGGATGAATTTTTTGTTGATATTAAATAAGACCTCTTCCCTCTGTTGTTTATTTGCCCGATTTACCATATTCTGAATTACCTGTTAAAAGGACACGTTCTGTTGTAGTTTCTAAGACGTTTGACTGCTCTTTTTGTTGCATTTGAGTCCAGTTTACCAGCGTGACATTAATTGGATAGCATCTGCAGATATAGTTTCACTTTCCACTAGTGTCATGGTATTTTTTCCTATTGCTAATGCTAATGCTGTGGGACTTGAGTAAAGGCAAGAAAATAAACAAATTGGCAAATGCGGAGATCGGGTTCAATATTCAGCAGACTGTTAAATCTTCATTGTCGGTGAAACCCAAGTGTACTGAGTAAATAAAGACTAATTATTAACCAACTACACACTTGACCTGCCACAAAGTTTTATATAGAGACTTCCAGGAACCACTCAGCAGTTTTGTTTGTAGGGCAACAAAATAATGCAAGGTTTTCTGGATTCTAAGAAGCGACGTCATGCTAAGTCATATATAAACACAGAACAACTAGTGAAAATATGAATTGTTTTAGCAACAGCAGAGCAATGTCAGTCGTCGAGTTAAGGTAATACATTTGTAATATGATGGACACTGCATCAGAAAAAAGACATAATGCGCTTTTAGTAGGGTAACTGTTTAAGAAGTCGTTTTATTTCTCTAGATCGCACGAAGCGTAAAACTGCGTCTTGTATAAACCATATAAAACCATCCAGTTGAACATCCACCCTTTTCGCTTCGTAACCGCGGGAACACGGTGAGGATTGGTCATTTTTGTTCAAGGACACTGACGCCACGACACCGGCAGGACTCCGGCTGACTGTACTGTGACGCCAACTGTGATTTAATATGTGAGCGGAGAGTCCAGCAGCGCGAGCAGGAAACGTGATGACTACTGGTGCTTTGGAGGAAAAATAAAATGTAAATGAAATAGAGCAGAAATGTTCACATACATGAAAAACGGTGCCTGGTTACGTTAGTGAAGCTTGGTTGGTTTTGTCATTTTTTTTTTTTCCTCCTGATTTGGAAATCGTATCAGTGAAATCAAATAATGGAAAAGAAAATAATAGAGTAAGAAAAAACAGTGCAGGATTAAGGGTGTGTAACGGGATGTGCTTGTGTCTAAATGTGTAGTGCAGTGTTGGAAGTCCGTCAGTTCGTAAGTTGTGTTAGCTAACAGTCAAAGTACGTAGGTTTTTAGTCTAGTGATTATTGAATTATCTCGTGTAAATAAAGAATCGATCGCAAAGGAGCTAAAGGAGCCAGGTCTGTTTGAATACTTTGCTAATGTTGTTGTGGTCATGGGTGGAGTAAATCTGGGCCCTAGGTAAAAATGCATATTACAGACTTTGTGAGGGCCCCCTCCATGCACTGGGCCCTGGGTAAACAGTACCCTTTACCCCCCCCCTAGTCCCCATGTCCCTGGTTGAAGGCCTCTGCTGTGTTGGATTTTGCTCTCATTTCTCCCTCACTGATATACAACTTCAGATTTATTGTTAGATTTGTACTTGCTGTAGTTTTATTACTTTTACATGGTTTGTTACTGTAGTTTTGTTTGTTTATAACTTGGTCCGGGATTAGTAGTGCAATAGAGGGTTAGTCCAATGCGGGATGTCCTGTTTCAGGGTTAGAGTTAGACACTTTAGACCTCCTAGCACCGTGCGCTTTAAACATTTAAAACTTAACACACTTTAATCCAGTTACGCTTTGTACCTTACAGAACAACTACAGCACTTTAAATTGTGTCTTGCACAGCACAAATATAGAATTGACCTTATTTATGTGGTTTGTGCCTTTATAGTAATTGTGATTGCGTGATTTAAATTGAGTTAAATTCTGTATTTCAATCCTAATTTGTTGTGAATTTATTTGACTTTATTGTGTGTTGTGAATTTATTTTATTTTTGTGCCACACCATAAAATGTAAGTGACATTGAAAAAAAGCTTTTTAACGTGATTCTCTAAATAAATAACCTTTGCACATTATGCTGTCATTGTTCTTTGATTTTCCAGACCTGCCTGTTTATATTAAAGTAACTTCTTCTGGTTACAGGTGAATAAGTTTTATTATTTTTACTAATAATGTCATGTCAGGTGAGGGTATGAGTTATAGCCAGTGGTGGAGTGGCAATCGGAAACATGGGAGATTTCCCGGTAGGCCGACAGGATATGTGGGCCGGTGTTGAGGCTTGTTTATTAATGCCAGACAGGAACCATGCGAGAGGAGCTGCATCGTGGGCCGCAAAGCGTTGCCAAGTTGTGTGTTTATTCCCTTGTAGGCCAAAACCTTTGGAAAGTTCCTTCAGCACATTCAGTTATGTCAAGGTGCTGCTAACATCAGCCAAACCTTTAGAGTGGCCCTTTCCAAATAAAACAATCTGCTTTTACACACTGCAGAATGGGCCTTATTGTGAAAAGATTTTAAAATGACAATGCATTAACTCGTAATTTATGCATTGAATGGAACATTTTACTTGAAATAAAGCAGTTTAAGAAGAGATTCCCAAACTTCCCCCAGACATTTCCTCCAGCTCCTCTGGTGGGACCTCAAGGCCTGGGTCTCTCCCGGGGCCTCCCCTGGTGGGACATGCCCGGAACACCTTCTCAGGGAGAAATCTGGAACAGATGCCCGAGCCACCTCAGTTGGCTCCTCTTGACGTGGAGAAGAAGGGGCTCTACTTAAAGCTCCTCACTCTATCTCTAAGGGAGCACACCTTGAAAGAAACCCATTTTGCCCTCTTGTATCCATAGGTGAGGTTTGAGCACAGACTGACCTGTCAATCGTGAGCTTTGCCTTTTGACTCAGCTCCTTCTATACCACAGCACCGATCCACCTGCCAATCTCACACTCCTTCCCTCGCTCATGAACAAGACCGAGATACTTGAACTCCTCCACTTGAGGTAGGGACTCTCCACCCCCCTGGAAAGGGCCTTTTTCCGGTCGAGAACCATGGCCTCAGATTTGGAGGAGCTGATTCTCATCCCAGCCGCTTCACACTCGGCTGCAAACCGTTCCAGTGCCTGCTGCAGGTCCTGGCTCGGTGAAGCCATCAGGACAACATCATCTGCAAACAGCAAAAATTTGATCCTGTAGTCCCCGAACCGGTGACAAAGGACAACCCTGGTGGAGTCCAACATGCACTGGGAACAGGTCTGACTTATTACCACAATGCTCCTGCTCCAGTCATACAAGGGCGAGACAGCCCTTAGGTAAGGGCCGTGGAACCCATAGTCTAAGAGCATCCCCCACAGGACAGCGTGAGAGAAACGACTGAATGCCTTCTCCAGATCCACAAAGCACATGTGGACTAGTTGGACAAGCAGCCGATGGTGAGTACGGAGATGTTCCAGTGTTCCTCAACCGGGACGAAAACCTACACTGCTTCTCCTGAGTCTGAGGTTTGATCATTGGTCAGATTTTCCTCTTCAGTATCCTGGAATAGACCTTAGGCTGGGGAGTGTGATATCCCCGTAGTTGGAACACACCCTATGGTCCACCATCTTAAACACCACCTCAGTTTGCCAATCCAGAGGCATTGTTCCCGACCATCACGCGATTTTGCAAAGGCAAGCAAACTCTTGGCCAGCAGGTACCCATCTGCTGCCTCAGGAGTGTCACAAGCCAATAAAGCTCAATAGAACTGTTTTTTTTCGGCCTGACGGCATCGATTACTACCGGTGTCCCCTGGGATCTGGGAGAAGTGCTCCCCGAGGTGTGAGTTAACGATTCCAACAAACCCTCATGATACACTTGAGTCTGCCAGGTCTGTCCCACTTCCTTGGTGATGGGTGTAGATGGAAGAGATTTCAGAGCCCCACTCTGCCCCTGGACATAGCTAGAGCTAACCCTCAAAGATGTAATGTTTTGGTTTCTGATTAATACAATATGCTTTTCTTACACGACCATCCATTTCTTTATCTAGTCACTTTGTCTTTATTTTATTATGAATGGTAGATAGACTTTTTTTTTTTTTTTAAGAGAAGACACTACAACCTCTGGTCAGTTCAGTTTTCTAGCGTATAAGCTTTCATGTGGAAACATCAAAATTCTCCACTCTACACTGAAAGATGTTTTAATATTTAATTTAATCATCTTACATCCATACATCTTAACTTCAAAGGCTTTTTTTCAAAGGTTTTCTCAAAATGCATTTTCTCCCCATGGGACATTAGGATCCCTTCTTAAAGTAGCACTTACACAACAAAGTCTGCACTCTAGTGTTCAACGAGAGTTTGATGAAACGTACAGAAGATATTTTTTATATATGTCTGATTTATTCAAGTTTATTCATTTAAAATGAGGCAAAATTTGTATTTTTAGGCACATTTTCAGTCAGATCTAGTTCAGTCAAATACTAAATAAAATATCCCAAATTCCCACTGTATATCCCCCCCCCCAAAAAAAAAACAAAAAAAAACACAAGACACAACCCAGCTCTTTAATGTTTGTTTGTTGTTGTTTTTTTGCAATTTTTTTTTTTTTGGCATTTTTTTTTTGGCATTTTTACACCTAAAATGCCTTTAAAATAAAAAAACAACAACATTTGCCTGGGATCCAGAATACACACTTCTTTAATACTTTAAGAAGATATGAGTCTGGTCACAGGTGAATCTGTTTTCAAATGGGTGTGATTGACAGGTGGATGATCGGGGACATGCATGGTCTGTCTGTATCGGAAACAATCACAAGGGGCTGAAAAACATTGCAGATTTCTGCAGAAGCAATGGGAGCACTAAACTATGTAAATCTAAGGTGAGATAAAATTTATTTTATTTATAAATTGTAGGTGATCAATGAGCTCCTTTGTTTCACATGTGTCATTGGAAAAAAAGAAAACAAAAAAAACCCTGATTGCACGATCAGGTTTGACGGGGCTTGAGACGCAACAGAGGACGTGGGGATCAGACTGATCAATCTGATCAGTCTGTATAAAAAAGACAGACAGACATCAGTCTGGATTTGCCAGGCAATAAAAAACATCACAAGACGAAAAATTTGAAATAATTTTTTTTTTGTGTTCATGTGTGTGTAAACTGCAGCAGAAGTTTCAACTTGGAACCTCTAGATTTTTTCCTATTCACCTGCCGTGTCTTGCCTTTTTAAAACCCTGTATCCATTAGGGGGCCACAGCCTTGTTTCCTGTTTAGAGCCACTAAATGCGTAGAACCGGCCCTGTGTCTGTTTCTTTGGGAAAGGAGGCAGGTGCGTTTCTTTTCATCACCATTTCCTCTGATTGAGAAGTTTGCTCAAGGCTCTACATTATTGACAGTTTATGAAATGCCTTATGTAGCACACCTGACGGTCTCTAACGACTCACTATGTGCCACAGCACGGGGATGGAGCATAAAACACATTTCATTTGTGCGATGAGAGTAATAATCAACACCAGATACAGCTCTATAAAAATACAATGTCAAAAATATTTACTGAAATTACTTTAAAAGTCTAGACAATTTCAAACTATTACTTAAAGCCACAGTATGTCATTTGTGGCCTAAAAAACACAAATAAAAGCACGTTTTCTTTTCATTTTGGTTCTAAGGACAAAAACAGATAAATAAAATGCGTCCTTACTCTGAGCAGGCTCGGAGCTCCACAAATCTGACTTTTATTTGGCCTGGAGGAGTCCCTCTTCCTGCTTGTTTCCATTTTAATGTTGTTCCTTTGGCTATAATTTTCCACATGCCATAAAATAAAAAAAATCTCCATGGAGAATGTTCCAAAGTTAGATTTTAACCTTCTATGGAATCAAGCAGGTGAGGTGCCATCTCCAGAAAATAACATACTGTACCTTTAAAAGCTCTAGGTATGTAAGAATATGTTTTGAGATAATTTGCACTTCAATCACACTTTTCTTCTTTTCTTAACAGGAGCTTACACTATAAACATTATATTACAATATAAAACGCTTTAGTTTACTTACAAAACACACTCTTCAAAACCCTTTGTAATAGAAAACCAAATAGATTTCTGGCCATATCTAGATAAATAATTGTCCGTCCGTGTGTGCATGATAAATGTAACCAGCCTTCGGCACTTTTCAGGACCATCTGTCATGTACTCAAAACACAGATGAAGAGGGTAGCTCCACATCCATCCATTTCGAAATAAACAATATCAAAGACGTAACCTTGGAATGGCAACAGTGTGGATGTGGGCTGCATGCGAGTACGACGAATCACTCTCAAATGTAGCAGCGAGACACTTCACCACTCCAGCATTATGAAATTGATTATTGGAAATGTGAAGGGGGAAAAACATTGGAAATTAATAACCCAGTGTTTAAGTTAAATAATCTGCCATATAAACTGTGTCAAAAAGAGGCCATTGTCTCAATACAATAACAATATAATTTACAGTGTCGCTCTCAGAGACTCACCAAACTCTTAAAGTGGTGTACTTTTATCAACAAGTTCTTTCT
This sequence comes from Periophthalmus magnuspinnatus, assembly GCF_009829125.3. Taxonomy (NCBI): domain Eukaryota; kingdom Metazoa; phylum Chordata; class Actinopteri; order Gobiiformes; family Gobiidae; genus Periophthalmus; species Periophthalmus magnuspinnatus. Next base: position 4,126,368 of record NC_047138.1, read on the forward strand.
TTCCATTCAGGCAAACACTTCCGCACATTTCCTGTTTGTCCATCTCATATTTATCGCCCTTCAATTATACATGATGTACAAAGTGATTCACAGGATTCAATGCACATTTCTCCTCTGTTTATGTAACAGTTTGTGCATCTATTTTTCTTAATCCATTTAAAAATATTCCTCAGCTACTTTCAAGTCTGTAAAGGTTTTCCGAGCCCAACACGAAATTATGCAGTAATTTATCAACACCCCTTTAAAGATGTGGTATTTTAACAATTGCCATATAATTTTTGACCTCACATTCCGAATCAAAAAACACACTTCTACAAAACGTGTGGGTCTGGAACTAAATCCTGTCTTCCCGATTTACGATGGATGTGATTGACAAGCGGAGCAATTAGGGAAATGCATAGTCGGTTTGGGTCAAAACAAACATGGCAGCTTACAAGGAAAAAACAAAACAACACGGAATTGACGTTGTAAACTCTTGTATCTAAGGTAAAAAAAATAAAATAAAATGCAGGAGAATATGACTTGCACATTTGAGAGAGGTACGTGCTACAAACTGGCAGCTATCCCAAGGAACGACAGTTTGATGCACTTTACGATCTAGTTCTAGACCAGTCGTCATTTGAATTAAAAAGTAGACAGACAAATGCGTGGCTAGAAAGCACAATGACCAAACTTTCACAGCTACAAAAATGTACGTACCCGTCGCTTCCACCATTCCTTCCAGGATGACCACGATCTCAAACTCCTCCTTCTCCATCTGAGCCATGGACAGCTCCCAAAACGGGCTCTTCTCGTTGATCTCGTGGGATATGATGAGCGGAGACACCAAGAATAGCCGATCATCCCCGGTGTCAAATCCAATGTTAATATCGGTCTGGTTCAGCGGAATGAACTCTCCTTCTTTAGTTTGCTGAGATCGGATCAGCTTCGCCCGGATCGACGCCTCTACGATATGGGAATTCCTCAGATCTCCCACCCGGAACATCAGGCACATCTTATTGTCCCGTACGGATATAACAGCATTGTGCGAGAACATTAGAGTTTCTGCGCGGTTCTTTGGCTGGGATATTTTGACAAACATGCAGCCCACCATCATGGCGTTCACGATGGATCCCAAAATGGCCTGCACTAAAAGCAAAATGATACCTTCGGGGCATTTTTCCGTGATTACCCGATACCCGTACCCAATGGTCGTCTCTGTTTCGATGGAGAACAAGAACGCAGAGACAAAACTGTTGAGGTTCTCCACGCAAGGGGTCCAGTCCTCCTCGCCGGCGTGTAACAAGTCCCCACGAATAAGCGCAATCAGCCACCACAGGAAGCCGAAGAAAAGCCAGTTGACGACATAGACCAGCGTAAAAATGAAGAAACTAAGTCGCCAGCGTAAGTCCACGAGCGTAGTGAACAGGTCGCTGAGGTACCGGTAAGTCTCTTGGACGTTGCCATGGTGGACGTTGCACTTTCCATCTTTCTGGACGTAGCGTTGCCGTGGTTTCTTGGCGGGGTCTGTGATCAGGTGAGTGCGGTCCGTCGGGATCTGAGGCTCTCGTAAGTGTTTGGGTAGTTTCTTCACCTGTCAGGAAAAACAAAGTAGTGTAGTAAAGATTATAGTGGTAAACAGACTGATTAGATGGTCACTCTTTATAATAGCGACACTATAGCCTTAATTAAACACGAGAAAAGATTTATTTCATTCAGTTCAAACCAAATTCTAGCTCCTAACCCTTGAATCAAGTAGTTACCGAGCCTGAATCATTCTTAATAAACAATCCATATACAAATTAGATTATTGATCGTAACATGGTCTTCTAGAATGTTTGTGTTTTTGGAAAATTGTAAAGAAATGTGGCATCTGCTTGAGACCCAGACGTCCTGAAGAGCAGAGACAAGACCCTTTTTCAATACTTTTGGTCAGGAGTCAGGACTACCAAAGGAATTAGCCTACTGCGTATGGTCTTGGGAAGAATATGCAAGTCCCTCATGAGTTTTAAAGATAAATCGTTAAAAATAAAGCCTTCAAAATGCCTCCTGAATAAAAAGAGTGAGCACCGTTGCACTGGTGTGTTTGATATACAAGGACACAAGGGCAGCAGGTCTGTCACTGTTGGCCGTGCTCCAGAGCACTGTCCCTTTTGTCCTCATGTCCCCTCCCTCTATCGCACTTTGGCAACTCTACCCTCATCCATCCTCCCTCAATATAGACGACTAAATCAATCACTAAATTAAGTCTGCGCAATCCGGATCAACTTTCTCTAAAAAAAACATAAGTGAATTTCCTTTAAATTACCTGCGTGACTTGGTTTCCTGAGTTTTTCTAGTGACAGGTGCAAGGACAACACAAAGGACAAACGTGCCAAGGCACCTTGATGGCAAACCAAGGGCGTGTTGTCAGTGAATTGACACTCAGCTTTTGGAGTTTCATTGTGTTAAAGCATGAGAACAGATGATTGTTTGGCTAATAGGACACCTGTGTGCAACTAGTCATGTGTGTCACTAAGAGACGTACCTATTGTGCCTGGAGTAATGCTGTGTCGTTTTATGTGAAGGACAAACACTATTGTCCTCATGACTGCAGCTGCTTGTCTAATGTGCTGTACGTTTCAATGAAAAGTCACAAATGCTACTATTCTTCATTCTTAAAAGTGGTTTAGCTAGTACTGCCTGGCTTTATTGACGTAACCAGTATCGATTTGAGAGGGGGCGTCTTTCAGGGTATATTTCCGGCGAAGAAATATTGAAAATCAGTTGTATTGATTAGAATCACAATCAGTGACATGAAATAAACCCTTCCTCATTAACACTAGAGTAAACTTTTAAACCAAATACAGCCAAATTGATTCCAAATATCACGGTAGAAGGTGACGTTTGAAGTGCTGTTAATTAGTGGTGGACAATAGAAGAACGCATAGACTTTCCCATCCATTTCCTCACATTTACGTTGAGCTAATTGAGTGATACATGAAGTCGTCACAAGCCGTGTCACCGCGCTTTGGTCTTCGTACTGTCAATGTTTTCCTCCAGTGCAATGGACCATAAACAAATTCATTAGTCCACTCCGCATGGCCGAGGTAAGTGCTGGGTGTTTTATCTCGTTGAGGTTCCCTGTCTTTGTACGGCTCAAATGGACACAGCGTAAGCTCCAATCAGCCCCGCGGGTCTAGACAGATATCAGTTTCAGCTGGGTACCATCCTTAAATGGCTTGTCCCGCACTTATCAAACTAAAGTGAGATAAAAGACCCATTTGTCCTCTGCACTTAGTTGACAGGCAAATTGGATACAACCATTTTTAGACTTTCTGTATCAGTGCATAAGCCTCATCAGCCTTTTAAAGACATTCTGTATGTTTCGTATTTGAAGCATATTTGGGTTTATCTGAGACGTCGTTGCACAAATCTGTAATAGCTAACACTGCGTAAACCCTGTAAAAATGTGGATACCTATAGTGATGTCTACTAAATATAACTAATGTAACTAAAGATACATGTGGGGAATCAGTGACTGGAAATACATGGATTTCAAGACCTTGCTTAAGGGGGAAAAGCCATGAGTGTACATATGCACTACACAGACATGCATAAAACATCGTACTGTAGCCTTCATTAAATGTTGATAAGTACAAACACACAACATACATGTGAAGTCATGTAGATGAGATGTATTCTGCATCTTAAGGTAAATAAATAATGTAGTAATAGGCTCTGCTTCTTTGTAATAGTTTCATCTTACCAGTGTTTTACTTCAGGACTTTTTGAGGTTATGTTGCTTCCTTGATGAAATTGTCATACTATTTTTAAAGGGCCCATATTATATTTTCTGATCCACGTTATAATGTCGTTTCCTCATCACAAATATACCTGGAGTTGTGTTTTGTTTCATTCACACATGTTTAACGCACAAACCCTGCAGATTTACGCTGTGTTTTTCTCTCAAACAAAACACTCTGTCCCACCTGGTGATGTCATGTTCAGGAAATGCAAAAATGTGAACAGAGCATTTCGAGTTTTGCAGATGTAGACAGCCTGATAATGAAGCGTTACTCAAGTGTGTCTGAATGTACGAATACACAGGACAAAATGAGTCCGGAGTCACACTTTACCTGTGCAGGTGTGACTCCTATCTCCATGTTGTGGTCCATGAGGACTCGAGAATCTCCTGCCATCCTCAACTGCTGCTCAGCACCTGCAACAAAACAGAAATATTAAGATTTGGAATATATTTAGAATCATTTGTACAGAATTGCAAAATGACCAGTTGAAAATCCTTGTGTATTACTTATCCATGTTCACGCACAAGACAATAGGGTTGTAGTTGCAGTTGTAGGCCGCTCCCATAATCCTGCTGTTTTCATTGTGTCTCTTAAATTGCAACAATTTGTCAATATGCCAATGTTGGGCATCTGGTGTAATTAGCACCTGCTGACACACACCACTTGAACTTTGTGTGTGAAAAGGTCAGATCGTCAATAATCTGATATGTAGACGTTTGCTTCGGCCGTAAAAGACCTAGGATTGTCACTGCAAAGGAGAAAATGAATCTTATGAGCCACGCAACGGTAATCTTTCAATCCATTTCATTGCATAATATAAAGATAACCTCCCACCTAATGATACTGATATTAATATCTTGTGGACCTAAGATGAGGATCAGGACTAATAACGACACTTGGGACATGACCTAGAGTAGATCCGGGGCTTATTTGCCTCGACTGCATTGGTTTAACAGCACAGGTCCCGTTTTAGTGGCAACAGGGAGGTCTGGTCATCCACTTAACGAATTCACAGAGAAAGAGGAGAGAAAGAAGAGAGAACTGACAAAGAGAGAGGAGAAAAAGTGATGCATGGTGGATTAATTCATTTGAAACACTTTGCAGCAGGTCATGGTTATTCTTCACTTTCTAAACGCATTCAAATTATTCACTGTTATGAGTTTATAAGCGCTTTTCGCAACTTTAAGAGACCAGAATCGTCACGGTAAAGCTGCAACTATCATGCTAACAGTGCCCTTCCTCGTTCTCAGATGTGCTTTATAAATACAGTCGACACACAGCTGAGTTATTTTGTCCCTAAGAGCTGCTTTTGTAATATATCTGTACTGCCGCAAAACAAATATTGCTCAACTACACGGGTAAAAATTAGATACAGATACTTTCATCAAACCAACTGCTGCACGAGGAAATATGCAGCTTATACTCTCGCTTTCAAGAAACAACGATGTATTCACTCGGCGACACACACATCTTCCCTTGTGTTTGGCTTTTCCCTTCTGATGTAATAATAGTGGATCATTTGCCTCCCAGTGTGCAGTGATTCACATATTGATTTGAGAGCGTCTTTATGGGACCTGCAGTACACACTGGCTTAGGACACGACCGACTCAATGAATCGTCATTTAGGAGGAAATAACTTTGTGGGAAAAAGCTTTATTATTAGGTTTTTTTCTTGCAGCGTTCAATAAAATAAATCTTTATTTGGAAATGATTTTGTGCTGCTTTAATTAACAGCATTATGCAACATTTCCAGTGCTGCGTCTGCCTCCTACTTGTCTCTGTGGAGATATTGTTTTGTCTAAGATGTTCATAGGATGTGATGAAGTTATCTATCTTCATGGAGTCAAACTGGTCAGGCCAAGTTACAGATTCTGTGGAGAAACAAATGAATCGGCAAAAAAAAACGAGTATTTGCACGTTGAGAGGGTGGATAGACAGATCAAATATATCTTCATGGAGACAAAAACGTTGAGAATCCTCATCAGAAGTTAATAAAAGTTGTTTTTTTACAGCCAGATCCCCAAAAAGCAACACCGTCTCCTGCATAATTGTCGATATTAACTAATTTATAAAGAGTTATGGTTGAAAAATTACAAGACTTTAGAGCAATTAACCTATAGAACCACTGTGACCACTTAAAATTGTTAAAGTTCCTCTTGGAAAATAACTTTCTAGATCAATTCCTCCTCTATCTGACCTTAAAGGCATGTGACAGTTGTTCGTCACCGGGGTTTGAAGCGTCTGCAGCCAAGTGTGGAGATGCAAAGGCGTCCGTCAGAAACCAGAGCCACACAGGACTGTAGTGTTGACAGTGATGGTCTAAGCAAAGGGCAGACTGACGTGACAAGCATCCCAGTGTTAGAACAAGGAACAAAAACCTCCCGTTTAGGTGAAGAACACACAGCGAATACATTACAAAGAGTAACTAAGGTCTCGCTTTCTGACTCATGTTTTTCTTCATGAATTAAATATGGCTACCAACCACAAGATCTGCAAACTCCAGAGGTTTTTGAGTGTTTTTTTAGGAACACAAGGCGCCCTGAGAATGTGGCTCTGATACTAGGAGGGGAAGTTTTATCTTGGCGCTTTAAGAGGGTAACAAGCATTTATCTTGTTACCACGAGAGTGACAGAATGCCTAGGTTGTGAATTGTGCCGGTCCTGATAACACAGCACTCATCTAGAGTTCGAGCTGGAAAGTGGAGGCTTGCTACCCCTGAGGTATCGAAGCACATGATATGTTTCTGTGTTTGCTGACGCTACGGGCAATAACCAATCATCACTGCGCAATGGCAAGATGTTTTGGTGCTTTGTTTTGCCTTGTTGAAATCAGATTTCTCTCCCCAGTTTTATGAAATACCTCAAGGATAAGAGCAAGAAACCGCTTCAATATATTCTTAAACTATTCCCATCTCTGAGTATGGCATCCATCCCACGCCAATGTGTTAAATGTCTTCACAGAGTTCACTTGGTTTGAGTTTGTACAGATAAAACTGGTGATATCAGGGAGAAATTAGCCACCTACAAAGCGCGGTGGATTGTATAGGTGGACAAAATATCAAATTAATAATTAATTAATACACCAAAAAAAAAGGTCACACACTGTAATATTTGGTTGGACCTCCTTTAGCTTTGAGGCATTGATTCGATTTCGCTTCTGCAACGTCACAAGATTCATTTCCATCAAGTGTCCCTTCTCTCTTTGCTGTTGCTCCATGACAGAAAAAAACTGGGATAAGCAGGCAGTTGTTTCTCCATAGTTCTTATCTAACAACACATGTGGCTGCTTCTATGTGGTTCTCGTTTAACAAAATGGTTTTGAAATGCATAGGTATAAGGTAAAGATGAGAGTAGAGCTCGTTTTGCAAAATTGTGACGAGTAAATGAACTAAAACTACACTGCGTGGCCAAACAAAAAGGTCACACACTCTAATATTTTATTGAACCATCTTTAGCTTTGATGATGTCGTTCATTCGCTGTGGCGTTGTTTCGATTTCGCTTCTGCAATGTGACAGAAGTTCCATCAAGATCTCACATTGATGATGGTGGAGTCTGACACTGCACAAAGCTTCTCCAGCACATCCCAAAGATTCTCAATGGGGTTAAGGTCTGGACTCTGTGGTGGACAATCCATGTGTGAAAATGACGTCTCATGCTCCCTGAACCAATTTGAGCCCGATGAATCCTGGCATTGACGTCTTGGAATACGCCCGTGCCATCAGGGAAGAAAAAATCGATGGAAATTGATGGAATAACCTGGTCATTCAGTATATTCAGGTTTGAGCACAGACTGTTGCTGAACCTAGACCGGACCAACTGCAGGAGGCTCAGACCTATTTGCTTTGTTAAATCCAGGTGGTGACTTTTTTTTTTTTGGCCAGACAGTCCATATGCAAAAGGTGAATACTGGGAATATCGTTTATATCGTTTATAATTTTGAAAATGTGTACATTGTAGGTCATTTTACAGTGATTCATCTCATACTTAAACCTCAAGCTTTACATTTAAACACATATTTCCCCACGCATCTGTTGAATTTTCAAAACATCCACAATCGTTTTTGACAATTTCTCCCAGCTCTAGTTCCTTGCATCCTAGTCTCGCTCTCCTTGTGTCAGGTTTGGCCGCACCAATTTAGCTCGTGCAGACTAATCCTCCAGCTATATCCTGACTCAAGATCTGGGAACAGTCTCGGAGCCTTGCACTACAGTCACCCACTGCTTCTGTCAGTTTGAGTCAAATGCAGAGGACAAACTTTTCTCTGGGCTTTCGTTCTTTAAAGTAACAGGAAGTCACAGAAAAAGGTTATCGGTTCAACTATGAGCAAGTTATATTTTACACTCCTCCATTGCTCCTCGATGTATGCATTTTAACATCAGAAACTCCACTGCTTGGGAAAATGAAATAACAAATGCATTATTGTAATAAACATACCACTATTTGCGCTTTCCAATTATGGTAAACAAGTTTGTCTTTCAGATGCAAAATTGCTGCGTACATAAGATTGATAATATTCCGTTTTTCCATAGTAGATAATTGAGAGCTTTGTGCAGAGCGGTGACCTTTGAAAAGCTGAGACATTCACTTGGCAAATGCCTTCTATATAATTCACGCAATTTGTTGATGCTGCTGCTGCGTCTGAGCGTGACTGGGTTAGATATGGCGACAGGACGTAGCGCATTCAGCAAAATCTTCACTTTTTCGATACAAATGAGTCCATTATAGAGCACTGATCCATGCGGTTTGAGGTCAAGGGGTTCATCAGATAATAAATGATGCAGCAAGGTTAACTACTACTACTACTACTACTACTACTACTACTATTACTACTACACGTACCTTTACATCAGTGCATCCAAGTGTTTAAGTTGAGTGTTTAAGCCATTGACTGAGCTGAAAACTGGATGACTGAGCGACAAATATCGAACTATCAAGCAAATCTTTAAAGAAAATCCAAGTTTTGAGGTGCAAATGCGAACAATCGTTAATATAAAAATAATAATAACACATTTTCTGTTTCTCGTAGTTGCTTTTTTATGCGTTGAGTGAAACTGAAAGGCCGTGGTTACTGGACATGTCTCGATTATGTCCCTGGCTGAGGCTGACCCATGAAATAGCATGGATTCTACACTCTATCTCTTCTCACTTATGACACTTTGAGGTCTGGGGAAGGGGCAAATGGCTAAAAACATTGTCACTGAGTTTGGCTTGAGGCCCGTTTAGCACAGTAATGCACACGTACGCGCGCACACACACACGCACACACTAAACTAGCCTTTCCCATTATGGCCGATAGTGAGCTGAGTGTATCCAGTCATGTCCTTTTCTCTTGGATAACCTTCTCTAGAGTGACACTGCATCTCTAAGTCTTGTACTCCCGCTCCACTAATGATACGCCTCCTCCTGCGTCCTTCTTCTCTACACTGTAATTTCAGTCACTATCCAGTACAGGAGCCATTTGAAACTGCGCCTCAATGTGGTTTGTAAAATGAAGAAAGTAACTATTTAACACCAGATACTCGGTTCAGTCTTTTTCTGCAACGTTACCGCAAAACATTCACTTATACTGCCTGGATATATCGGCTCTTTCGGACGTGTAAATGTCAGATATCAGTATCGGTTTGGGAAAATGTGCACAATCGAAGCGCAAACCGATGTCGTTTGTGCTAAAGAAAGAAGCAGATGAGTGTTTGGGATTAAAACCCAACACCTACTGATGCCAAATAACACCCTCTTCAAACTGGGCTGGACTGAAAAGAACACAGAGAGGAGAGAGAGAGAAGGGAAAGAGGAGAAGAGTGGGGAGGGTGAAAGCAGAAGAGAGGGAAGGAAAAGAGAAAGTGAGAGAGAGAGGAAAGGAGGGAGAACAGAGAGCAGAGAGAGAGGTGGAGAGTGCTAAGAAGAGGTGGACGGAAAGAAGGGAAAGAGGAGAGGTGAAAGCAGAAAAGAGGAAAGGAAAAGAGAAAATGGGAGAGGAGAGAGAGGAAAGGAGGGAGAATAGAGAACAGAGAGAGAGGTGGAGAGTGCAAAGAAGAGGTGCAAAAAAGGATCAATGAAAGGAGAGAGAAAGGGAAGCAGGGGAGGAGAAAAGAGAGAGGGTTGTAATAGAAAGAGAGGGGAGACACCAGAAAGTGGTGGGGAGAGCGTGGAAAGAAAGGGCGGGAAGAAGTAACTGAGGATAGAAGGGAATAGATGAGACCGGTAGAGAGAGAGAAAGAAAGAGAGAGGGGAAAAGGAGCTGGAGTGTAAGATGAGAGAGGGGTAAGAGGAAAGTGGGAGAGAGATATGAAAGAGAGGGAAGGAGGGAGAACAGAGAACAGAGAGAGAGGTGGAGAGTGCAAAGAAGAAGTGGAAAAAGGATCAAAGAGAGGAGAGAGAAAGGGAAGCAGGGGAGGAGAAAAGAGAGTTGTAATAGAAAGTGAGGTGAAGAGAGAAAGTGGTGGAGAAAGCGAGGAAAGAAGGGGTGGATAGAGGATAGAAGAGAATAGATGAAACTGGTAGAGAAAGAGAAAGAGAGAAGGGAAAAGGGGCTGGAGTGTAAGATGAGAGAGGGGTAAGAGAAAAGGTGGAAGAGAGGCAAAGAGAGAGGATATAGAGGAATGAAGAGAGAGAGGGAGAGAGCAGAGGGGGGAGGAGTGTGAGGCTGGGTGGCCACGCTCTCCGACACGTCCTCGTCCTATCAGCCGTCACTGTCAGCCTGTGATTTACAGCCCTGATCTCACCAACTTCTTCATCTGAACAGCTATAAAAAAGTCCAGGGACAGCAAGTTTGAACTTCTGTCTTTTGTGCTCAATGCAGCTTCATAAAATAAGACCAGTGTGAGGAAGCGCTTGATTCCTGCAAACAATGTAAAGGAAAAAACTCAATGACTAAGCACACGGTCACACTTACTCCCACACACTTATAATCTGGGACTAAACTTCAGCTTGATATGAAACGGATCCTGCGCTAGATCAGGACTAAACCAGGACTAATCTAGGAGCAAACCAAGTCTATTTTAGGACTAAACTGGGCGCAAACCAGGACAACTTGGATAATTATGTAACACAGCATAAAATAAGATGAAATCCAGCATGTTTTCATAGAGACAAGTTATGATTTTCTTGCACTTTTATATTATGTGCAAAATATATGACAGGAGTCTAGTTTTGCCTAACGTACATGCACTAAACCTGCATAGGCAAACTGCTCAACAGATGCTCAAAGCTTGGAGATGCTGAGGCGTTTTAAAGCCAGGGTTCACCTTACTGTAAAGGACAGAGAGCATGGAGGATGGGAGGAGGAGTAGTGTTGCAGGATGAGGGCGGGGCTGCAGGATGGGGACATGCATACAGAACGCAATAGAGAAGAGGCAAAGGTCAAATGGGTTTGATTGGAATTCCGGACATGTTCCTCCGGGTGCTCCGACTCACCCATAGGAGAGCCTTCCTCAGAGTCAGCATATTGGGGGGGCAGTTTTATATCAGATTAAAGGCTTTAAAAAAACTCACCTCGGGGTTGTTTACTCAATAGGTTATTAGCGTTCTGCGGTAGGATATCCGACAATGACATTTTCACCATTACATAACATAACCGGGGCTTGGTGTTTATGCGCACTGGCCGCTTTCCAGTTTTGTAACTAAATACATTTTAAAAGTGCACTTTGGAACTTTTGTGGTGGTGGTCGGGAGGAGGTCGGACGTGCCAAACTGTAGGACAAACAAACATAACGATAACATCTCCGTGAAGACGAGCTACATAGTGCTGTTTTTCGTCATATTTTCATACGTTTTTCTTTATATTTTGGTAAATGGTCAGTGGTCATTTTGATTTAGAGCTTTTCCATCTTCAAGACACTCAAACCCTTTCACAGACATAGTGTACGCAGACGCTGGGGGCAAGGTGGGTTAAGTGTCTTGCCCATGGACAGTACGACAAGATTCATCTGTAGAAGCTGGAATAGCGCCGCCAACCTGTGCGTCAGTGGACAAACGCACAATTAAGCTACTGTCGTCCTCTGATCATCATACACAGGGTTCAGACTATAAGTAGACTAAGCAGCTGCTCAGGGCCCCAAGGCCACTAGAGGGCCCCCAAGAGTCCAAACATTAATATAATATGTACAATTATACTAGAAACAGTGCTCGGGTGTTTTTGTAATATATAATAACAAAATATCAATGTGTTTACACCCCCGAAGTGTGCTGAGGTATTTTTGAATGGCTGTTTTATAAGTTAGATTAAAATATTTCAGTCTTTTGCTCATATAAATACAAATACAATTGGTCAAAGTGATGAAAGCAGAGTCATAACGTTGTCAAATGTGAGTTATCAATAGCTAAGTCCAGGTACATCCACTGCCGAGGGGCCCAGAGACACATTCTGCTGAAAGCTAAGGCCGGCCCTGATCATACATTTAATATTCTTAACAAAAACATGTTACTAAAGAGCCTAAAATGGAGAAATAAGATGCTTTGGGGCAGACTGACAGAAGCTAGACTCCCAATCATTCACAAACACGGCTGAAGTGTCTTGCCCAAGGACACCGCAGCCCCATATACAAGAAATACAATGTTTGTTTGTTAATGTATTCAGACGGGTTAGGTTGTTAATGTGATGAAAGTGCAGCACAGATAAAGTTTTATTCGAGTGTCAAGCCCTGATATACTGTAACACTTTAGGAGCTGGTTTTACAGTGCATGTTTATATAAGATAATGAGCAGTGAATGTTCCAGGTTGTGCGTCCCAGAGGTGATGTGTAGGCTTGATGTGTGATCAGTGAGAGCTTAAAACATCTCAGATCCAAACATAACATAAGGTGCTATTCATCTTACTGTATCCCATGCACTAATCATTTATGTGAGAAGTTTTGCAGCAGGGGATCGGTCTATTTACACAAAGATGTATGCAAATATAATTCAGATGTTAATGTGAATTTTAAAAGGTTCAGTGACAAATGGACCTGCTTTTGCGAATCGGTATGATTTGTAATCCGCAGACCGTGCCTTCATCTATAATAAAGCAGCGGCGGTACTATAGTTTCACCTTCACCTCCTGTGATGTGAGCAATCCACTTAACAGACTAGATTAATTTCACTCCCAGGGTCACGCTCCTTTTATCACTGTCCATACGCCTTCAATGGCAAATTAACAAAGAAGCATTTTGAAATCATATTGGCAATTGTGTTGAGTGTCCAGAAGGGCGTTCGGCTCAGGATTTCAAAATTAAAAATGGTAATGGGTTGTTAAAATTCCCTGATTATATATTTTAAGTGGGCAAATCTGAATTCTAGGCTTAAATTTGCAGTTTAATTGTAAAAACGCAGATATTTTGTTTTATGATGTAAATATCTGCCATTATAATCCACAATATAACACAAATTTAACACTAATAAGGTGTTATAAGTCCATTTGTGGGGTATATTTAAATGAAATGCTAAATAAAAATGTCCATATGGTGTTAGATAATGTCATACTCTCAGATGCAGGGCCGGTTCAGACTATAAGCAGATTGAGCAGGTGCTTAGGGGCCCAGAGGCCACTAGAGGGCCCCCAAGAGCGCATACATTTAGACTGAAAATGTAATTGTCAAGAGCCCAGTTTGCCTCGTGTTTTTGTGCTGTTTTCCTCCTCCCTTCTGTTTCAGAGCCTGGAGCTGGGTGGAGATTCAGGCTCCTCCCACACACACCTGCATCTAATTGCCAATCAAGCTGCACCTGGGGAGGACAAAAGGAGCCAGGACCTGACACTCAGCACCAGATTGTCGGAGTATCCACAGTGGTACAGCTGTAGTTGGCTCAGTCTCTTGTTTTTGTATTTTGCTACTCGTTTCTAAGTTTCTAAGTTGTTTTTGCTCCTCATTAGATCCCGCTACCTGACCCCACTCCGACCTAGCTCTCCACAACCCTTACAAACCTTCCACCTTCCAACCCAGCTCACCTCGTCTCTGACCCCGCTGCCCACGATCTACTCCTGGACTACTGCAAAACAACCCCGCTCTCAATTATCTGATCAATCTACCATCGTTCGCACATTTAAAAACTGTAAAATAAACATTGTTAAACTGTTCCCTGAGTCCTGTCTCTTTGGTCCCCTTGTCAGTCGTTATGGCAGTAATATATCAAGTTTTATTGGACACAGAGCTTGTGTGTTTACAGCAGGCTAAATATTCCTCTAAAACAATTACATTTGTTTTATATCTATCTATCTATAGCCAGGCAGAGGTGAGGGCAGCTATATGTTTACACCAGTGCAAGGACAATTTATAATGGAAATGTAAGCCCACTGTCGCAACTGGAACACATTAAAATCCATCAGAAATGAAGACACAAATTCAGCTTAGGGCCTCCTGAAAGCTACGGCTGGCCTTGCTCAGATGATTGGCAAGAGACAGTTTTTTCCTTAACTTTACACAACTGTTGATCTATTCTTTTATTTACTTTACTCAATAAGTCACTGTGCTACAACTAAGAAAGGAGGATTTTAACTATTTTAATTTAGCTTCCCCTATTTGTATTAAACAATATCGGAGCAGAGAATGTTACTTCCTTACATTTGTCCTAGTCCCATTCCTGGAAAAACAAAAGTTGCTTCACCCAAGTCTAACTTTTACTAAATAAATACGCATTTTATTGTAAACCTGAGCGCTATGATGATATGCGTTACTAAATATACACTTTGACACAAATACGAGAGGTCATTTTGTATAACTTCCTCATGAATAAATGCATTTCGTGGCACCTATGGCTAACAAAGGGGATCCTCACTGTGGGAAAGATCCTGTTCTACAGAAATGACTTTAACATGAACGCAGCTCCAGCACTAGAGGCTAAGCCCGGAGCAGCAGCCACAGTTCAACTTTCATTTCATGTACAGTAAGGTGCAGCCGACAGATAAGGATACAGGCCATTATGTAGATCCCCGTTCTCTGTCACTCCATCTGAATACGAGCTGCGTTTTATATTGTAGCTTTATGGCATGGGAAATACTGTTACTCTCCAATTAAAAAGGCTAAGCAGACAGTTTTTTTTTCTGGTTTTGACCTGGTTTAGCTACGACTTACCGCACTTTCCATATTTATATTTGTAGTGTTGTGGTGTCACATTCCCAGATGAGGGAAACGAATCAGTTGTCCTTATTGATTTTATTCTATTTTCCTGCGACATACAGTATCCGAAAGCTGATCATTTTCATAGTGAGTAGTGTAGATCCTATAGAACTCTCCGTAACACAACACACAGCTATGTTTTCAATCATTTTTGTGTGTCCTACATCGTGTAATTCATCTTGTATCGGATTTACTTTACTTTGGGTTAGTTAAAATCGAGTCCTACCCTTTTTCACTCCAAGCTAATACTAATTTTACAGCCAAATAAAGTGATTGTTATTATTATTTCTATTCTTATAATGACATACAATACGCTACTTGTGTTGTAAATCACTGTACAATTGTTGCACGAGGGAATTAAAAGAAAAAACTGTAAGCTATAGTGTTAAACGTTTGGGAAAGTATACGCATGCTGTATTTTTTCCCGGTAACAATAGTCTTCGGTGCCACAATCAGACCCTTTGTTCCCGCTGATCCTGAAGTGTGCGTCGCTCTCACGTGAAACAACAGAGGGTATGAGGGGTATTGTTCCCCTCTTTATCTCTTATTCAGGATGGCTCATGTTAGATGTTTGTGCAGGCGCCTGTGGGCTTTCATGTTTTGTGCGAGCATAGGTGCAGTGGACAAACAAAGAACAAAGGGGTTAGATTTAAAAGACTGGTCTACGGTACACAAACGCTAGGGCTGTGCGACATATGTGCAAGGCTCTGGCATCAACTTAATCGATGACACAGGAAAAAAAAACAAAAAAAAACACTACTACTATTACTACTACTACTACAGGCATCGCGTGGCCACACAAATGAATCTGATAGCTCAACACTGTAGCTTACACTTTGATATACATTAAGCGTTACTCCGGGGTGGAAAAAAACGCACGGCTAAAGATTTACAGGGGCATAAACTGAAAAAAATCCACTGAGGGTTTGGAAAATTGCGTATGCTGCTCACCCTTATATGCAAATGCTATGGAGCGATTCAATTGTATTCATGTGCGTATCTGCCGGAGAACGAGGACTCTGAATTATACAAAAGGTATTAGTAGAATGCACTACAGTAGCGTGGTGAGTAAGTCAAGTGAAGAGGCTGATCAGCTGCTTTACAAAGGTAGAGTTTTGAGAGATAATTGAAATTTTATCAAGGGGAAATCTAACAATACATTTAAGTTTTGAAAGCGCTGAGTAAACCGCAAGCCTTCAATGACATTTAAACATGGCTTTTATCTGTTTTTTTCCCTTCTATCAGACATACACATTCATTTTCTAGGGCAATAAATACCAGGGTAAAAAAAAAAAACTTCATGCCTGACTTCACTTTTGACACAACTGTGGCTCTGCGGTATCACAGAACGTGGATGTGCTTGAAAACGGGAGCTCTCCGAACGCCCCTGGAGACACGCGCTCTTTGACTAAATAAACACATCCAATTAATTATTTGCAGAGTGTCTTCTTCAGAGAGGCTCCTTAGAGGGAGCTGAGCGCTACATCTGCCCTTTGCCCCGAGCGCTGGCCACTTGTTAGGAAGATGACAGCGGATAGTACGGCAGCCTGAAGGAGATATCAATGGATACTTATACAGAAACAATGTGGAGCTATAGATAAGGTCAAAGGGCGTCCGTCGGAAAGGACATCTTTGTGTTCGTCTGTTTGTGCTTTCTCCTGCCGCAGAAGCTTTACGAGTGTGCGACTGCCGACTATTACAAAGTGTTTCAAATTGCTACGTTGCCAGGTGCTCAAAGCATTTCAGATCTAAATTAGACCATATCAAAATCAGAAAAAAAAAGTTGACAACACACACAAACTAGGAAGTCGCTTTGTAGATGTGGTGCAAAATAAAACAGTGAATAATCATACAGGTAAAATACAAACTCATCTTTTCCTTCAAGCCTAATATTAGTCCAGTATTTCAATGTCAGTCATCCCTTTGTTATGTAACGCAAGATGTTTAATTAAAAAGTTACACGTCTTGGTTCCTCACAGACGTACTTCGCTTCTAACGCAGGGCGATAATTTCCCACCAACAAGACGAGACGCTGTTCAAATTATGTAATAGTGTTTGTTATGCAATGCAAGTAGTAAATAGTCATATCTGTTGTTGTTTTAAGTCAGAATCTTACAATGTGACGGGGAAACACTTGAATTGACCCGACCGATGTAAAGTTTAAACCCACTGCATTGTCATCAAAGTTTTAAAGCAGCTCCTCTTAAGATCCTGCAGTGTGCGATGAACCGGAGCTACTAACGCTACTGTACATCAGGCGGTAAACCAAGCAAACCTAATCCTCACCCAGCAGAGACTGTGTCAAGGGAATCGATAGAAGTGATTTTCTCTCAATGCTTTGGTATGTGCTGTAATATTCATGTGTCCAAAGGGTAAAACACGTACTATCTCGCGCTTTCGTCAGCACCTTGACATCCCTGCGTGGCTTTTTCGGCTTAGCACTTTGATGATCCTCACTTGTATTGATGACTTTACTCACGCTGCGCTTGTGAAAACTCCTGCATTGCCGTGAGAACTAAAGCGCGCCACATGGCATTAACGGCACTAGTGTTTGTCGGGATTTACAACGCCAATTCAACGGATTTTCCAACTCAAGCCTCACTGGAGATGCTAGACAATGTTCTATACCTATTATTAGAACAATACCAAGCTTGGAAGTTTGATTCGGTCATTTTAAAGATTCCAGTTTGAACGCACATCTCAGTTAGGTATTAGGTAATCGAGATGGAAATTGGATAATATAAACACAACCACAGCATGCAGCATCGTTTGAAGCATTTGAACACAGCATCCCTCGCAAAACCTCTTATATTTTAGCCGTCTATCTGTCCCTCCTCTCTGTGCTTACTGCCTACCTTCAGTTCAGTGTAGCTTGCAGGCTCCCTCCGAGGCATTGCCCAGGACTGCGCACTCTTTTCCCCCCGCGTGGTTCGTTCAACAACAATCCTCCTCCTCCTCCAGCTCTCCTCTCTCTATCCTTTAGCCACACAGCGTCTTCCCTTTCTGCTGCTGCTGCTGCTGCTGCTATAGTCACCAGCACAGCTCCCGATGCACTCCAGCAAGAGGGGGGTCTGCCAATGCATGTCTGTGTATGTGAGTCTGAGGAGGAGGAGGAGGAGGAAAGAGAGAGAGAGGAGAGAGAAAGAGGAGAGGAGAGCAGAGAGAGAGAGGGATGTAAATTTGCATCTGCTGTCTCTTGGTTTCTTCTCATTTTCAAACATGCATCAGAGCTTTTGTCTTTTCCAGCATTTGCCCGTTTGTTAAGACACATAAATTCAAGTACGAGTATCTGGACAGTTCATGAGCGCGTGAACGGTGTACGCAAGTGTAATTTAAACGTCTAACCGCATGGCTTGTTTTACTATTGCAGCAAAAGGGTAGAGTAAGAAGAAATATCCAAAGAGCCAATGGGAAGCAGGATGCAAGGGGGTATGTGGTGATTTATGCTCTGGTGCAAACACGGGAAGAAGGATTGTAAGGTGCACTGTACTACAATCAATTGCACTAAAACTGCAGTTGAAGAGAAAGCCCTGGGGTGTGAAAAGCAAGAGATAGCAAGATAAGGCTGGAGGGGAGGAGGACAGCAAGGCAAAATCAAGATACTACAAAGTGTGTGTATAAAAGATGAGCGACGAGATAAGGACAGGAACACAGAGAGACATTTTGACCTGGCGTTCTATTTCTGTGAAGAGTTGGAAAAAAGTCAAGAGCCGCTTCGCGAAAAGGTTCTGTGATGTAGTTTAATAATGGGCGGCAGTGATTGGTTTATGTAACATTTGTAGTATAATGAACGGGTAGTAGTACAGCGTTATAATAACACTACGTCAGTCAAAACCGCCGTCCGTGAACACGTTAGCGCGCGGTTGAAAAAGTTAATTAGTCCAATAGTTCAAAGTGAAATGTGCCTTTAATATGCAAAGGCCACACTCCAAGAAACAAAAGATGGCTGCTTCATCTGGCCCAAAACGAACGACAAAATCAATATGAAAATCACTGCGCTCTTGGAGAAATACGGTTAAAAGTGGCAACAAAAAAGCCAAAACAGAAATAAGTCCTTAGATTTAGCGCCGGTCTACACTGAAACTACTTTCTGTTGCAATATTCATTTATCTATCGCGGTGGTGGGTCGACTGACTGATCTGCACCGTCAACCCCTCTGACCAACGCTAATCACTCACACGTGGGAACGATCGGTGAAAGTGTCTTGCTCAAGGCCACAATGAAACGCGCACTGATTGTATTGGCGGGTGGACGCGCTTTCCGCCTTGTTGCTGTGTAGAAAACCACATTTAAAGTGATCAAACATGTACAGTGTCTTGCTCAAGGACACAACAACAGAGGTCACGGGTTGAGACGGAGCGAGAGACAGCGAGCGTGTAGATAACAGTCAAACGGTTTTCGATTTTTATCAATTATGTCGCACAGAGAAGGGTTGGAATAACAAAACGTGTTGACATTACAACCCCAAAAAAACATGTTTTTTTTTCACGTTACTCAAAGTTTTTATACTATTCGTGCGGCATCAATAACAAGTGGGACACGCTACCTAATATGATTTAACAATATCATTATCCATCATTGTAATATCCTTTTCTTTAGAAGTGTTTGTTTTCAGCAGAGCACGCCTCCTCTTTAGTAACAGCGATTAGTGTGGGATCAATGCATGCGATAAGTGCTCTTACACAAGCGGACAGAGGAGGCGACGATGAGCCGCTTCTTCTTCATGGCTTTGAGATATTATCTGAGAGGAATCGACTGGAGACTCCTTTACGCGGAAAGGGGAGGGGCCGTGAGAGCTGGCACACGACTCAGAGGGATGAGTGCAGTGATAAGAGGGGGAGGAGAGCTCAGATGTGCTCCTCTGCGCTCGCTGTGATACGTCTTCATCATGACGGGGCTGCACTTCCACATTACTGAAATCTATGGATTGTTTTGTGGCTAATGGTGCAGATACATGTAGCTAATGTTGATGTTACATGCAGCTAGCTCAGATGTTTTTGTGTACTTTATGATACTACACCTGAATTTGTCTTAATAAAGCATGAACTAAGACTTTATGTGTTATGATTGAATGGTTTATTAAGAAGGATTCAGGCTAGAGGGGTCCGAGTTAAGAGGGTCTGGGTTATGAGAGTCCGGGTGTGAGTTAGGAGGGTCCGGGTTTGGAGTTAGGGTTAGGAAGGTCCGGGTTACGAGGGTCTGGGTTAAAAGGGTGCGGGTTTGGAGGATCCAAGTTAGGTGGGTCCGGGTTAAGGTTACGAGGTTCCGGGTTAGGAGGGTTAGTATTAGGAGGGTCCGGATTAGAAGGGTTCGGATTAGGAGGGTCGGGGTTAAGCTGGTCCGGGTTTGGAGGGTCCAAGTTGGAAGGCTTTGGGTTATGAGGGTCCAGGTTAAGAGGGTCTGGTTGAAGAGGGTTCGGGTTAGGAGGGTCCATGTTAGGAGGGTCCGGGTTAGAAGGATCGGGGTTAGAAAGGTTTGGGTTAGGACGGTCTGGGTTAGGAGGGTCCGGGTCAGAAGAATCCGGGTTTGGAGTTAGGGTATTAATTAACTACTTACAATGCATGAATATCTTTTAAATAAGCAATTCGTTAATTCTGAAGGTTAATTAAAGTGCAGCTATTATAAAGTGTTACTGCCACCTGCTTGTCTCCATGGAGATGTTATATCTTTGCCAAAAACTGTCCGCAGTATGGCATTAATATATTTCACTTGCATTCATTCAATAACATTTAGTAAAAGCTTTAGAAACATGCAGGGACCACCTCTCCACAGATCTGACTCCTGATTAGGCCTGGTGGCTACAGAGATAAATAAGCTTAATGCCATATTGTCAAAGCAATAACATCTCCGTGGAAACAAGCAGGCAACAGACCCTCAACCAGAAACGTTACACAGTGAACGTTTATTGAAATACAAAAAGTATAACATAGTCTACACATTCTAACCCAGTGAGGAAAGAGAGCGATAGAAAAAAAAAAAAACTCTCCTGAGAGATTATGTGGGCAGAGCGAGGCCTCTGTGCCGTCCAGACCTGAGATGGGACATTATGAAACATGAAGACCCCAGGCTTCTGTAATGAGGAACCTGGGACGTGACCGCAAGCAGGCGAGGTTTAGAGACACATTCCCGGGACGCTGGTGCTAATCCCAGACCATGCTCCTGACATGACGGGGTTCATTATGAAAGTCCCTGCGTCCGGTGTGCACTATATAGACTCCTTTTGTCGCGCTGTTCCCCTGGAGATTACATCATTATTGATCAGAGATGCTCCACTGTGCTACCACGTGTCGCATAATAATCTCATACAATAATAAATGCAATAATAACACAGGAATTATTTCAAAAAGGGCTCATTACAAACAGAAGTAACACTGGAGTTTGTGTTAAAACGGTTTAAAAGTGTCATGTGACTTCAATGGCATTCAAGAATAATAATATCGGCTAATATTTTTGTGTAGTGAATAAATTATCTTCCTGTTTCTGGCCCAAAATTACACATTGTTTAATCCACTAAAAAAAATATTTCATTTGACATATTTAGGTGTAAAAAAGACACAATATATTTAATGAAAGTATCCATAAAATTGTAAATTATTTAAAATGCATATTTATTTACCGTATTTTCCGGATTATAAATCGAATCTGAGTATAAGTTGCACTAGCCAAAAAATGCATAATAATGAAAAAATAATAATAAATAAAAATCACATATAAATTGCATCTGAGTATAAGTTGCACCAGTGAAAAAATGCATGATAATTAAGAAAAAAATAAAATAAAAATTCACATATAAATAACATCTGAGTATAAGTAGCACCCCAGGCCAAACTATAAAAAGTACAACTTATAGCCCAGAAAATATTGTATATATTTAATACCTTTATTTTTGTTTTGGACTTTTGTTTAGATTTTTTTTTTTTTTTTTTTTTTTTTTTTTATTTGAGATTACACAAATGGAGCTTTACCAGGACATCGCCTTGGATAGAATATCTAAACCAACACAAAACCTCCTCTTAATCTTTCCAGTATGGAGGATCCAACAGCATGCTTAGGGGCTGATTTATTATTCAACACTCGAGGCATTTCCATATGAACTAAAGAGATCTGTATGTTCCCATCACAGCAGGAACCAGCTATTCTTAGTCTTTTTCTTCACATTAACAAGTAGCATATGCATTTCTCTGTACCCCACTGTCTTAAAAGTACAAAATCCATGTGTACACACTGTAACGGAAATATATGTGGTGAATAATTGATTGATTTGTAACGGCGGGGAGTAATGAGAAGAGACCAGTGCTGCAGTGGCTGTCCAGAGCATCCTGCGGTCAATAGTGTGGTGAAGCACGGCTGATTCAGAGGTCAGTAATGAAAAAGAGCGCACTGGCCTGTCCTATGGGGGCGTGGAGAGGTGAAGGGTTAACAGCAAATGTCCTTTTTATTAATACTTACTGGGGGTATGCTGTCCTTACATGTACAAGGTAACGCAGGGGCCAATGTAGGCTTTGGAGTGCAGCAACACAGATTTTTAGCACGTTATGAATATTTATTATGTAATGGTTGGTATTTAATGTGTCCTGGGTCATCTATGGTATAAGGTTTTAGACAAAATACGTCTGGTAAACACTTAAGTACGCCAAGAAATACATACAGGTGCACTGGATATATTTTGAATGTCAGTAACTGAGATAGATTTTAGAATTTGAGGGAGTTCAGATTCAGATTTAGCACTGGAATTTCCCCATGACCTTTCGCTAGAGCCCAGATCCCATTCATATGTATTGATATGCACATACCGCACAAAGGTATTACCATTTCAGGATATCCCATGGAGCTCAACCTACAGCTTCCAGTATTTTTCCATCAGTACTACCTTACCTGCACTTGGAAGTACTGTACATTGTTGTCGTAACATCTGGGAGATCAAAGATACAGACTTGGAGTAAGGTTTAACAGAGTTTATTACAAAACAAAAGGATGTAAATGCTGGTTGGAGGAGCGGGTAGTAGGAAAGCCGGGTCGGAGGTGGAGGTGCAAGGTGAGTTCAAGGAAAACGAGAAACAACAACTGAGTACGATGACCATAACCACAAAAACAAAACAAAAAAACAGACAGGCCAAGCAGAAACTGTACCACGGAGGATACACTGACGATCTGGCGACGATCGTGTCCCGATTCGCCAAATCCACACTTCGTTGGGTGCACTGAAGGGCGCTTACGTAACTTTCGGCACAACAAGGCCTGTCCCATTTCCTGCACGTGACAAATGTGCCCTGCGTTTCATTTGAGCAGACTTCGCGCACTGCTGTATCCCATCATGCACCGCGCGTGACTTCTTCTACGGGAGAAACAAGGTATATTTTCTTAAACTTATGTAATACTAACTACAATTGGAAAGAAAACACCTAGAATGTTATATTTGCCTATTGATATTCAAAGGGAAAGATTAATTCCTTAGTTCATTTAATATAAACAGAAATAAATGGCTGCTAACATGACACCTTGACTCTTCTTCTATGAAATAATAAAGAATTAAAAAAATTAAACTGTAGTTATTTCAGTGTCCATTTTACACAGTTTGGTCATGAGTCAGCAGCCGTCAAAGTTGCTAGGCGATGTAACGTAAGCGACGTAATGTAAGCGCACAGACAGCGGTTGAAGTACAGTCCGTGGTGTAGGAGGAGTACCCTTCGTCAGCCGGATACTTCAAACTGTACTTAGAAGTGTGCATTTGTTGAACTGGGACAAGGCCGATGTGTGTAGGATCCTCGGTCGCTTTGTACTTCAGAGGTGGAGGCAAGTACGTTAGCGGGTGGTGCAAGAGTCTCCTCCCAGTTCCAGGCACAGAAGGGAGGGCCGAAGACAGGACAGAAAACACAAACTGGGATCTTGACAATTGCATTTTCCAATTTTCTTTAAAAAATAGCAGCAGGAACTTGCACGACAAAGATAATGAGCATTAAATCACCAACTTGAGAAAAAAAAAAGTATTCAAAACGGTTTCATCTTTAGCGTGATGCTCCACCCTCAGCTCATATCCTCATTTTCACCCAAATCTCTTTATCTGAGCTCCTCCCAGCCTTCATTAGTCCTGACTGATCTCCTTGTCACCACTTATGGCATTGTGATAAACTGCGTTGTAATAGCCCATGTCACAAGACGCAGCAGAACGACACAAACGCACACTGACGGAGGTAGAGCAGCTCCTTGTGTAGTACTCTGAGTCCTGCAGCGTAAAACATTCAACCAACCGAATGTTTAACAAGGTGTAAAACTATGAAAAACTGCTAGTAGTGGAAAAAAAAACCCCATATAAATTATTCAAATCTGTGTATCTGAGAAAGCTAGTCAAGTAAACGGTACGACACATTTTCTCACAGACATTCACGTAAGATTGGAAGGTTGATTTAATTTTGTCCTGAAATTTTAGTTTTTAAGCAGAGAGGAAACCATTTATTACACTTTAAATTATGAATTGAGAGTGTAAAAATCTACAGTACACTCATCCCTGGCCTTGTTATGTGGGGATGCATAATTTACGTCCACAGTCACACATTTCTTTCTTCCTTTGCACTCAAATGTCAAAGGAAATCCCAATATGTATGTTAAGGCAGCCATTAAAGATACGCCTATGATTAAATATTGACAATATACTAAGACTGGATGAACATGGGAGGAGGTGTATCCAGCTGGAAGAAGTGGGTGAATAAACTACACACGTTTCTAAGCCATAGCTGCAAAATTTGTTGAAAATTACGTGTTTTTTACCCACAGAAAAACAAAGATACTGAAAGGTCGAAAGTGGAATTGCAGCTGGAAGTTGTGACATTGTTCAGATATATATGTATGTCAAATATACCTTTTTTGATATAATGTTGTCTTTGTTTATTGTACATTTGACTGTTTAAACGTGTAATGTCGTAGCATCAATGTCAAATACATGTTCCAGGCTGTAAACTGGAATATGTGTTGCTTTCCCCAAAAAATACAGAGATTGATAGTTAAAGTGAAAGTAAAAAGTACTGTCATGATTATATTCTATTACCATATTTTCTGGACCATAAGTCACACTTTTTTCATAGTTTGTCCGTGATGCGACTTATACTCAGGTGCGACTTACATGTGAAATTATTAAAATATATAATCTGTGTACCAGTATCTACTCCTCCTGTACCAACACTACGATAATTTAAAAGACATCTGAGAAAGACTGAACAAAAATAACTCCTAAAAGAAAATCATATTGTGCTGAGTCTGATGAGCCACACAGAAGAGGACGAGGCGCTTCATCTTCCTCTGGAGTTGGTGAAGTTGTTCAGAAGTGACACCGAGGATGAAGAATTCAATGTATTTATTGATTTGGAGTGAGATCCAGAGTAAACTTGTTGCTTGTTTTTTCTGCTTTATTTATCTGATTAACTGTTAATATCTTACGTTAACAAACCAGACACGTGTTCAGTTCTGTCTGTGCTTCATGCAGCTGAATAAATATAAATGTGTTACGTTAGTGTGATGTACTGATATTCAGCCTGTTGTTCCACATTTTATTGTCTTTATTATAACTTGACTTTAAAGATAAAATGTCTGTTCTTGGGCTCAGATTTTATAAAATAAATTTCCCCCAAAATGTGACTTATAGTCCAGTGCGACTTATATATGTTTTTTCTTCATTATTATGCATTTTTGGCTGGTGCGACCTATACTCCGGGCAATGTATGGTCAGAAAACACAGTATGTGTTAAGTTTGGTGAGAAACTGTCCATGTGACACATGTGTTTCTTTTGTGTTTAATAGTAAACAGCCGTATGTTGTTGGTTGGTGAAAATGATCCTTTTTGATAAAAGCTGAAACGCCTTCAGCCTTTAACCCTGACTCTTTGAAACTGTTGTTGTTTTTAGCCGTGCCTTTGTAGAAGCCAGAGGGTCATGTCAGGTAAAAGAGTTTAATAGACAACAGCACACAAAGCATCTGCTGAATGTTTAACATTTCATTAAGTACAGCAAGGTATGTCAGGTCATGAGATACATTTTTTTTCTCCATGTCAGTAAATGCGCTCCATAATGAAGTATTTTTTATTCATCATTTTTGGTTGACAGTGGAATGCCCCCCCCCTCTTGAAGCCCCACATCCCGTCCTCATACATATGTATTGATATGTGCATAAACCACATAAAGGCATCAATACTGGATTTACCATTTCAGGTTATTCCTGTGCAGGGGTCAAGACCAACAGCCTCTTGTATTTTTCCGTCAGGGTTTGAGCACTTTCTCTTTGTCAGGGGTCATTATTCAGGGATCGCTCCTCTTCTCTCTTTGTCCTGTCTTTCCTGTTGCCTCTCACACAAGGTTACTGCTGTACAAGCATGTTTGCAGAGGCTGGCATTTCGGACGCTGCCATTTTCACACCCGAGTGATGGATGTGGAATATGAATGACGCTTGACAGGATGAGCCAGCAGAACCCAGCAGCTGCACTGACTCCGCACTACATGTATGTTCCACTGCACCTGCAATCCTCCCAACAATATCATTATTTACTTAGTGCACTATCCCTTATTGGTACTGCACTTTGTAATGACTGTACCTTAATCAGACTCAATAAAGCATGAAAAAGACTGAATACAAAAAGAACTTAATCAAATGCTTCATGGTGGTGACTTAATAATCTCTCCAGTCACAAATTCACATATTTTTAGGTAGTAACCGCCTGAGTCAGTCCTGATACATGTGTCATTTGTGAACGCTCAGATAATACTGCTTTAGCACGTACTCTGCTTCATTACAGCGCTGTGATGCTGGTGTAGTTGTGCTGTCGGTGTCATAACTCTCTCCCACAGTCACGGCCCTGGCCTCTGAAGCTGAGTGACAGAAACCGTCAGTGAAACCTCCCGTGAATATGAATGGGCTGCAGTCGTCAGAGGGAGACGGCCTTTGTCTGCACTAATCACTAAATATGTGCTTATTAAAGACTTATTCTTCGGACGCTAAGCCATACTTCATTTTTACACGACTATTATTGAGTGTTTAGCAGTAAAAAGAAGAGAAAACACTTACATTTCAACGTGTATTTCAGTAGAACACTTCAAACGCATACCAATTACCCAACAACACTCCAACTCCCATTTTCAACAAGGTCAACATTTTACTTATTTAAAATCTACTTTGATTATTTGATTACTTCAGGGACTCATTTTCTCTATCCAATTTTGGCTGAGTGCAAGACTCATATTTTCTTCCTGACTCAATTCTTACCAGCATTGCAGCACTATTGCACCACCATTGTTTTGTGCACTTAAAATAGGTCAGTTTTCCATAATGTCCACTTTCTTTACTTTTCCTATGACCTGTGACCTAATGACCTGATTTGGTCAAATTGCTGTCAAGGTATTTTGCATAAAACCTCATAATTTCTGTCTTTCTTTACTCTTTTTTTGTCAGGGACCGTGTACAAATTCAATAATCTAACAAAATACGAGATGATTTGTACCAGATTTAGTGAGTTCTACTTTGCATGTGCAGGTGAACACACAATAAAACACACATTTCATTACAATTACATCATGAGACAAACAGTTTATCATTAACATTATCAGTTAAACACAATAATACAAATTAACTAGACTGTTGTGGGCACGTTTGATTGTCTGAAACACTCTAATTCAGTACTAATATTTTCCTACCCTTCCATTTTCTATAGTTTTGAGTAAATAAAATAACAGGCAGATCCTTTACATACCACTGCAATCTGCATTTCACAACAGATATGAATGCTTTGAGTGACATTTGTAGTAAAATAAGGAACAAAGTGCAAGTTAATCCCTCTGTTTTTTCTGGGATTTAGAGAAAGGCTTGAAACATGACTCTTCACTATACGGTTTATCTTTGTACATCTCTGTATTTCTGTTGTGGCCTATCTGTTTGGATCTAGAACATCTTTGTGTCTGTGCAGAGTCAATACCGTTAGTAAAAGCCTTTCAAACCGGAGGCGACAATGAAATGAGAACTATTATGTTCTTAGACGGCATTGTTGTAATTATATCATTTTACGTCAAACTAATAAACTCACCTTTAGATATTTGACTACAGACCGACTACAAATTGCATTTTAATGGCTCAAAAAAGCATGCATCTAATAAATAACTGCATGAAGCCTTAAAAAAAAACGTCTCTGAATATTTCTAGACGCACCAGTTGCTTCTATGTACAACATCATCCCCACAATCGTCTGTGTCTACAATACACAACTTGCACTATTTGTTATCGACATGCACAGACCCAGACACAAGCGAAATGATAACTACGATTAATTCAGACAAATTGACTGTTTATGGAAACTTCTATAAGTGGCACATGAAAATAGAAGCAGGTGTAAAGTCCAAACAGTGGATCTGAAGGAATGCCCATAGAGATACGGGATAGAGTCAGCTCGACCTCTCGTGCCAGGCGCGTGTGGGGTAAACAGAGGAGGAGGTGGCGGGGGAGGGGGAAGGCAGAGGTACTACATGCGTCTGTGGGTGTAAACATCACCTGGTTAATTCTAGCAGCAGTAGTAGAATATATAAGCAGCGCGGTGTCTCCGTGACGGCAGACGGGAGGAGGACACACCTAAAAATCATCTCATTTGTGACACAGGTGGCACAGGACGCTGATCACACGCTGGATTTGTCTCTATTCTCACATCTGTGGACATAAACAGGTGAGTCCACTACTTTTATCTGTAAGAAAGTTTATCAGATCATGGAGATAAATCAGTTTTATCTTGCGACTGAACCCATAACCTAATACAAATTTCAGGAATGTGCCGCATTAATAAAACATTCCATTTAATTCCTTGAGAAGTTTGTAAGATTTTTACTTTCTGAAATACTAGTAAGTGAATCAACATCCAGCGAAACTCAGCACCTTTAATTACCACTGTGTGTTTCTTGTTTTTACACAGATATCTTGTTACACAATGAACACTTGCTGACATACCTGCTCTAACCTTGAACGTTATTAACACTTTTAAACGGAATAATGCAGACGATTATAAAAGAACAAGGCAGATTAAGTAGAAATATCTTTTTATTTGAATTTGTAAGTGTATATCTGAGTTTTGAAATAGCTTTAAGCCTGGAGGAGGTCCGTGTGATATACAGGGTTATCCCTCTATCATTCTTGTGTCTATATTTCTTGCAGTTCTGCTACAGATGAAAAAGCACACTGACTATAAACCTGAAATGTTTTGTTAGGTGTTGGAGTTAAGATGTGTGGCTCACTGCTCCAGCGTCTCCAGGACTACCTGGCTGAGCGCAGAATCCGCAGAACCAGACTCGTAACTAAAGATGGACGCTGCAACATTGAATATGGGAACATCATGTACAGAAAACACTTGTCCTTTCTGGCTGATTTTTGGACCACCGTAGTCGAGATCAGGTGGCGTTTTGTTCTGCTCGGCTTCATCGCTTCATTCACCTTGAGTTGGTTCATCTTTAGCTTGATCTGGTACTGGATTGCTCGTGATAATGGAGACTTGACCTGGCAGAATCCTCCTGAAGACCACACCCCCTGTGTGGACCATGTAGTCGGCCTGACCACAGCCTTCCTGTACTCACTGGAAACACAGACCACTATTGGTTATGGTGGGAGAGCCATCACCCCAAACTGCCCCGGGGCAGTGGCTTTTATCATCATCCAGTCCCTGATTGGAGCCATCATTAACTGTTTCATGTGTGGAGTCATTATGTCCAAGATCTCTTCACCCAAAAAGAGAGCCAAGACCATCACCTTCAGTGAGATGGCGGTGATCAGCCCTAGGAACGGCTCTCTGTGCCTGTCCATCCGAGTGGCCAACCTGCGGAAGTCCCTGATGATCGGGAGCCAGATCTACGGAAAACTACTGCGCACCAGGAACACTCCGGATGGAGAGACGCTCATCATGCACCAGGTCAACATCGACTTCATGATGGAAACAGGCAAAGACAACCTGTTCTTTGTGTGTCCTCTGACACTGTACCACATCATAGACAAGAGCAGCCCCTTCTTTGAAATGGCTGTGGACACACTCCACAAACAGGAGTTTGAGCTGGTGGTTTTCCTGGACGGGACAGCGGAGTCCACCAGCTCGTCCTGTCAGGTACGCACCTCCTTCATCCCTCAGGAGATCATGTGGGGATACAACTTCCTGCCCATTATATCAAGGAGCAAAGATAGCAAATACAAAGTGGACTTCTCCAACTTCTCCAAAGTGGTGCCTGTGGCCACCGCACACTGCGCCTACTGCTTCCACAACATCAAGGGACATCACCACTTCTCCAAAACTGGACATGACAACCCTGGCTTTGCGGTTATAGATATAACTGACCCCCCGAATGTCACCAAAATGTGAAAAAAAGGAAGACCCAGGACTCTTCTTTGAAGCGAGTGTTGCGAATGCAGGGCCTCAGGAGTCTCTACATAAACATGTAAATGCCTGATACATACTCTTTTGTGTTGAGCACAGTTAAAAGACTGGGGTTCAGTCAGTCTTTGTGTAGTGCAGCATTTGTATGTAAAACCACACCTGTTACTGTTGGCTGACCAAGAACCTGTGTTAAAGGGGTCAGGCAAGCTGAAGGTAAAGGCAGATTTTGAATGAATGAAAAAGGTTGTAAGAAATATTCCCTATATTTACCTATTGTACTTGAATGTTACTGTGGAAACACAGATAAACAAATTGATTCGGAATAATTCTGGACAGGGCAAGTAATGGAGCTCGCTTTAGCCATGGCGCAAGAGGAAATAAAGTGCCTTCTTAATAATGTATGGTAGTATGTAGTGCTCACAGAGAGAGACTGGGACATGAACCAGGACAGTACTGAACTCTTTAGTCTCAGAGGCACTAGCAGAAGGTCGACTCAGGGATCTGCCTCTGACTGTCTCTAAGAATACACTGTGAGAAGCAACACTTTGAACACTTT
This sequence comes from Periophthalmus magnuspinnatus, assembly GCF_009829125.3. Lineage (NCBI taxonomy): Eukaryota > Metazoa > Chordata > Actinopteri > Gobiiformes > Gobiidae > Periophthalmus > Periophthalmus magnuspinnatus. Next base: position 4,157,154 of record NC_047138.1, read on the forward strand.
GAGTTAATATGGTTTGCGTGTATGTTTCTGTATGTGTTCTCAGGAAAAATACATTATAATAAAGTGTTTTTTATTAAAACATGGGTTGCGTGTCATTGCGCACATCGTTAAAACTGCATACGACTTAGCAAAAGGTCAGAGCATCATAGTGACAGGTACTAGCCCTTATCCAGGCTCATCTCTGTAAACAGGAGAAGATGTCACACCAAACAGCTCTCACTCAGAGAATTAGATAAGAGCCACAGCACACGTCCGTGTGTTTACCAAAACACTCCCAACATGAAACCAGAACTCTGCTTTAACAAGTGCAGCAGCACAGCTGGACACGCTCCAGGCCGACCTGTCACATGACCTGTCACATGACCTGTCACATGATCTGTCACATGACCTGTCACATGACCTGTCACATGACCTGTCACATGACCTCTGCCCGACATGTCTGTGTCCACGTCTCTGTACGGAATTGTATGAATATTCAAAACTACAAAAACAGCCCTATTAGAGGTAAAAACATTTATTTTGTCACATTTTTTCTATACAAAATCCCTTTTTCAAAAGGTATCACTTCATACATTTCAGGAATGACAATAATAATTACCCATGGTTATTTGTAAATTATACACATATAGATTTACATAATATACTTTAATATCCAAATTACATTGCATATATGAAGTAGCACAAGTCCCTTTTAATTAATACTGCAGGTGAAAAAGGAAGATAAAGGCACATGCCGCACATCTTCCCTTTATGCTACAAAATACATATTTATTTTACAGAATATTTAAACTTATAGTAAAATCCAAAGATGTTGTGAATATTTATTGATTGTGTTGCATAATACCTGATAATCTACCTGGTCCAGAGCTCTGGGCTGGTGTGTCTTTATGATCATGCATAAAGCTTCAGCTTCGGAGCATGTATGGAATATGCTAGTAAATATCTTGTGCTCCTAAATGCACTTTAGGTGTAATAACTGGAATTCCAGAAAAAAAAAAAAAAAAAATTATATTAGAAGGAGAAAAAAAGAACTTCAAAACGAGTCGCCCAAATGTACACATATAAAACGCCTAAAATGTTACTCAAACTTAGCAAAAATGGACTCAAAAAGTTGTCATTTTTGACCGAGGTCAACTCGTAATAATTCTCATGACTTTTAATACTGTGTCACATATGAAAATAACTCTGCATAATTTATACAGTAAGTTGCTTTAATGCCTAGTTGACTGATGCTCATATAATAATAAAAATACTTCTGACAAACGCACAGCGTTTGCGAATCTGAAATGGTTTCACTTCATACTTCATGGATTTGCTCTGATAAACCTTGCCCAAAGTCATTTCTTTTCAAGTGTCTATTCTTGGATATACGCTTTAGAAATACAGCTGTGAACACCTGAACATGGATATGTTTGTAATACTGATACATCCTGATAAAGCCTTCATCAGATTCATCTGCATTCACTGGGCTCCACATCAGTGAGAAACTAACATTCAAACGCAAACTGGGAGCCAGCCCGACAGAAAAATGACACTTCTGTTTGGTTTGACTGCGATGGCTGACACTCAGAGACACGGACAGCGAGAGCATCAGAGTGCACTTTTAAATCACACATTGTCAGATCAAACACTAAGGCACAGTCTGTTCGTCTAATAAGATTACCGCTAACGTTGAATGCCGAGGCCCTGTTCCCTGTGTATGGCACTGGTAGAACACGAATGGACTGGCACTGTAAGGCACTTCACCATCTGCATCTCAAAAAACCACACAGTGCTTTTAGCTTCATTAAGATTATAATACTGTGTGTTCATACAGCTAGCTCCTTCAAATGAAAACATCTGACAGGTTTTGATCTGACTTTGGGGCAAACTTCTGCCACATGTTTCACAAACCAGAAGACATTCACATTAATACTGACATGGCTGAGCAAACAAACATCTGGAGACAGCATGGCTGAAAGGCAACACAGCCAGAGCCTGTGTGTGGCCCCTGAAAACAACAGACCTGGGCTGAATTATTGTTGCAAATTGCTTCAATTACATCTTGCCTTTGCTTTAAGTGCACCAGAGTCAACTGTCCACAACAGGCTCACCCAGGCCCACTACACATACAGCGCTTTCTTATAGCATCTGACTCTCTAGCTTTCCAGTTTGGAGGATAAATTAAATCAAATGAATGGCATATTCCAGTTGCCAATTTCTAAATTCAGTGCTGAGAAAAGTTCATGACATTGACAACACAAATGTCTCCATGAAAAAAAAAAAAAAATCACATAAAACAAAAACAGGTGGACAGACCTCAAGAGAAAAAAAGAGTCAAAAGCCTTTGACGGAAACAGAATCCATGATGCCCACAGTGGAGAGGAGCTAATGCAGTACTAAGCATAATGTACATAGTAATGGAAAATGTATTAAGACCCATAACACACAGGCCTATGTCTGACAGCAAGACCTCATCACATGCTTCAGCTTGAGATTTAGCTTGTAGGTGCAGTAGGTTTAAGAAAAAGGCACAGCGGCATGGCAAATCAGTCTTTTATAAGTAAGTAGTATTCCATTTTGGACTGCTGCATCCAGTTATAAGTTCTTTACAAGTAAAAAACAACTTCAAAATCCTTCACTTTAGGGCAGGAGGACGTAACTCTCCTGTCGACATCATTGGATTGTCATCATCTGGAGTGCAGGTCAGCATAAAGGAGAAGAAGAAGAAGAAGAAGTGGTGGTGTTTTAATAGTAACTGCCCAGATGGGAGGGCACGTGGGTGTTGGGGTGCCGCGGGACGTTGGGGTTGGGGTAGATGCCTGCAGTGGGTGAGCTCCAGTACGGGGCAGTGGGTCCGAAAAAGTTAGATGAAGTGACTGGCATAGAAGGCGGGTGAGGGGAGACGAAGTTGACCTTCTGTTGGTGTGCGTGGTAGGACGGCACGTAGGCCAGGTCAGACGGGTACTTGTACATGGAGGATTCGGTGGGGTGCGGTTGTAATGCCTGTGCGATGCCGTGAAAGTCAAACTTGTAGGCGTAGCGTTTGCCATGCACTTTGGTCATGATGTTTTTGTCGTAGTAGTAGCGTAGTGCACGGCTCAGCTTATCGTAGTTCATATTTGGTTTGCTCTTCCGCTCCCCCCAGCGTCGCGCCACCTCGTCCGGGTCGGTCATCTTGAACTCGCCGTTGGTGCCCTCCCAGGTGATGCAGCCGGCGTTGGCGCTGTCCGACAGGAGCTCCAGCAAGAACTGCCACAACTGGATCTGTCCTGAGCCTATGAAATAAGCAAATATTTGAGTCATCGGACCACGGAGCGCTGACCTCATGACTCCGCCGGTCTGAATGGTGCGTGTGTTTACCTGGATTAGCAAGACGACTACTGGTGGGGCCCAGAATCTGATATGGATCTGCAGAAAGAAGGAAAAGTAAGACGGTAACCCCAAACAGCACGAAATGTCTTTAATGACCATAATACGTGTAAGAATCCCCGACTTTATTCAACATTACAGTACAGCATGAAATGGGGTGAAGAGTGACTCAAATTGAACTTTCCACCCCCCAAAATAAAGCAAAATATCATGTTTATTTTTTATTTTTTTATTTCAGTTGTATTTTACTCAAAGTCTAAATAAGACACTTTTGCAAAACTCAGGCCTGGGGGTCCAATTTGGCCCGCGGTGTCATTATATTTGGGCCGCGAGATCATATTAAATGTGCGTTAGAGCTGGCCCACCGGTGTATAGAGCATGAAACACTAATACTACAAATCCCAGAATGCTTTGCTCGTACGTTGGCGTGTAGTAGAGACTGGAAGTGCCTCTCCTTCTCTGTTGAGACTCATTAGCAACCAAGCTACTAGTCACCTCGGCCAAATTAATTACTACAGAGAGAGACATAATTTGTTTTATTTATTTACAGAAGAAATGAATACTTCTGATGTGTCTTTTATTTCAAATTGACGTTATTTCTGTTTGTAATATCAAGGTTTAAGGTTGTTTCCATATGAAAAGGTTAAACAAGCAGTAAATTTTTCAATAAATATCGAGTTTGGCCCATCAGTTTGTCTCAGTTTTTTAGTTTTGGCCCAGTGTCTACTCCCATATTATGTCAGAAATCTACAGGAAAAAGTACGTCTGTAGCATTTTTATTTACCTATTCAAGTTCAGTGTCTCAAGTTAAAGTAAAGAAGTATTTAAAATGTCAATTATAACCATCATTACTGACTCTAGTGACCAAAATGATCCAAACACAGCACATTACACACATAAAGTAACAAATAAAGCATCATTTGTATTATTAACACGTCACCGACCAACAAAAACACTCCATTATTGAACTTATACACAGCCTTTGGAAAGTACTTTTAGATTTTAATTAACCCAGTGAGCAAAGATGACAAGGCGCTCATTTGAATAAAGCTGTGGAGTAATTAGGCCAAGATACACGCGCTGTGTTCAAATGAATGACAGTGTTTCTGTGCAGAGAGCAGAGGGCGGGGCGTACCTGGCTGAGCGCGGGGCTGCTCTGTCGACTTGCTCACATTCTGGGGCACCACTGGAGAGACGGCTACACACACACACACACACACACACACATAAACACACACAGATTAAAGACGGGTTAGCAGCAGGTGCTTAGAAATAGTCAGACATATCCTGAAGGCACGGCAGCAAAAGGCTAGTCAAACTCAGGATTGAAGCGCTAGTCTTTTGGTCTGCGCTGGATAAAATATTGGATTTATACGTAGGAGGCGAGGGCTGGGTGAAAGTTAGACATTTTTGCTCAAATAGGGAAGCGTGGCAGTGGTGGAAACTGATTCTTAATTTGTGCGTCAAAGAGTTTCGAGTTAGTTTATTGTTGGAAGAAATTTGGAAATATAAAGGAGAACAGCCGGGCGACAGGAGCTCGGTTTGTCTCCTGATTTGAAGGTTACCAGTTTGAATCCCGCTCTCGACAAAGGCCAGATACTTAACCCCCCTCGCCCCCCGTTTCTGCATAAACTGGTGCATGAATGAGTGAATAGTTTCTTGATGTAGAGTGATGTTTGAGTGCCTTAAAGATGGAAAACCTCTCTGAATAAAGTCATAAAGTAAATAAAGTATAAAACAAAACCTTAAAAGTGTCTCACCTTTGCCACTGTGCATGTTGTTCGACCACCCTGTCCTCCGAACGGCATCATACGAAGAATCTGCAAAAAAGAAACGAGGAAAAGGTTAAGCAAAATGTTTCTGACTTATAACAGTTGCGTTAGATTCCTGGGTGCGTTATGTAACTTTTCTGCTATAGGGTCAACCATCTACCATCTGCTCGTCTCCATGGAGATGTGATGTTGTTACTTTACCTAAACGGATCTAACTTCACGGAGACGAGCAGCTGACATCACGAAGTCAAGTTACAGGTCAGATCTTTGAGAGGCGAGCACGTTCATAGTAAGAATGCATGTTTTTTTAAGCTTTTTCAGCAGTAAAAACATCTGTAAATGTATGAAAAATAAGAAGTTTAATGCGAAACGGTGGAATATTCAAGGGAAACGCAAGCTATGCAAACATGTAGTGGATCCTAAACCAAAATGCTACATAATGCAACTTTGAATACTTAAATATTTGTGAGGTTAAACTTCAAGACAAGAGGCCAGTCAGATTTTCAAAACAAAATGATACGTTACAACTAAATCTATTTCCAATTTTAAGCAATTTTACTGATGGTTTCAACAGATGTCTGGTGTATTTTGGCTCATTGTTGATGGCACAGTCTTTGAAAACTGCATTTATTTGAGCATCTGAGGCAAAAATATGACCACAAACAATGAGCCAGACGCAAATCAAATATAGTTCAAATCCACTCTCGCTGTTCCCTCACAGAAGCAGCTTTTGAAACCTCGACGAGCCGCCGACTCGGTCCAGAAATGTGAAGTCTACCTGCTGTTCATCGTGTACAAAGTCTAAATGACAGCTCCCGGTTACATCACACTGATGCACGCAGATAAAGCAGGGCATGTCTATTCTTCTGGTATCTTCTGGTATTGTCTCTGAAACGCTGGTCCGTAACCACAATGCACCTGGTCTGAGCCCCTGATGATTTGTGTTATTGTGGGGAACAAAGACTTCAAATGTCTTGAGTGCAGGAAAAGTACAAGGGAATGTGACACTGTGTACCAAAAATGTCATAGTAATGCTATCGCGCATCATGGACCTACTTTCTCACAAATTAAAAGGCCCCGGTGGACGAGACAAGTGAACAGTGAGTCCTCATCAAGAGAAACGAATCACAACCGGTTAAGCCATGATAAACTTGATAAACTGTTAACTTTTTTGTATTAAACATTCAATAAAAGCATAATTCTAGAAAGACTGCTACTTTTTCTATTAGTCTAAATAGGCCTAGGTGATGTAGAATTTGTTTTTTTTCTTAGTAACAACAAAAAAACATACATTTCTCCCAATAATTTTAGCCTTATAGCCATGTATTTTATTAGCTGAAAGTATATTTTTGTGCAGATAAAAGGATAATTCAGTGTCAGATTCAACACAGAAGCATTTCATCATGGTACAACACTGCCCTCTTGTGGACAACTAAGGTTTAAACAATAATTTAACTATTAACATGTCACAAAATTATTAAGTTATACATTTCTAAACATGCTAAATAATGATCAAATATGTAATCCTGTTAAAATGAATTGAACAAACCGTCTCAAATGTTTAAAGTATGTGCAGAAAAGTACTGGTCCACATGTGCTACTGTGACGACTTAAAGAAAAGTCCATGCAAATTGTCTCATCTCACAAATTTCACTTCACTCATCACAACAAACACATCTCAGCTCATCATCAGACCTGAAAACTGTATAATAAAAAGTAAACGCGCACATAGGAGTAGAGGTGTGCGTAAGAGGGGCTGCCGTGGCTCAGTACTGCTGTCAGGTCCAATCTGGAGCGGGCTGGCGGGACGTCCCGGCTGCAGGGACTGGGGTTTGTGTGTGTGTGTATGTGTGCGTGCGTGTGTGTGTGTGTGTGCGCGCGTGGGGGTGTCCTGGGAGACCTGTGTTTCCTGCCTGCTCCGCTGCAGACAACCCCTCTTTGTTTTACTGAACCTTTTTTCCCCTGGACCAAACCGTTCACCCCCTCCGCGCCCTCGCACACACCACCCCCAAAAACACAACAGACCCACCGCCTTCAAACCCCACTGCAGAGTTAAAAAGCAGAGGGGGAATTTGGCCTGGGGTTTTCAATGAGGTACTATATAGTGTAAAGATCAGGATGATGAGGGAAAAGGAACACATGCGATTTCTATCTTTATCTATTGACTTTACTGTTTGGAAGGTACAGTAGCTACATAATTTTGCACTTTTTAAGCATTTTTACTTCTCTATATGTCCCAGGTGTAGTTATTTATGATATTTGTTAGAACTATTTATCTTTTAGTGCAAGGCAAAGCAAGAGATCAGACTATAATCGAGCCGAATGAACAAATAATCGACTATAATAACTCTCTGAAATGTTTTAATCAGGATGCAGATGTGCTACGTTGTGTTTTAAGAGAATTCTGTCAAATTTTGAGGTTAGTGGGTGCATTTATCTGTCTAGAATATCTCCAATTTTGGCTGTACAAAGTCCTTTAATGAGACAGGACCACGTAAAAGTAGTCTAAAAGCTTAAACGTTGTCTTCCTTTGTGCATGTTAGTGAGATAATACACTCATTTCTCTTTTCTTGGCCGTCCGAAAACCAAACCTAACCAGCTGCGTAGCCCTGCGAAGTCAAACAACCGCACCAGACAACATCCCAAGTGCTCCAGCAGCCCGTGGTAGGGGGTACGAAGCCCAGACATAGCCCCGACCCCAGAATCTGCACACACAGCGCACTCTCTTCCCAATCCCGCCCACCTCCTCCTCTCTCCTTCATTTTTCCAGGCCTCTCCGACTAACTCTCTGACTGCGACTTGAGCCAGTTTCCACTCTGGTCTGGGGTGTGGTGCGCGCTCCTGGGAGAGTTGGGCTGCGAGACCAGTTAGTCAAAACAAGGCTCGAATGCTAGACGGAATGAGAGAGGGAAAGAGAGAGAAAGTGGGAGAGAGGAGAGAAAGACGGAGAGAGAGAGCGATGGCGTGGAGGAGGAGGGAGAAGAGACATGGAGAGAGACACTGACAGAGAGAAACGAGGGGGGAGATGAGAGCGAGATGGGCAAAGAAGGAAAGAAAGATGGGGAGAGAGATGAGAGAGAGGGAAAATGAAGGAGGAAAGGAAAGTAAGACTGATGAGGAGCGAGTCTTCGTCACCCGCAGCCGGGGCCAAGCGCAGAAATGCAGACAGGGTAAACTTTTTAATACCCATAATGCAGGTGCTCAAAAAACAGCTGTCTGAGAAGGCGGTGGTTACAGTCAGCTGGCAAAAGTAATGATTTTCAATGATGACAATGATGACAGGACTATATATAAATGCCTCTGTCAACCTGTTTTTTTGTTTTTTTTGCTTAGACAATCAACTCAAACTGTTACTTTTAGAAGAAAAAAGGGTATTAAGCTTGAATCTGAACTTTATCCTGGCTGATTTGGCTGGTTTGAGTCTTGCAAAAACACTTTGTGCACCTTTTCCTCGCTTCAAGTAAAAACAATGCCGCAATACAGTACACCGAGCTGTATTTGGAGTACGCAAAAAGCTAAATTTAACACGCTAAGAAATACAGCTGCAGCACAATCCGACAGCAGCTTCTACCCAATCAGAAAATCCATCTTTCCATAATAAACCCAACCCTGAAATACCGTTTTGATTAGTCCAATAATATAATAGTTTGCTTAAGTACAGTGAAAAATTCCAAAAATGAAACATGGCACTCCAGTCTTTTAACCTCAGCAGCTACTTTTACAACACGAAAAAGTCAAAAAGTTACTCCTGTTAGCACGCGCAAGAAATGAGTCTCTATAACAGTTTGATTTTAGAGCGTTTATGCACAAAGTTAGGCATCTAAACCTTATTAAAATAGTGCGTATGTGATAAAGCGGCGTATGTAAAGTTGATAAAAGCTTTGAGGAAATAATAGAGATGGAGTTCTACCTCTAGAGTGTGGTCTGGACACTGTACTGTGACTATACCAGTGCCTTAACCGAGGTCTTTACTTCAAATACACGCAAGACAAGTTCATTTGTATAGAAAAACTTGAATACAAACTCAATTCGAAGTGAAAAATGGTCTCACAGTTGTATTTAAAGTCCAATGAGCTCTACAGGCCGAGTTCAGAAGCCGATCGACGCTGCACCGGCACATCGCGGCTGCATTCCATGTTTTATATGCTGTCTTTTATTCATAACATTGCATTTTACACCAGTTGGTCTGGAGCAGATTAAGGGTTGTCTCCTGCTGTACGCTCATGCTTACTCTACCCCAAACAGCCTGTATGGTATTTGACCGTACTGTTCTCAAGGGGCAAAATGAAATTGAACATCTGGCAACGCTGATCTGCTCTCCTCAAGCAAGACTTCTTTAATGGAAAAGCCAATTCTGTATCTTCGTCAGGTTCATAATTTCACGTGGAAAAGCATTTGTTTAATCTGACATCAGTGAATAAGAGACTGAGTTTTTAAACGTTCAGTGCGACAAAATGGAGCTGGGCAATTAAAGGACTTTTAATTAAGCTCGATATGGTGTATTTTTTAATTGTCAATGATCAGCTTGGGTCTATTTTCTCTCTAAAGGAAAAATTTAATAAAAAAAAAAAGCCCTAAAATAAAATGATTACTACTACATGCCACTGCGCACTGTGTATTATTAAAATAACTTGATTTTTCCATCGTACATTCTCAATACAAGACAAACAACCCAAGAATGCTGAATAAAATGAAAATGAAATATGAATGGCATCACAATGAATGACATTTGGGCCCGTCCCTGGTCACAAGTGCAGAGTAGTATAATAGAAATCCCTTTTGTGCAGGAGGAAATACTACTGCAGGGAGCGACCCTCTATCCCTGCCAGTGCAAATACCTGCTGCTGAGAACCAGGAAGAGCGGGTCATGGGGTGACCGAGCAGAATCTTATCTGTGCTGCCCATTAGACTATTGGTATTGTAGCGGGGCAGGAGAGAGAGAGTGGGGCAGATAGACAGGGCCAGAGGGCAATTTCAGACACTTATCGAGCTGGCTGTTTCCTCTCCTCTCGCCTCGATAGCAGCACTCATCCTGTGTGTGAGGCTATCATTGTTTTTGCAGCTCCTTCTCCAGGCTGCTGCGCTGACACCTTATAGCCGACGTAAGGGATGTGTATTTGGTTTTACAGATAGGCAGGGCAGCCGAGGACTAGCCGGTGTGGTGTCAGCGCAAAGTAATGTTTTTGGAGTGAAAGGTAACGAGGGAAAGAGATAGTCACTCAAAAGTCGCTCGAATCTGTTTGTGTTGAACAATAAGACGTGATACTCGCAAAGAAATCCCACAGAAATGCTCAAACTGTGATAAATGCACGCACACGAACGCTTCTTTTTGATAGTAAAGAGCTCATTCATGAAAAACCTTATATGTTTTCTTGTCTTTCTTGTGTTTTTTTTCAATCATAAACACTTTCACACATTTGTAGACATCTGTATACGTGTGTAACGGTTCAAAGTTCCCTAAACTCCACACACGAAACTGAAGTGCGTTTATTATAAAAGCTTTGTACGTGTTTGAGGGACTCTCTAAGTTCCTTATTTCACCTGCTCCCTTTGAGTGCAGTATTATTTCTTTCGTTTCACGCACACACGTCTCTTTCACTGACAAAACAAACGGATAAAAAGTGAAATTTGACCTGCCTTCTCTCCGATAACTGCTGTAACCGTGGTTCAAAGTAAAAATCATAGTGTGAAAACTATTCTATACGTGTATTTCAACGATGGACAAATCGTCTCTGCATCTAAACTGAGACATAATAACGACATCATTCATCTGTGTCGATACAGTCACACACACCTGCTCCTGCTCTCCGTTACGACAAGCAAAATCACAACATTGTTCAGTTTGACGCCACAATCTCTGCATCAGGGTGTTTTCCACATAGCCCCTTTGCACACACACTTATCAGTCTTTTGTGTTGTTAACTCGAGCCGTTCTGAGGCAGAGCTGTGAGCTGAAACCTTCCGTCAAACGCCTCGATCAAACCCGATCAAACCGCAACGCACCTGTCCCCCGTCTCCTCCTCCCGCTTTGTCATTTGTGTGCGACTGCTCTCTGTGTTTCTCTGCGTAAACACTTATTTTGAAGCTGCGATGTGTAATTTAGGGCTGCGTTTGTAATGACAGATCTTCACCTATTCATCTACTTTCTATTTGTGTAGTTTCACAAGTTGCAGGTTTAAAACAGAGAAAGTGAAAGTTGTTTTTTTTTTGTTTTTTTTTCTTACCGTCTTTGGGAGCGAGGCGCGGGGAAGGATCAGTGTGAGATGGCGTGTTGTAGGATAATGACGAGCTACCTGTAATGACACAAAATAGTCATAATTAGAAATGTTTTCAGCGCAGAGCAGACAGATATTTATACCACAAAAAGACGATGCCGTATAGTATCACATCCCCTTATTTATTTAGCATTTTTTCCAACTTTTAAACTGCTACTTCAAGTCAAAATATGCAGCTCGACTCAACTGAATCTAGGATGGACCAAAACTCATACAGAGCCTTTTTAAGATTATTGCAAAATGGTTGTATTCATAGCGTCTGCAGCCCCGTTCTGCTTTCTGATTGGCTAACTGGCTTTAGAACAAAACCACAACATTGTAAACTCAAATAACTGTCGCTTGTTTTATTTTAAGTTGTTTTTGCGTTTGTGAATACACGAGTACAAATCATGACGGGATTTGAACAGGTTTTCTCCACCAAAGACTGTAGACTGTTTATGAAAAAGCCTAAAAACATGACAAAAGAACATTACAACAGTGTCTTTTGTGCTCGGCGTGGCGTCCAGTAGATGGCAGCAGATGGCACGAGCTCAATTAACCAAACCTGAACAAACTCCTTTTCATTTTTCTTGAATTGTGTTACTGTTTTGTCTTGAGCGAAAGGAAAATAATTCATTTCACAACTGTGCTTCCAAGCGCCCGATCCAGAGGCCTGACTGGAAACACTCGAGGCTGTCAGCGTTCAGAACCCGACCCAAACTGGTGAATAATAAGCCCAAAAGTTGGAGTGTGCATATGGCGGCCTATTCATTTCACCTTATGGAGCAGAACTCGGCGCTGCATTCCTGCACTTACACAGGCACCCTGGGCGGCACCAAAATGCTCTCTTAATTTTAGCTGCCCCCAGGCATAAATCAGTGAGTGGAAAAACAGACCCAAAAATGCACAGAGAAAACACAAGGCTCGCTGCTACTATACACCAGGAGAGCGCGTTTAACACTGCGAGGGCCACGGACGAGTGATGCCCGTGTAAGAAATGCATCCTGTCGCACACAAAATTCACTTTTCGGTGTATTTACATGTTCTGAATCATATTATTACTTTGTTTTCTGCAGAGTTTTAAGTAATCCGCAGTGAAGAGGATGTCTCAGTTTTCTGTATAAACAATAGAAACATGTGTAGCTCATATATTTTAAGTTATAAAATGTGAAATACCCAAACAAGAATATAAAAGGAAACTGATTTGTAACTCATAAAAGGTGGAATTAAGTATTTAAAGCTACCATGTGTAATTAAACTGACCGACCCGGCGATGTTGCATTCTCACATATCACCACTAGAGGCTGTCTGTGCTACTGCTGTGTGATATTGTGCCGGCTTTATACTGACAGAAGAAGACCAGAGAGCACAGGTGAGTCCGAGAAAAGAGAAGAAAAGGGACGATTTCACCTGTGACGTCTACAACAGGTGAAAAAAATCAAATAAACTTGTGTAAATAATCTTCACGTACATTATTTTTTGTCACTTGCGCAGATTTAGAACAGATTTTTAGGATTTAAGTGAAGTAGGGCGGACACTTTTACACATCCCCAAGTGACTCACGTGACTCTTTGCAATAAATAAAATGTTTTCTAATTAGTTGAAGAAATTGTGCAGCAGCCGAAATTCTGCTTTTACAATTCGCTTAATGAGAAAACAAATCACTCCTAAGAAAAAAAACAAAAAAAGTTGACTTCTATTCTGGGAGCTTTGAAATGCTACTAAACTGGGCCGTAGGTGAAAATGGCGTCCAGGTGAAGGGGGTGAGGGGGCCCACGGTGACAGACTAGGGGTCTGTTTTTTTAGGGGGTGGCCCGGGGAGAAGGGGGCGCTCCAAACACCCCCCCCACACACACACCCCCCTCCTCCACATTACCTTCTCCATGCACCCCCAAGGCTCTGGGTCGAGTTTAGAAACCAGGGGCCCCAGAACAGGGGAGCCATTGTATGAGGGCCGGGTCCCTGCTCTGCAATCAAACGCAGCTCCCCATACAAAAATAATTCCACACACCGAGTGTAAGCACACAAGGCACCGCACCATCAAAGCCCCGTGTGAGGAATGAGAAGAAGTGTGGAGGAGATGAAGAGCGAGGAGGAAGACGAGGAGGAAGAGGAGGAAGAGGAGGAAGAGGAGGAAGAGGAGGAAGGCTGGACAATTTGCTATTTTCTATTGTGATAGAAATCATGATTTATGTTTTATGAAATGACAAAAAGACTGATGTGTGAAATAACAAACTAATGCAAGAATCATAAAAACATTCAGGACATATTTCTACAGACGTTGGGCAGTTCTAAGACGAGATGTTTCTTTGTTTGTGCAGGAAATATACAATCGCAGCTTAAGTAATTAATCTTGTTGCCTTCAAGGAGGTGAGGAGCTAGGAGGTAGCACAGGAGGAAGAGGAGGAGGAAGGAGGAAGAGGAGGAAGGGGATTTTAACCCTTTTCCTACTGTGGGCCACATGTGGGCTGACCCAGACAGACAAACAGGCCGCGCTGCTGAGAAAACCTCAAACCAGCCCACAGAGAGAAAGAGAGAGGGACTGAGAGAGAGGGAGAGAAAGAGAGAAGGAGAGGGAGTGAGAGGGAGTGAGAGAGAGACTGGGAGAAAGAGAGTGAGAGAGACTGAGAGAGAGAGTGAGAGAGACTGAGAAAACCTCAAACCAGCCCACAGAGAGAAAGAGAGAGGGACTGAGAGAGAGGGAGAGAAAGAGAGAAGGAGAGGGAGTGAGAGAGAGACTGAGAGAGAGACTGGGAGGAAGAGAGTGAGAGAGACTGGGAGAGAAAGAGACTAAGAAAACCTCAAACCAGCCCACAGAGAGAAAGAGAGAGGGACTGAGAGAGAGGGAGAGAGAAAGAGAGATGGAGAGGGAGTGAGAGAGAGACTGGGAAAACCTCAGACCAGCCCACAGAGAGAAAGAGAGAGGGACTGAGAGAGAGGGAGAGAGAGAGACTGAGACTGAGAGAGAGTGAGAGAGTGAGAGAGACTGAGAAAACCTCAAACCAGCCCACAGAGAGAAAGAGAGAGGGACTGAGAGAGAGTGAGAGGGAGTGAGAGAGACTGAGAAAACCTCAGACCAGCCCACAGAGAGAAAGAGAGAGGGACTGAGAGAGAGGGAGAGAGAGATGGAGAGGGAGTGAGAGAGAGACTGAGAGAGATAGATAGAGAGACAGAGAGAGAGAGTGAGAGAGACTGAGAAAACCTCAGACCAGCCCACAGAGAGAAAGAGAGAGGGACTGAGAGAGAGGGAGAGAGAGAGAGACTGAGACTGAGAGAGAGTGAGAGAGTGAGAGAGACTGAGAAAACCTCAAACCAGCCCACAGAGAGAAAGAGAGAGGGACTGAGACTGAGAGAGAGAGAAAGAGAGAGGGACTGAGACTGAGACAGAGAGAAAGAGAGATGGAGAGGGAGTGAGAGAGAGACTGAGAGAGAGAGAGAGAGACTGAGAGAGAGAGACTGAGAAAACCTCAAACCAGCCCACAGAGAGAAGAAAGAGAGGGGCTGAGACTGAGAGAGAGAGAAAGAGAGATGGAGAGGGAGTGAGAGAGAGACTGGAAGAAAGAGAGTGAGAGAGACTGAGAGAGAAAGAGACTAAGAAAACCTCAAACCAGCCCACAGAGAGAAAGAGAGAGGGACTGAGAGAGTGAAAGAGTGTGCGAGAGAGAGAGAGTGAGAGACAGACAGACTGAGAGAGGGAGACAGAGCGAGAAACTGACAAATCCTCAAACCAGCCCACAGAGAGAAAGTAAGAGAGGGACTGAGACTGAGAGAGAGAGAGAGAGACTGAGAGAGAGTGAGAGAGACTGAGAAAACCTCAAACCAGCCCACAGAGAGAAAGAGAGAGGGACTGAGAGAGAGGGATAGAAAGAGAGAGGGAGAGGGAGTGAGAGAGAGACTGAGAGAGAGTGAGAGAGACAGAGAGAGTGAGAGAGACTGAGAAAACCTCAAACCAGCCCACAGAGAGAAAGAGAGAGGGACTGAGAGAGAGGGAGAGAAAGAGAGATGGAGAGGAAGTGAGAGAGACTGAGAAAGAGTGAGAGAGACAGAGAGAGAGAGAGAGAGACTGGGAGAGAAAGAGACTAAGAAAACCTCAAACCAGCCCACAGAGAGAAAGTAAGAGAGGGACTGAGGCTGAGAGAGAGAGAAAGAGAGATGGAGTGAGAGAGAGTGAGAGAGACTGGGAGAAAGAGACTAAGAAAACCTCAAAGCAGCCCACAGAGAGAAAGAGAGAGGGACTGAGAGAGAGTGAGAGAGAAAGAGAGAGGGAGAGGGAGTGAGAGAGAGTGAGAGAGAGACTGAGAGAGTGAGAGAGAGAGAGAGAGAGAGAGAGAGAGATTGAGAGAGAGTGAGAGAGACTGAGAAACCTCAAATCAGCCCGTAGAGAGAAAGTAAGAGAGGGACTAAGACTGAGAGAGAGGGAGAGAGAGAAAGAGAGACTGAGAGAGAAGCAGAGAGAGAGACTGAGAGAGAGACTGAGAAAATATCAAACCAGCCTGCAGAGAAAGGAGCAGAGAGTGAGAGAGAAACAGAGAGACTGAGGGAGAGAGAAAGATGGAGAGGGAGTGAGAGTGAGAGACTGAGAGAGAGAGACTGAGAGAGATTGAGAGAGAGTGAGAGACTAAGAGAGACGGAGAGAGAGTGAGAGACAGACACTGAGAGAAACAGAGAGAGTGGGAGACAGGGAGAGAGACTTAGAGACACAGAGAGAGGCAGAGAGAGGGAGAGTCAGAGACTAAGAGAGACTGAAAGAGACTGAGAGAGGGAGAGAGAGAGGGAGAGAGGGAGGGAGGGAGACTGCAGCAGCTACACTGGACACGTCAGAATTCCAGTCTGTTCAGCCTATTTATTTGGATGGCCTCTTCCTCCTCCAGAAAACAAACTCGTCTTGTTAATCTGACAGCGCAGTGGGGGACTGGCCCGTGTTCCCCCTCGTCTCTCTCCTCTCTCTCCTCTCTCTCCTCTCTCACCTCTATCACATCTCTTCAGACTATGACACATTGCATAACATTTACAAACTACTTTTGTTTTTCTCTGGCCTTTATGACTGACAGCTCTTTGAGGGATTCTGCGACACGGCCACATATCTGAGACCTTTTAGGGCTCGTTGGACAGAGTGACAGACCTCTCCTGGGCCCCTGCTGTTTATTCTCTTGGGCTATATGATACTGTTGCTTTAAACATGTGGACTCTGTCAACAAACTCTGGATCCAAAGTCCTAGAGTTTTGGGCAAAACGCCACCAAAGAGTGGGAGTAAATTCATTCCAATGTCAAGAGTGTAGATAAAAGTGAAGATAGAAGTTAGTGGCCTATTACAACTGTCTCATGCATTCGTAATGGGCCAGTAGTTGCTTTTGGTTTCTATTTATACTTTCATTCATACTTAGCAGATTCTGGATGGTTCCTGGGATGTTTAGCATTGTACTACAGCTTTTACTTTTACTGCATTTGAACAAAACTTACTAACCAGGTCAGAGCAGACACCAAAAGTGATTTAGTGAGTGTCAAATCTCAAAGACTGCCTGAGTACCACTTAAAGAGTACCACAGTTTGAGAGTGCCTGACCTGATACATACTCAATCACTGACTTTTAAAGAGCGACGTGCTAATGTGGGTCGCGCCTTTAAAGGCAGAGAAGTGTCATTTTGTGTGAAGGGGCTAAGTCTTGTCAACGTACTTGCTTTTTTTTCTCGCTCAAGTGGTGCAAATGAAGCCAACAGATGGGACTTTTTTCTTACAATTTCAGCTTAACGTGTAATAAATACCAGTCTGTATGAAATAGCTTATTCCTATTGTCCGATAACAACTTGCACAATGTTCTTCTCAAGGTTCTCCGTTCGTTTTAATAAAGCAAATATTAAAAGTTTATAGGAAGCACAATGGAGACAAACCAACTCTGTGGTAACTTTGTCTATCGCGCGAGTGTCAGAACAAAACAAACACATTTATAACTTCAAAACGTAGCCAAATGCTTTAATAAAGTTTCAAATTGTGACTAAAATCATAGGTCTCGTGGTCATTAGTTGCACGTCGTTGTTTAACCTTTAGCAGGATTTCAAAGTTTTGCGAAAAAGTCAAGGAGAAAACTGTACAAAATGACCATTCTTTTCTTTTACAACAGATCCAAATGTTTAAATAGACCTCTACTCCTACTCCACCACACTGAGATAGTCTGTCTTTCATAAGTAACCCTCCTCAGACAACACAGGAATGGTGACTTGGAGCTACACAGCGCACAGTACAGGGCCCGGAGCCAGATGCCGAGGCCCCTGTGCACCAGTGATAATCTGCCAATAGAGAAAAAACCAATGCGAAAGTAGCTCCATAAAAATGTTGTGAAGAGAGAAGGCCTCTCCAGAAGTCCTTTCTCCTCACTCAGCCTTTGAGCACAGATGTTTATGGTCTGTATAAACTATTGAGTATGTCCCCCACTCTGAAGCAGGCAGGAGCAGAGACTTATCACTCTCCGGGACAAGACCTCCAACTGTAAATCCATCCAGACGTTTCAGAGCAGGCGACAGCTGCGAAACACTGCAGCGAAACACTGCAGCTCCTCTGGCTCATAAGCACCTCCAGATATTACGTAGACGTCACAAAAGAGCTGATGGCCTCGAGACGCGACGGCTAAAGCTACAGCGTGTTCTGGAAATTATATAAGGAATGAGGTATGGCCAAATTACTACGACGTCTCCAGAGAATAATCAAGATATTTTTAAGGATCACACATTGCTGCCACAGTTCTCTTGGAGCCGTCCTGGCGGGTCAACTGCCATTATCTTTCCCAAATGAGATATAAACACAAAAATGGAGGTTTGGCATGTATTTTGAAGCGACAAAACTGCAGTATTAGGGGTATAAGATATAAAAGTACCTGCCTTACTGAAAGAAAGAGAACGGCCCAAGACTTGCAGACCGACCGCGCTTTTCTGCAACATTTTAATCAGCATGGATGTGTATTTTAAGAAGCATTGTGTAACTTTTGAATTGCCTATTATCTGCTTTTCTGCGTGCACATGGTATTGCTTTACCAGAAAGCTGCACAATACGGCATTAAAGTCATCAAATATCGGAGACAAACAGGTAAGAACGCGTCTTTTTTAAGCTACGAAACGCCTGTAATTCAACAAATGCAGAAATGTTTAATGCTACACTGAGGAATATTCCAGGTAAAGTAATAAATACATGGATAATATCTGCGTGAAGACAAGCAGGTGGGGGAGCTCTGCGAGAAAAGTTGAATAGTCCTCTGTTAATTTGGTAAAGTTTGGAAAAGGAGGGGTAAAAATAGTGGAAAAAAAAGAAGAAAAATGTGGGGTACAGCTTTGATTGTTGATGTATTTTGAGCTTTTAACACTTTTAAACCATCACCAAGACCAGTTCTGGGTATAAATATGCAACGTTCCCTCTCACGCAGTACTGCAACAAAGTAAAAGTACTAAAGTATTGTAGTCAAGTAGAAGTTTTATGTATCTGTAAGTAAATTTGGAGACTTTTTACTTTGACTTGACTACATTAGAGGGCAGGTCTCTACGCTTTCTACTCCACTACATTTCTGAACACGACTGACACTTTTCATACGATTTGAGGGTTATTTTTTACCACGTTTTTGACAACATCTGACTCAGCTTTTTGAGTTTGAGCTTCAACTTTGAGCAAACAAAAATAAACTCGCAAAATTCATGAGAAAAATGTTGAAATTTGAACGACACGTAACACTTTAACAAATCAACAACACTAACGCTTTTGCTTGAGTCCATTTTTCCATGTGATACTTTTACTTCTGTGTCTGTACTTTTCCTTAAGTAACAAAACTGTATTGTCTGTGTACCGCTGCGCTGGCTGATACACAGTTGTCTTGTTTTCTGAGGTTTCTGCCGCTGCCCTGCTCCAGCACATGTGGTATCAAACGGACCTACATGGGTGCGATAAAGTAAACAGTCTACAGTCCCTCCCTGACAGACTCATTTGAACAAATTCTCAAATTGCAGCCCAAATTGAAAGCACATTGGTGGTGCGGGCGGCCATCACTTATAAAAATCCGGTTAAGTGACCAACAATGAAGCCAGAAAGTGCACGGGCAACTTCCCCCTGTTACTGCTCACAGCTGGGAGTGCAGGCAGACGCTGAAACGTTGTGGTGGGTGAATGTTACTTTAGAACAAGACAGGGTTTATTTATGGGTTAGTCTGAAGTGAAATCTGATTAAGCCTGACGTAGTATTAGTTTAAGTCCAAGCAGAGACTTACTGGTACTTTTGCCTCTGCTTTTGCCCTGATTCTATAAAAGTTCAAGCCTATATGCACTGCCTGGACAAAAAAGAAGTCGCCACCTGGATTTAACTAAGCAAATAGGTCCGAGCGTTCTGCAGTTGATCCGGTCTAGATTCAGCAACAGTCTGTGCTCAAAGAATGAGGTCAGCTGACACCTGAATATACTGAATGACCAGGTTTTCTTTGACAATGCCAGGATTCATCGGGCTCAAATTGTGAGTGGTGGAGACATCATTTTCACACATGGATTGTCCACCACAGAGTCCAGACCTTAACCCCATTGAGAATCTTTGGGATGTGCTGGAGAAGCTTTGTGCAGCGTCAGACTCGACCATCATCAATGCAACATCTTGGTGAAAAATTAACGCAACACTGGATGAAAATAAATCATGTGACGTTGCAGAAGCGAAATCGAAACAATACAACAGCGAATATTAGAGTGTGACCCTTTTTTTTGGCCAGACAGTGCACATATATATAGTCCTGGACTGTTTTATGCTGGTTTATTAGAGTTAAAGACGCACTATGTAACTTTTCTAGTGAGTGTCCTCTATCTGCTTGTCCCCCAGATGTTTCTGCTTCGTCTGGAATGCTCCACTATGACATTTAACGTGTCTATCTTGGATCTATTTTTCAGTTTTATTGCTAAACGTTGGAAAAAGCAATGAGTGGGCTCGCCTCTCCACAGACTTTACCAGCATTTTGACCTGGTGGCGTCTCCTCCTTGCTTCTCCTCACAGATATAGATGTATGTATGCACTGTACGCAATAGCATCTCCTCAACTTGAATGTATTTTTGAGTTTAACTGAAATAACGTGGATTGTTTTAGCTCCGGTTAAATCCTTTATCGTCTTATTCTTGAGGAAAAAAATACCATTCCAGCATCGTTCACATCGTAATACATTCTCTCTGTTTATCTAACATATGTTTATCTAAAGCGTGACAAGGCAGTTGAAGTTCTTGTACGGCTCGGGGCTGTGGAAGTGCATCCCTGCCCCACGCTGCGTGCACATACAGCGCTTAATGACTCAGAGGAATGTTAATCAGAGGCTCAATAAACAATACACTTATGGGATAAACACATGCGTATGAAATGATTGGGAGGTCATCTGGCTTTTCTATGAAGCATGACCAGCAACAAAAAGAGGAAGACATCACATGACCTGCAATCACTAATACTTTGAACCGCCTTTCCCTCTATTTCTGGCGTTCGTTTGCAGCTGGCGCGATGGAAACCAGGAGTCGTTTTTTTTCTGTATTGTATTTGTTTGTGCTTTTGGGGGGAAAAGCGGAACAGCTAGCTTCAGTCTCCAAATTATCAATGCTAGAGGCTAAGTTTAAACCCTTATAGCGCTGCCTTTTTCACGTCTAGATCTCTTTTAGCAGTTCATTTCGACATAGATAGCTTTCCTTGCCCGTAGGCCGCGAGTGTCAATATCACAGTTGTTCGCATCGCCCCTAAAAAACGTCCAAAACCAACTGGATTCATGTTGGGAAGCTATCCAAAGCAATTTTAACTGGCAAGTAAAGAGGATTCCCGAGACATCTCTTCTGTCTCCAAAACATACACAGCCTAAATCAGAAAAAGGGGCAGAGTCCTAAAGCCAATGGCCATAATAAAAACTGCTATGCGAAGTGTGCCCAACAGCGGTTAGACATATTCAGCTCTGCACAATGAGGCTGTTATACTCACGGCAGCCTTCTCTCCCTGCCAGTCGTGGTGCATCGACAAAACTGTTGACACCCACAAAACACAGTTCCCATTACGTCACGCTGGGACCATCGCGATTTTTTGGGAGTAATGTTAAATATAGTCCAGGCCATCATTCACTCCACCCAGCAGTGTCATGATACTCTGCAGCCACAGCAATGCAACTCCTTACTCTGATTATACAGTCAACAATGCCGTCTTTAGCCGAGCTTAAGCCCTGGTTTAGGTCTGGTCTTATTTGGATATGGTTTAGTCTAGTGTCAGGTACTTCATTTAAATAACACTGAATTTCTGTTTTTGTTTGTTTCCTTTTTTTGTGCTAATCTTGGTACTCTGGGTTATACTTCGGGCTGTGAGCTGGTTTAGTTCAGGTTAAATCCATGTTTTGACTTTCTCCAAGCTGTGGGTTACCTTCTTGTACAAGGCCAGTCCTCTACACGCCCAGAGCTGGAGAGTAACTAAATATATGTACAGAGAAATACGTATTCTAAGTACAATTTTGAATAAGTGCATTCTTGTACAGTTACTCTTTCATTTGATGGTTTATAAAGCTTTATTTCTTTGTAAAACCTGGAAGAAGCAGCAGATGAGTTGGTTTAAATGAGTTTTTTGGTGGTTGTAACACACGTCTGGAAACTGGACTGTTGTATTTTAATGTATTTTGTTTAATGGCGTCTTACAAACTCAGAATTTTTTTGTATACAAGACACAATCATAAAATACAGTCAGTCTTGTGGTCTGTGCACATTTTCCTTTTCTAATTAGTGCTGAATAAAAGCACAACTAAGCATTAAGTTGTTTTTTTCAAATCCTATGTCACTTTTTACAATATATATTAATGCTATAATGCAGCTGAATTAGTAGACAGTACGATACTCTGATTAGCCCATGTTTCAGGTTATAAAATACACTTTAATGCAGATATCCAGCGCTCTGTAATGTACTAAAAATGCAAAGTATACCTCCCAACACCGTGTACGCCCGGTGATGACGCTCACAGCTATGTACGCCGAGCCCTATTTGACTAAACATGTATTTTTGCCAACCAATATTGCTGTGAAATTTGCGTTCTTCCTCAGACAGCTGGCTATTAACCACCCAAAGCTGAAAGGATAGAAAGAAAACGTCTTCTTCTTCTCCTTTTTCCTGAACACTGTCCTGTGATTAGTCCAATTCACGTTCAGATCTACAGTCAAATCGATGCGGAACAGATAGAACGGTTCAGTTTTGGCTGCTCTGGTGGTAACTAGGATGATTGATGGCGAGACGGCTCTAAATTGTGTTGCCTTTATAGTAAATTGCAGATCATCTTTCTTTGCTGAACCGAACATAGAAAGCCTCAGTATTGGTCCTGGGGCGGTTCACCTGGCCTTCATCTGTGAGCAACATGTGGTGCAGGGGACCACTAAGTGTACGTGTCGGGATAAAGTCGATGGTTATCTGCACAGAGCTAGAAGAAAAACCCATTAACATTTCCACAGCTCTGTCTAGAACCTAGAAACCACTAAAGCTATGTTCATTTTCCGAGGAAATGAGTTAGTTTTGTTTGTTGATTTTACTGCTAAAGTCGTGGGCTGACAATAGCGTTACTGATCAATATTTCTTAATCGCAGGGTTTAAAAAAAAGGTTGCGTTGTTCCAAGTTACACTCCTTTCTCTGGGCTGTTCTCTGACTTCTTCGAGCGCACGGGGATTAGCAAAATAATTTATCCTAACTGTTATACCACATGTTCTTTGTCTCTATTGATTCAAGCTTAACATTGGGAAAACTGATATTGTGGTGTGTTTCGATTGAGTTTAAACGTTTTATTTCAGGGTCTAATATGTTGTTTATCTATTGGGACTAAACTTTTAACTAAACTTTAAGAAATATTTGGGTTGATGATGTTATTTTTGCCTGAAATGTTCATATTTGTCTAGTTTTTGTTCGATTTCAGGGCTTTTAAGTTGCGACTTGCGTTCGTACGATGACTAGGGTCCCCTTGTTGGCTCAATCGTTTGCGTTTTTGGAGATAGCTAGCTTAATTAATACCATACTGTGGAATATTACAGGCAAAACTATATGAGCAGGTGGGAGAAAAGTTACACTGCGAACCTTGAAGCCAGATGCTCTTTCTGTCACGACTTACACATCGTAAAATAAAGGTTTTCTTATGCGGGACTTACTTTCCCTGAGGTAATTGAGATGAGACAGGAGCACTTCGGCGTTGTACATGGTGGTGAGGCGGAGGAAGTCGTCCTTGCTCATTTTGCAGAGCTCTTTCCCGTCTGTGTTCTGAAACATAGTCGTGTCGATCTCCAACAGACCGTACTCCTTTATGGCCCACTCCAGCCACTGGCGCACATGATCCTGGGACCACAACAATGGGTCTGCAATTAGAGAGAGGAAAGGAATGGATTAGAAAGTTTTACAATGTTGATTCATCACACAGACTAGACACAACACACACCGCTGGATACACAGGCTGACTGCAACATGGCATGCAAATATAAATAATAGTTTTGGTTAAGCAAGAAAGGCTAGTTTTAGGCCAGTGTCTCGCTTTAAAAGGCTAAAACTCAACATTTTTCTACACTTTAATGGTCCTGTGTTACACAAAATGCACTTGTTTGCTTAAAGCCGTGTTATAATGTCGTTACCGCGCTCAAAACATACCTAGAGTTGTGTTTTGTTTTGTGAGTAACACTTTATTATTAGTCCGCCTTCATCTTCAAGGCTCAAAATGCTCTGTTCCACCTTGTGACGTCATGAAGTGGTAGTTTTCAAGTTTCCTTTTACCTTTAGTTCAGTAGAAATTGGTAATTCCAGAAGCTGAAATCATCCAAATGATTCTAGTGAAGGTGTATGGAGTTTAAAAGCACAGCGGAGCACTTCGTGTATCAACACATGATGACATCACAAGGTGGAACAGAGTGTTTTCTGTTTGAGAGAAAAACTCAGCTTAAATATGCAGGTTTTTTGCGTCAAACTTTGGTGAAAACGCAACTCCAGGTCAGTTTGCGGTGAGGAAACAGCATTAAAACATAGCTCAGAGCGTAAAAGCATAATATGGGTCTTTTAAACGTTCAAATGATCTGCTTTCTATCGATCGTGTAGTTAGAATTGTGCACTTTAATGACACTTTATAGCACACTCTACAGTTTTCTACAATCGTGAGAATATGTCAGTGAATCTCGGACAAGAAACAATAAACTCAACACAATCGAAATGTGTTTTTCTGCCTGCAAAAATGTTATAACAAGCTTTGTGTTTAATATTCTTCTTTATCTTCGTGCGTATCTGGATCACTGTCTGGACCTAGACATTTTCACAGGGCTGGAACTGCAGTTTGTGTCTAGTTTTACATTTATGAAGAAATTGGCAGTCACGAATACATTTCTACAAGCCAGCAATCATGTGTGCTCCCATGAGCGGCATAAAGTACGATACTTCACCCTGCGAGTGAGCTCTATAAAAAGTGTAAACCTTTTACAACAATGGCCATATAAAACTGAGACTGATTTTGCACCTGTGTGTTTTATGTCAAGGGGAATTATCCTGACTTGGACTAACTGGCTTCTGTTTATCTGGACAGTCCATGGTTACTGAAACACTGAAACCGCCAATCAGGTACGGTGCGTTATGACGTTTAAATGAGATAATTCAAGCTTCAGGTGTTTGTCGTTTAATCGATTAATCGGTCACTTGTGTCTTAGCCAAACAGTTCTTTTCTTTGGATCATAAGGACCGACATGAACCACATCAGACGGAGAAAACGCAGAGAACTAGCTTAAAATTTGGGAGGGAATTGTGATTTATTCAGTCTTTTTCCACAAATATGCAATTTTCTCGTGCTTTTCTTGTCTTGTCGGTGCAGTGGGTGAAATATTTGGTGGGATCATAGAGTTTTTGGTCTTTAGTCGAGCAAGTTTTTCTTTAGTTGATTACGGTTGCGTCTTTGAGATACTTTTAAACCTAAACGATCCTGTTGAAGGCGTACGGACTAGAAAAACACAACGGAGCTTCACGGATCATAGTAAAGGAGGCGGCGTTTTGATTTCTGCAGAGGGAGGTGGACTAATTATGCCGGATTACTCAACCGTGCACAAACAAAACAACTCAGGGCGTGTTGTTGATAATATTCCAGCTTCGTAACGTGGTCAGAAGTTGTAAAGGTCAGTGAAACATCGGTAGAGCGGACTGACCTGCCGGGACGATGACTCTCCTCTCATTGGTGGTCATGTTTGGGGGAGGGGCGCTCTTCTCATCCATGTAGTTTCCATAGTTCATCTGAGCTGTGTCACTACCCCCCACCATCTTATTACATTTACCCACACTGCAGTCCACTGGAGACTCCCTGCAACGACACACAGGGTTTAGCGAATACTGCAGCCGTGGACTCAACGAGCGGGTGAAATACGCCTAAAAAACAGCTCCAAGAAAGTTAGGACACAAGTTAAAACGATAAAATGCTAAATAAAATAAAATAATGCCTGGTTTTATCCTTCGTGTTGCATGGCAGGGACTTAAAAGCAGCTCATATTTGTTTAAGAGCTGCACAATACGAGGAAAAAACGAAACAAAACTAGTGTAAATACTGCGACAACAATATGTTTAAATATTTTGTAAAGTGTAAAGTTAGTTTAAGTGATGTCTAAGTAAATGTAGTAAAACACTGTACTTAAGTAAAAATTGTAGGTACCTGTACTAGTGGATACTTTTACTTTTACTTCACTGCATTTCATGTTCAACTCTACTGTTTTTGATCAGGACTGAAAAGTGAAAGTATTTTTTGTGATAGTTTGAGACCTGCAGAAAAGTCTGAGGGTTTATTTTTAACACACAAAAAAATAAATAAATAAAAACAAATAAAAGTACAAATAAAAACAGCTCAAAAAAGCAACTGATTCAATTGTTTCCAGTGAATAAAATTCAGCACAAAGTCTCTGCAAAATTTGTTTACTTTTTACTCCTGCACTTGAATACTTTTACTTATATAGTTTTTTCAGGTGATACTTTTACTTGAGTATTTTTTTGCTCCAGTATCTGTACTTTCACTTAAGTTTCACAGTTGAGTATTTCTCCCATCACTGATTAGTTCAGTTAAATTACAGCAAAAAATGTAACATATTTAGACGACTAAACCAACAAACAAACAAAAAAGTATTATATATTTTGCCTTCTATATTCATTACTAGAATATGTCCAACAAAAAAGTGTTTTTTTGTGTTATATTATGGATATCGTGTTGTTTAATGTCACGATACTGATATTTTTGTGGAGAAATAAAACACCTTGACATAATGTACCTGCAGTAAACTTCAAACAGCCTCATAAAACACAGTCAAACATTAAACTCTCCATCACATCGTGTCCATGAAGGTGCAAACATCGACCGTAAAGTGAGTCGCCTCGTCTCTAATCACCTGGACCCGTTCATGTGCTCATATTCACGCTTGACGTTGACCCGCACTGGCTGGTTGATCCACTCTTGTTGCGGCGGGAGGGAGTTGATCTTGTGTGTCTGACCGTAGTCCTGTGCTCCAGACGCGGTCATGTCCGTCTTTGGGAGGGGGGCGGCGGCGGCGTACGGAGGCTCAAACAAGGACTGGTCTTCACTCACCACTGATAACGCCTCCTGGACACAAATATTACCATTATTAATCAGCGTTACCATGGTTACGTGGTTCCTGCGCTGTTCAACGTCACCGTACTCTGGCGTTTGTGAGGTTATGTTGTCGTTTTGCACATGCTAGCTGCCTGATCTGTTACAAAGTGGATGCCTTGCTCATTGACACAACGACAGACAGAGTTGAGTGGGGTAAAAAACAGATACTACGATACTGCGCCCCCTATTGGTTTGCACATAGCTTAGGGTAAAATAAATGACCTTTTCCTAGAGCTGTGCAATTAAAAAAGTAATTTTTCACTCAAACATGTATTTTATTTTTATTTCAGAACTTGAAGTATACAGATTTTGAGGAAGTATGCAGTTTTGTAGTAAAAGTAACACATGAAAAACTCTACCTAAGTAAGAGTTTTAAAGTAACTGTTTAAAAATCCTTAAGTACCTGTTTGAAAATGTCTTTAAAGGGTAAAAAAGTTAAATTTGGAGATCCAATAAAGCTTCAAGTGTACTGCAGATACTTAAAATGTACACGTAACTGCAGTACTTTACTAGTTTTACTTTGTTACATTCCACCAGTTCTTTTAATAATCGCCATTTAACACAAAAATACTCAAATTTCTTCCCCCAAAGACTCAACTCTGCTCCAAACCACATGCTTTTACTGACAGATAAAAAAAAAAAAAAAAACTCAAACTGGTTATTAACGATTAGAAAAATGACAGACTCTCGATAAAATCTAATAAATGACTTTTTCCGTGATATGATGAGATGTTGTTATTAGATCTCGTACAGCGCTAAGGAATGTCTATCTTGTGAGTAACCCAGCCCAAGTCTTGTGACCCCTGAATTTTCTCTTGTGTATTTTTGTTTAGAGTAATTATGTGTACTTACAGCTCATATCAGAGCTGCCATCCCAAATACATCTGTGTGTTTACAACCCACATTACAACTGGAGCTTCCTGTTGATGCTAAAAGAACCATCCTGCCCCACAGAGACCGTCACACGAGGCTCTGCACCTTTATGTGTGCGCCAGATTAAAGTGCGGTTATGGGACATGGTTTGATTAAGAAATGGCTGAAGAAAATAAAGTAACTATACTCACAAATGCTACAATATTCCTGATGAGAAACAGGACAAATATTTCTATACAGTTCTCTTTTCTTTTCTTCTTCCAGCTCTCAGTTCAATTACAACAGCCTCTCAGTATTTATGTCAGAACAAGAATTTAAAGCTGCTGTCCGTAACTTTATTAGATTTTTTTTTACCAGTAGATGGCAGATGTGCCCTCCTGCTCTCACCTGGCTGCTGAAAAATGAACCCAAAGTCAGTTTAGTCCCATAATGCACTAAATAAAGTTCACATAAGTGAACAGCAGACACACTGTTATTCACATGTAACTGCACAGACTCAACTGGGCCATATATTTTATGCCGTTTCTTGCACATGGACTCTCAAAGTGGATTAATGCATGTGTAATCGTAGTGTCCAGCCTCTGACGTGTGTGTTATGTCTGGGCCTGGGGCTTTCCCTGATCTCAGCTTCAGACTCAACAGAAGCTCTCAGGTCACAGCTGAAGCAGCCCTCTCTCTCCTGTGTCGTCCCGACACAGAGAGCAATGTAACTTTATTAAAGAAAACAAACATGGCCACTGCAAACAGGCAGAGCTATTACTATGGCTCTGAGCAAACGCCACACTCATGTTCAGTGTCGCACACGGCACAAAGAGAGTTTCAGTTTTTTAAGTTTCAAATCTGAGATGATAAAAATACAACTGGAGCTTTGTGTAAAATGTTTGCATTTGAATGAAAGAGAAAAGTGAATAGAACAAATGTACAACATGTGAAAGAAACAGAAGATAACAACAAAGTTTGACTTTGCTGTACAATCACTTGATTGTATTTACCACTGCCAAGGCACTGTCCCTATCTCGCAATGGAAAATATACACTGCCTAAACAGTTTAGGGGTTGGATGCTCCTCAGAAATGGTCAGTTTATCGCTAGGTCCATATCTTAAAGATTAATAATTAACATCCAGAAAAGTAATGTCTCTAAAATGAGTGACTCTGTCCTTGGCTCATCTCAGACTTGGGGTAAAATAGCTGACATTTATCTGTGAAAGCACACTTTCACCAGCAGTTTTTTACCTCGCTCAAACTTTTCCACAGTACTACAACACACACAGAACGTACTGACTGAGGAGAAATACAGAAAATAAAAACAATATGTTGTATATGAAGTGAAATGATAACTGTGATGCTTGTGTGGAGGATCAGGTCTGAGTCTGAGGACATCTGGATCTGATACGATCATATGGCACAGCTTAGACTGAGAGCTGTCTAATCCCGCAAGACTGAATTATTTCATTTCAAAATGCCACATTTCCGCTCCAGGCGAAAGGCTACTTGATATTCACAGATCAATATTTCAACCAAGTCCTTTTCCATTCTTTAGACTTATTATATAGTCTTTTCTCCTGATCCTCCTGATCTGACTTTTACTGCAGGGCCATTCCTTTCAAAGACTTATCATGCAACCAGAAAGTGTTCAATGGTCTGTGTTTTCTGAATGAAAAAGCAATACTATTCAACATATTCAAAAGGAAATACAAAACACTGGTTATTGGTCCCAGGTACATTTCACACAAACCTACTGTTATAAAATACTACGTGAGCTGTGATAAAGGTTGTAAAGGTCATGAGTAAAGTATTCTTCATATTGGCCTTTGAATGTGAAAAGTGTAGAAGCTGAATGACTTTCAGACAGGTCTCTGTAGGTAAACTAGGAGCAGGTACTGTCTCACTAAAAATAGCTGCTGTGATGATCAGCTGTGTGGCTCTGGTGGCAGAATAAACTATCGAGGCAGAACACACACCCCGTCTGGACACGATAACATGTAGAAGAGTGAGGGCATGTCTCACTGTGGTGGATAAGGGCTCACTCCACTATTCTGACTGTTACATTGACATATCAGGTTCCACATTTGGAGCCTTGATTGGCAAGTGGTGACCCAAGTGAGCACTGATAGTGCTGCCTCCGTACTGCTGTACAATATGAACGTTTAGTTCAAAATACTGCATTTAAAACACTAATGTGGACTTTTTATGAATATGATACATATTTTGTATTTTATTTTAATAAAGATTAGCCTGGTGACAATGTCAGAGACAAAGGAAATGAGCCAAAGCCCCACACAGCTCTGTGTGTGTATGACACCTGCTGGGAGCTGCTTCTGTTCTGTTTACATCGGCTCTGTCTATCTCTCCAAATGCGTCACGACGCACGGCTGGATGCAGTGCGCAGCATCCAGACTCCACGTGTGTCTGTTTGGCCATCACACACTGCACAGCCCTGGCAGGAGCCATCCGGGGGGGCACATTCCTGTCCTTTGTTTTAGGAGGAAAAGGAAACCTGTCAGGAAAAGATTGTGTAGAACAGGAAACTCTCATGGCTAGAGAGCCCTTCCTTTCTTTTAGAGCATGTGAATTCAGCCACAGCGGCCAGTCATCTACACCCGAGGACTCAATTATGATTACATTCTACAGAGTAACAAATACAAAGACTGGCGGGTCTGTGCTGCGTGCCATTCATCACAACACAAACCCCGTGCACGAGGGCTGAGTGGCAGCGTTTAAAACACGGCTCTCTATATACAGCTCCACATATTTGTCTGGCCAACGTTTACACTCTTCCAAAAGTCACACCACACCCAGCCGCCACAACCCGCTACTTTAAGTCTCCAAAAGAAAACACGCAGCTTTTCAGCATCCGCGGGAGTAAATGCAGATGCTTCTGGAGGACACTTGACTGAGTGTGGCTGCTTCAGTGTCTGCAGATATAGATCCACACTATGGGCACATTGGGCACGTTCACATCTGGCAGCTACAGCGGCCATAATGCATCTGGAGTCTGCGTGTGGACGCAGCGAGGCCACGTTAATACAGAGCTTAAACATTTCAAAACAGTTGAGTAACGCTCATTGTGCAGCCCTGAGGTTAAAATGGTGCAAACTTAGTTACAAAATGATGGTTTCACGAAAAGAAACGACTCGCTATGGAATGGGACTGAATGTGATCGATACACGGAGAACACATCAGGTGAAATCTTTTCTAACCACGACTTTGTGAGACGCAGAGCCACGCCAGTGTTGCGCAGCTCCGCACGTCTCATCCAGCGGCACATCCACTCACGCTGTTGCTCAACTCCAGCTGCCCAGACTAAACCGTTAAACTGAAGCTTTACTTACACCTTTATGCGCGCACAGTCAACACATGACGCCTCAGACAAGTCCTTCTGTTTCCCACACGCGCGTAAAAGTAACAGCTCGTTCAGGATGGTTCCGCCAAATCCAAAAATCCCGATTAGAATCCACAACTGTCCATTTGAGCGGGAAGTTTATTGAAAAAAGAAAAGGCGATCGTAAAGAGGAAAAGGGAAACTGTTAAAGCTCCGATTTACAAACAAAAAAGCCGCTCATCGGCGTCAGATCCGCGGCTCCACTCCTCACGGGAGCAAATCAACCCATTGCTTAAAAAAGGAGGCGCAACTCCGAAAAAGCTGTCTCCCACAAACTCCTACACCCCGCTCTCCACCCTTACCTTAATAGTTCCGTCCATTTTGAGCAAATTTCAGCGGAGCCCGACAATATCCCAAACATGACACGCTCCTGAATTAATTCCAGCCCCCGGTATGCGGCGCGCAGAAAGAGACACTTTTACCGGATTGGCTTTTTTCTTTCCTCTAAATTTGGGAAGTGAAGTCACCGCTGTTGAGAAGGAAGCTGTGTGTCACCGAAAGCCCTGCCTTCAAAAAAGCAGGATACTGTCCCAGGGAGATAAGCAGGGAAAACAATTGAGTGTTCGCTCCGCTGTTATGTTTTTCTCCTCGGAAATATTTACAGGATGGCTGCCTGCGCTGCACAGACACTGAGGACCGTTTTCAGAATGGTGTTTTGCTTTCCCAGTAATAGCACAGATGGTGTTGAGGAGTTTAGGCTACACTTTTTAATATGTATTTCTTATATTTTTCATGTTTTACACCACTGTGCCATGTCTTGCTTTGTAGAGGATTTTTGGCACAGAACTTTAAATGAGTTTCGTGGGTTTTCAGTGTAAAAACTGGTTATTTTCTGAAGATAAATCCATGACCAAACGTTTATATTTCTCATAGTATTACTCCTGTTTGTTGCATTTCACTAAACCTGTTAAGTTTTCCTAACACACAATGTGAAAAGCCAAACGTTTCTGATCCATACGTGCGCACTACAACTATTTTTGTGTTTCTCTTAACTTCTCACCCCTTTCCTTCCCACTATGAAATTGCCCTCATCAATTTAAACATATTTTCAAGACAGATGCGTGACTGGAATCCAACATCCAAGAGTGAACCAAACGTTTAAAATGACTGAGGGACCCAACACAGTCACTGTTCTGAGGGAAACAGTCGAACTTTTCTGTGGTCCCTGTGTGAAATGTACAGGTCCGTTATAAGGAACACTCTGAGCATTAAGCCCAGGGGAGAGTCTGCAGCGCGCAGCAGCGACTGACAGCGGGGTCGGCCTGTCTGCTCTCAACTTGGGGGTCTACTCGGGCTGAGGGCCCCCACCCTTGGGACCGTCACATCTGGATCCTGCTATGGGTCAAGGCTTCTCCTGCCTGAGGCCAGTTCAGCCTCGTGTAATTAAGGGAGACACCTTGTTTAACTCTTTACTGGCTGCTTTGTGCACTTTTGTTTTTCTATACATTCCAATGTCTGAATCTGTCTTCACTGGCACTTTTATTCAGTGGTGCGCAGTAGTGACACAGGAGCACGTCAGGACTGCTGCTCTGTGCTTTTATTTACCAGTCTCCTCTTTTAAATCAGACTTCTGCGTATCGTTTTAGGATTACAAGAGCCGGCTCCAGGTTCTACCAAGTCCATAATGAATCCAGTGGTAACAAACATTTTGGAAGTCCAATAAACAGATGCTGGTTGGTTTACACAGTGAACCACAAAACATCTGGATTGACGCTGGAACTAGACAGCCAGACATTTCTGCGATGCACCACGAGCCAGTAGCTGCGCGTCAGGGCAGAGGGCCAGAGGAGGGCGGACACTGCGTCAGCTTTATGTTCAGGAGGGTTTAATAGGCTCAGTGGTGTAGGAGCTGATGGTATAGATGACACACTCACAGCCAAACCACCAGACAAAAGTTTATCACAATATGTGTCAACCACATGGCACCAAAGTGTCACTGACTTTTATTTTATACCATTTTAAAGAGACACAAACTATGTCCTGCAATAATAAGCAAATGATTCTATTAATCACTGTTCATGTGTTTATTTTTACAGCAGATATTTTCTTTACAGACTTTGGGGAGTGATGTTAGACCTGCTGTGTGCAGCCTCAAGTATTTGGCCTTTTTTGGGCTCATTTATTGATGACACTGGGCCACAACAAGCATTTTTAATTATTTACATTGAGATGATATAAAACCTATTTTTATGAATTAAAATTTTGCCCCGATTATTATTATTATTATTATTATTATTATTATTATTAGTATTATTATTATTATTATTATTATTATTATTATTATTATTATTATTATTATTATTATTATTATTATTATTATTATTACTATTATTATTACTATTATTATTATACCTCATATTTGTATTAAAGTAAGTGCAGCTCTGAGCAGGCCAGTCCTGACAGAGTCTGCTGTGCGTATAGAGAACTGTCTGGCCCCTCGCTCCAGGCCATAATTAATTTGAGATTTATTTTTATTGGAGAGTTCCAGTCTCGCCTGGCCTTAACCAAACAAAACCAAATGCTGGGCCGCAGATCCACCTCAATAAGGAATATTCTTTGTACATTCTGTCTCGGAGCGTGCCACACTTTGCGCGCGCATTAACGCGTGGCTGCGCCACTTGGTGCAGTTGTTTTGTGGACTGTGAAAACAGAGAAACCAACTCAATCAGACAGACGCCCAAAGATGATTAAAAATAGCAATAAAACGCCCCCGTTTCAACCTTTCAACTTAATTGATTTCTGAAGCAGCTCTTCTTATCTGGACTGCATTTAAAATGAATATTTTGAAGTCAAACATTTAGGACAAAACGCCAATTGTTCTTAGCCTCGACGCGCCAAGTTCCCTCCTTGGATAAAAAGGCCTCTTATTCAAAGAGGAAATCACTTTTCCAAACATTAACACTTTATCCGTGACCAAACAGATCAACTCTTCAACGCACAATACTCCATTTTATTAGACTATACTTAAAAAAAACAAATACATCAGGCACGAGCCACAAAAGTGCACTTTAAGCACTATTAAAACACTATTAATAAACACTATTAAAACTATTAATAAACTATTAAACACTATTAATAAACTGTTAAAAAACCCAAAACATTAATACACACTATTCCACACTATTAAACTCCAAACACACCTGGCACCAGTCAGTGCGCGTGCGTGACGCAGGGCCACAATGCTTTGTGTCAGGAACAATAAGGGCCTGTTCCAGTGGCTCTGTGGCAGTTACAGGTGAGAGCTGTGCCATGTTCAGATGTGAAGAGCAGATGTGCTGCTCAGAGGGTTGTGTTTAACAAGAGCAAAGAGCAGAAGGAGAAAAAAGAGTCAGACAAATGTTTATATCAGAGAAATAACGTGTAGTGACACCGCAAAGGCAAGAAATCATACAGGAAAAAACACAAACATAATTTAAACAGACTAAAATATGAACAGTGTGAGACAACAGGGACATGAGGAACAAGATCACCTCAGTCACTTCAAACCTTTGGCTGTGCAATAACTTTAAGGTCATTAACAACAGTAAATGTGGAGAGAAACAGTCAAATAAAACATGTGTCTCTTGGAGAACAGGCCTGAATCCTGAATGAAGGTGGAGTCTTTACCTTTACGTAAGAAGACGTGTCAGGAACAGTCTGAAACATGTTGGAGGCACAGCCAAAGTGTCACCACAGGGACCTGCAAAAGAACGAGAACAGGCAACATGTTTATGCTTTAACTTTGAATGATCCATCTGAGCTGTTTGAGTCTGCACAAATGCAAATGTTTTGGGCCAATGAGAGATAAAGTTTTAGAACCTTTGCCTCATGCATCATAACACACTGTTCTAACCAGAGGGAATAATAAGTTTGAAATGGTTAAATGTGCAGTCACA
Organism: Periophthalmus magnuspinnatus; assembly: GCF_009829125.3. NCBI lineage: Eukaryota > Metazoa > Chordata > Actinopteri > Gobiiformes > Gobiidae > Periophthalmus > Periophthalmus magnuspinnatus. The sequence goes on from NC_047138.1 coordinate 4,192,289, forward strand.
GTCGCGCTGGAGTAGCACAGAAAAGATGAGGGCCCCAACCCAACCCCCATCACGTTTCCCCTGAAGCTTACCACATATTGAAACACTTTTCGCTTTAATAAGTGCAGCTTACAAAGTCTAGGGTGAAAGGGCACTTAGAGGACGGTGTCTTTAGCCCTTCCCTCTCTCAGCAATTATTAAGGAGGCTGTGGCATGTGCGCCATCACGCAAAGTGCGCCATCACGCAAAGAGCTGGCCACCAAAACAAACAGAGAAGGAAGACAAAATAATTTAAGACAAACTTTATTGGTTGGGTATATTTCAAAGCTCCATTATTTTTCACTGCGCAAATGTAAGTGCAGAGAAGATGCAAACTATTAAATTGGATTCCGTCATAATTATGCGCCAAATGGGTTCAAGACCTGCATCTGTCCCGTTTAATGACAAATTACACACAGAGTCTTTATGAACGTGGCACTAACTGACCGCTGCCCAGTCCTGCAGGCGCACTCAGGACTCGTTCCATAAAGTTTCCCCAAAGTCTCCAGTTTGTGCAGGGTAAAAGCGCACGGGACGCGGCATCTGTGGCCAATTAGGCAGAGGCGGACTGTGAATAACGGCGTGAACCTTCCTTCGAGACAGCCCAGTGGGCCGGGACCCCTCTTGTGTTACATTTTAAGCATCTTACCTCGCAGTTATCCATCATACCAGAGCCAACTGATTTCTGCCAATGTGAACTCCAGTTTTTAGTTGTTAGAGGAGGCGGAATGTGCAAACGTGTCTTTATTGCAGCGTTTTTCCCTCAACAAAACACTTTACATTTAACAAAAAAATCTACAATCTCATCAAACTCTCGTCCCGCAAAGCCCACATGCACGTGCACAGACTTTGCGCCGCGCAGAGCTGCTCCAGACGCACGTCACGTCACTCACCTGTCGTTACGCGCGCCTCGTTTGATCCCGGTCGTTCCTTTTTACGCACGGCTCCTCCTCAGATCTCGCAGTAATTAGTCCCGTGCAGCTCAAGCCGTTTCCAGACGATGATGAAGACGATGATGACAGTGAGTTATTTTTTGAAGGAGCGAAAAGGCGCAGAGCTGTATGAATGGAAATGTTACAGCGATGGGAAAGAGGCGACCAATGAGCGGAGAGAAAAACCTCCCCTCGCTTTGCTTTGTGAGGCCACTGAACCATGAAATAAGGGGGACGCAGACAGAGAAAGCGCGTCATAAATCTGCTTTATAAAGTGTTTAGAGAAGGAAAGTGTCGATAAAAATGGTAAAGATATTTTTATTGGTTTACGGCTGCAGATAATTAACATGTAGGTATTTCCCCGTGTACAGTAAAATAAGACTGACAGAGGAAGGTGGTTCTTAAGTTATTTGGATGTTTTAACACTTTTCAGACATTAAATAAACCTCTGCTAATACAAGAAGAGACATAAGGCAATGTTAGTCCATGGACACGTTCATTTCCACTTTTACGCAATTATATGTTTTGTTCCAGCGCAGAAATACGAATAAATAAACATCACACATTGTTTTATTTTGGTCTAATTTATTGCTACTATTAGTTATTTAAAAGTACAGTTAAAATTTGTGAATGAAGCATTGCCAGATCCCAATAATGCATCCCCCCTGTGCGTAATTCTCTTTTACGCACGCATGTTCGTGTCTTTTCTAATTTGCACTTTCCCGCAGGAATAAAACAGCAACAAATGTCCCTCTGAAGAGTTTGTCTTTTCCTGCTCGGGTGACCCCTCTCACTTCACTAACTTCATTTCCTTCATGTTTGTCTCCTTCGTAAACGAGGAGTCCCCAAAAGGATGTGGGCCAACACACTTTGGGGAAAGTCACCCAACCGTGGCACTTTACAGCCTCATCAAGGTCGCAATTTCACACTCTGAAAACTGAAATTTACAAGTAGTGAGGAACTTTTCAATTATACTGCAGCTTTCCAGAACAGGGTGAGACTTCTGCCCGTGTGTTTAACCGAAAATGAGTTCCTTTATAAATGTAATCCTTTGTTTATTCCTTGGCACAATTAGTATCCAGTCATTTTACAATACAAGCTGGGGTCATCTGGTGAAATGCTTGCCTTTCATCACCCTGGACAGCTTGTTTGTTGCACAGTTTCCTAATGCAATGATTAAGAACAACAGCACTGATAATAGCGTTCCCAGCCTAAAACAATGGGCGGAAATGGTTACATCCGTTTTACTGAAAAATGGCATTCAGGCGCATGGTGTTTTGCCTTCCACAGGATACAGTAGGAGAGGGTTTCTAACACATATGTACAACAGTTATTAAAATGAGTTCAAAAACTAATACTTGCTGTTTGAAATTTGAACATTAACCTTCATTGCAGTGTGGGATGGGTTAGATTTTATAATAAAGTCACATGTTTGGGGGCAGGAGAGCTGGTTCTTGTCAGAGCTCTGTGTTGTTTTACATTATTCCGTCTCAAATGGTTGTGAAAATATTAGTTGAAGTGAAACATTTGGCATTTTGGTTCATCTGTGGTAATGCAGATCTTATTATTATGATTTTTTTTCACCTTAATTAGCTTTACATGTGTTAAAAAGTGTGCTGTGTTCCCATTGGAGGTACATTCTCAGCCTTCATGTCTCCGCTGATGCCAACTAATCTCCCATCAGCAGTAATATATGCAGTCCAGTGTGTCCTCACTTCAGAACTGACGTCTCAGGGGGGATTCAACCCAAAAACGGTCACATTTGAGATGCTGCGGCCGACCTACAGACATCTTTGATTATATCGCTCTGACTAAATGAAGCTCCCAACTCAGAACTGTAATGACTTATTTATTTTGTTAAATGGGGGCTACCCAAGAAGATCTGGAGATGGAGACCGAGCCCATTCCAGCCTGCGTCCTGCTCCGTGGGGACAAAGAAAATGTTAGTGTGGCACCAGGGAAGGCAGGGCACGACTCAGATCTTTTCACGCAAACTTCAAACTCGCAACGGCTAAACATGCAACGGGTTTACGTCAGAAGGCACAAACACTTGATTTGGAATGTGTGATCTTCATTTTATTTGCAGTTTCTTTGAAGGAACACTGTGTACCTCGAGTTCACCACCTGCTTTTCCTCCACATGTCTTTAAACGATCTTATATTTATTCAGTGCTTCGATACGTTCACCTTGTCCAGCTCGCCCCACCCGTTTGTCCCTATGAAATGAGATATTTTTTATATATTGCGGGACATTCTTGGCAAAGCAATAATGTTTGACTGGAGCTATGCAGGTGGCGGGCCCTCAACCACAAAAATGGCACCTGTAAGTACTTGGGGTAAGCTACTTTTGTAAGGTACTTGAGGTGTTACGCTCAACGAAACAACAGGATGCTTTGAACTACAAAACCTCTAGACCAGGGGTGGGCAAACGTTTTGACACACGGGCCACAGTGGGTTCTAAAATTTGACAAAAAGGCTGGGCCAGAAAATATATATATGTACATATTTGTTTTAGAGATTTGGCCTGTAACATGTAACAAAGCAGGAATACGCAAGACTCATTGTACAAATTGTTTTCCAAATAGTTGATGTATTGAATTTCAGTTAAATAAACACTTTGAACAAGGTTTACGCTTACCTATTTTAATATAATTTGGTCGTGCTCGATGGACCGGATTAATCAACCTAAAGGGCCGTGTGTTGCCCCTGGGCCGTAGTTTGCCCATGTTTGTTCTAGACTGATTTTGGTGCCATTATTTTAAGTTTATTGTATATTTTAGCCTTTTACTGTGTTTTATAAGTTTCATCTTTCCCTCAGGTTGGCAAAGCAATTAATTCTCCTTTGTGTTGTTTTATATAATAGATATTTTTCTGTATAATATTCATTTACGTGCGCGCTGGAGCTTGCAACATACTGGCCACGATACTCCTTATAACAGCGTTTCACACAGTTTACAAACACACTATATCAAAATGTTGAAAAGGAACAGCTTCAGCAAAGTCTCAGCTAAAAAGAAACCTATTTTTGTCATAAACTCCAGCTCTATTTACAGAAGAACTGTCTCCTCTACGGTTGAACTTTTGGATCCAGTCACTTGTGATTGTCCAGCGCATGACCTCACCCAATCATCCTCTTGGTATTCTCGCCTCAGGGGCCGATGCAGAGATGGGTCTGTGGATCATGGATGTTTGAGGGACAACATGTGGCGTCGAGACAAAGTGCATGTCGCTGTACAATAGACTCTGGTATGTGCTGCACCCACAGATGTCGTCCTGCTTATGGAAAACAGCCAGTCAATATCTAGCCACGGTTGTGTTTTATAATCTATGCATGGACTTCTTTCATTTCATTCTTTCATTTGTTTTTGTGGACACACCCTGACTCCACTGGCATGTACGACTAAGGTGCTCGCTGTCCTGATTTTAAATGAGTTTTTATAGCCCGGCAGCAGTCATCTCAACATGAGGCTGAATGAATCCTCTGGAAACGGCTGGTTCTGTGGAAAACACAAGGTAAGTGAGAGCAAGAGGAAAGCAACACCAAGCAAAAAACGGAGCTGATTCTTTGCTCTATAAATCCACTGACCGCTCATCATTCAGCAGCATTTTAAAGAGCTCCTAAAGCAAAATACTGGCTGAAATGAATATGCTGTCACTTCTCATTTAGGTCTGCCCACCAGCTCCATAAGAAAAGTGTTGTTCCCTGAAAGGCAGCTACAGCCCGAGCTCTCAGGTTTAGGGTTTACCCCTGTCCCACATTCTCCTGGCTTTTTCTTTGAGGCCCGTGTCTCCCGTTCCTCCCCCACGTCCCCCCAGACATGTCTGACAGGCTGAACTCGATGTGGGCTGCTCAGCAGACTACAAAAATCATTCATCTGTGCCTTCAGACGGTCAAATCTGGATCTAATAAAGGGGCTCGCCTATTGATCCTGTTCATATAGAGTGGTGTTGCGTTACACGGCCACTAGGGGGCTCTGTGGCTCAACATTGCAGTGGCTCCTTTTGTGATGGGACAATAGACTCAACTATTTAGGTTATATATTTGTCCATATGTGTTAGTCTTGAACTTTTAGCATCATAACTTTTAGAATTAAAGATTAGTTTTACTGTAATTATATTTTTATTTTCTCCAGTTTTATTTGGCTGTAAAGATCTTGATACAAACAAGGGGACAGTTTTTGAAATGTTTGATGCTGATTATAACATTCTCCTTGGTGAAATGGACAGTCTAAAAAAGTCATCAGGTTTCAAAAGCACAGAGAGGTGAAATGAACACCCAGAATGCACCAGGAGAGAAATGGAGAGTGACTCAGAATGACTTTAAGGTTTGTGTTTGTGTGTGGGTGAGGGCACTACCCCAAACGCCTGGGCAAACCACAACATTCCACCGGCTCTTAAAGAGACAGAGCGACGCTGTCATCGCGCGGATTTGGGAACTAAAGTGTTAACATCTGGATCTGGACAGGACTGGTCCAGACGCACGAGACGCACGAGACCACGAGGCGCACGCGCACAAGCCAGAGGTGCCAAGTCTCTAATGAGCTGCAGAGACCTCAACAATGCTGCGACAGTCCTCTGATTTCACTTGGCTGTTTAGGATCATAAGATGCGACTTTGACCATCATCATTATTTTTACACGCGTCACTTTGTCATTTCTCTGAAAAACTAAAATTACACCTGATGTGGCTGCATTTCTAAGACTGGCTGATAGAGGGCGCCATTGTGCCAAGAAAGACTGTGGCCTGACTTAAAGGTTTAAAAGGTTTGTTTCAAACTCTTCTTCAAGTTTTGTTACAACATTTGCCTGGATGCAGAGTATGAGCATAAATCAACAATAAACCACAAAGACAGTGTTGATAACAAAACACTGCTGCTTTTATTTTTGAGGTAGATTAAAGTTTCCTTTGCATGCTCCTTGTTTTTGGAATAAATGCTTAAATGCAAACGATTTTATAGAGTCCAGATGAGTGGTTTTAACAGTATGGTTAATCATCTTTTATTATTCTGTTTGTCCTAAGTCCAGTGGAATCTGATGCATCCCTTTAATAAAAAGCAACATAAAAATCTTATCCACATCCTCCTGAATAAAGGAGATGGGTATTTTGTAGAACAAAGAAAAATCACTTATGCTTTGCATCTGAACACAGATGTAATGTGAATCTGCTACTACTTTGGGAATGTTCCTTTCTCCACAGCTTTGTGTCTGGTTATATTAAAACTGACTTAAGTCTTTGTGCATTTGAGACTCACATTGACCCGTGTCGTCCCAAACATGAGACTGTTGGTGCTGGTGTAACCACGGCGACACATGTGAGGCCTGAGAAGCAGAGCCGCTACGCCGAGCCGTGTGTGGGCGTGAGGAGCGACGAGACCTCGCTGCTGTTCTTCACTTTTCAGCTCAGAGAAAGTGTTTGACAAAATCACTCTATAGGATGAGGATTTGCTGAAACGGAAAGTGAGGATGTAGTGCATAGGAAATGGAAAGAGTGTTAGGGGCAAAATGAGGAAAAACACTGTTTCCTGAAACCAAAAATCTGTGGCAAAATATCCTTAAATCATCAACGTGGGTCTAAAAATAACTGTGTGGGACGGGGGGAGGAAGAGGAGGGCGAGGAGGGCAGAGGGAAGGGGCTGAGGTGTGGGTGAGTGGGGGCAGCTGGTGGTACAGGACCACAGCTCAAAGTTAGAACAAAAGAAGCTCCTGAACACGAAACAAAGATGAGAAATGTAGGGCAGATTGTGATCATGTGTTACAGCAGTGAGTGGGAGACAGAGATGTGAGGTTTGAGACTGGGAAGATGGGTTTATTTCCAGAACAAGCTGTGGCACAAATAATAATGCAAACAAATTAAACATGCAGCAATGTTTGGAATAAAAGTGTGGAGTTATTTGGGTCTTTACAGGTCTTAAGTCTTCCCAAAGGCCTCCTCCTCGGACAATCCACCAGGCCCAAGTTTACAGCAAACAAAGGTCTAGAGATGGTTTAGAAAGAAAGAAAAAAGTGCATTTTCCACTGTAAAATAACAGGTCTGTGATGATGCTACTTACCCTAAAACTACAAAAATCTCTGAACGAAATGTCAGGTTAAAGCGCTAATATAAAAGTTTATAAAAGACACGCACATTTTCTTTCTTTCCACCTTCACATTCGAGTAAGTTTTGAATGAATCTGTCCGATATGAAAGACACTGTTCCTAAAATACCTTTTATTGGATCAGAAAGTAACATTTGGCAGTAAAAAAGAGGGAAGCATGTGCAGGACAGAAGACAGAGGAGGGTAAACTCTGACAGCAGCTCCTCTTCACTCTCCACACTGTGATAGGAGCTGGTCTGTGCCACACCACATCAAAGACCACACGAGACGGGCAAACCACTCTGCCAGTGCCACTCCAGTTGTTATGTGTGATGAGTCCAGCGATCTGAGGATACATGCCAAAAGTAGTTGTCAGAAGCAACCATTTTTTTTTACAAATCACATGGTCAGAGTCAGAGTGAAGAGGGAAATACATAAATGTACAGTAGGACCAGGCTCAGCACACGCTTTTCTTCTTATAAAGGCTGAAATGGGTGATTGTTCTGCTGCTGCGGTGGACAGAGGAGTGACATTGTTTCGCTAAAGCACTTTGTTGTGATGCGCAGGTTTGTTATTGATTTCATTTCACACTTTTTTTAATTCTTTTTGCTTATGTCACTGTGGGGAAGTAGGAGGCAGACTCAGAAAAATACATATTTACAAAAAATAACAGTGCTCAACTAAAACAAAAGCAGCGGAAATTAAGAAACCAAGGACAAATCCACATGTACCCAGCCACCTGATTCTTCCCCCCTCCCAAAAGACTCACTTGTCCTGCTTATAGACCCTCTCAAACCAGAAGCACCTCCTCCATTTACTTCTCAGGTGCTGCAGGTAAAACTTTAGGACGTATGAGGGTCTAAATCCCTTTAACTCCAAACTATAAGCACAAACATTGAAACAAATACGCAAAGACAATGAAATAATAAATAATAACTTACCCCAGTTCTCTCCTCCACATGGTCCGGCCCACGACCACGCCTAAGACTTTAAAAATGGCCGACATAGGACACACCCCCTTGTTCGGAGCATGTGGAGAGTCAGGTAAGAGCAGATGGACGTGTTAAACTGAATGGACTAAATATAATCAAATAAATAAAGATAGTGATGGGCAGATGAAGCTTCATGAAACATTGAAGCCTTTCACTTTGTTCACTCCAGCGTAACACTTCCTGAAACTTCATTTGCTCTAGTGGGACATCTACTGGACACAAAAATATCATTTGGCAAGAATTTGAAGTGTGTGGCATTTTGCAGAAAGTATGAAAAACATGTATAGTGTAGTGATGGCAGTGTACTGTATGTATATGTTTATTACTGTCGGTATGAAAAATGATTATTTGGAAATGATGAAAATGGAAATGATCCTTTACAGTGAGGTGAGGGGTTGGGGTTTGGACAGTGATTATGTTTTAGGGGAAACATCATTGGTTTTTATTTAAGTTTCTCCACTCTGGCAGGTCTCAGGCGATTTCTTTTTTTTTTTGGACAATATTTCTCCTGCTTTGGAAACCACACGCTCACAGGGCTCAGATGAGGCAGGTGTACACAAGAATGCCACTGCTAACTTACATAAATGAGGACAGACATTTGAAGTTGAAGAGGGTCCTCCAGCCTTCCAATATTTGTCTCCATCATGAAGCGTTGGACCTCAATATTTGCACCTATCATGTTTTGTGTTTGTGTCTGTGCCTCGCGCTGTCATCCAGGCGACGCCGCAGGTTGTTACCCAAGAAATAAGACGTTTTTTTGTGAGTTTAACAGTTTATATAAATGCAAATGAAATAACAATAGTACCTAAATATCTTTAAAGTAACAGGTGTAAATGTGATGATTAAATTAAAAGTAAATAAACTGAAAGACTAAACCAAACAAAGCCTGGATGGTTATGATTAGTTGGATATTGAAAAAATAATGGCAATGAACAAATAATGTAGAATAAACTAAATTATTCTGATATTAAAAGCAACAAAGGCGAACTTTTCCCACAACCACCTGAAGCCTTTTACCTGTGCGTGTTTAACCTCAGTTTTTAATCAATGGACAAAAAGCTGATGGAGACGACCAGTTTGGACGGACAAGGCGATGATTTGAACCCTCACTGTTCTTTCTGGACTTTAAGTATTTGAACACTAACAAATATCTACCAGGAGGATGTTGGGACAAGTCGTAAAAGGTCAACAATCCCAGATAATAAACGCAGACTTCATAATGCCATTGAATAAAAATAAAACTTCATTACTGGTATCTCTAAAAACGCACTTTCTTTTTTGTTTTACGTTCACTCTTCCAGTTACCAGCACATTAAACCAGTCCCGTCTTTCCATTACTGCGTTCACTCTGTCTATATCTGTGTTGCTGATAGCTCTTTTCTGCCTCCCAGGCCTGTGTCTCCGTGTCTCCAGCTCCTCTCCCTCCTCCTCTTGTTCGTCTCACTCCAACACTTCTTTAATGAGAGCATGTTCCACGAGCATTCACAAAACCTTCCCGGCTAATTACATGACAAGCGTCTTGTTCAGGTCGCTAATGAAGAGGGATAGTGGAAAGCCGACGCCACTGGAGGGCTGGAGTAGTGTTTGGGGAGTGGGGGTCAGATAGGAGGAGGGTGTTTGTGTGTTTGTGGGACGGAGGGAGGGGAGGATACTGGCATCGGGCCAACGGCATATCAACCAGGGCACGTTGGACCTCGCATCTCGTCTCCCTTCCTCCTCAGCCCGTTTAGACGTTTTTATCTGATCGCACGCTCATCTTTGTCTTTACCGCACAGCTCTGGGGCAAAGACATTAGCTCGTCTTTAGGATGTTGTTGTTTTTTGGTAGATTTTTTTCCCCCTTAAAAACACAAAACATAAGCGATTAATCTTCTCATTTTAGTTGCCGTGTCCGTGTGATCTAAAAAACGCTTTGTTACACATATCTCCACCGTCATGTCATATCTCCTCATTCTCCTGAGAACGGAACAATCAGGAAACTGTTTTAATTCAGACTGAGCTCATAAAAAAGTGATATTCATTCTTTTTTCTTTTTTTCCCCCCCACATTTGTGCACTACTTAACCTGGCGGATTACAAATTTACAAATCATTTCCTAAGATTGAACTGAAAACTGCACCATCCATCCATCTTTCCATCCATTTTCTTACGCTTATCCGGGGCTGGGTCGCGGGACAGCAGTCTAAACGGGGACTCCCAGACTTCCCTCACCCCAGACGTGTCCTCCAGCTCCTCCGGTGGGACCCCAAGCCCTGAGACACATAGACCCTCCAGCCTACCATCCCATCTGTACTGACCAGTTTCTAGTAAAAACAAACCAAAAAAACCCCCCAAAAAACAATAATTTGACATGGGGATAAACATTTATGACAAAGGTTATAATGTGAATTCATCATTTACATGCATTTTTCATAGTCTGGTATTGGATTCATATGTTTAATATTAAAATCCCTTGGAAAACATTCTTTTTTTACTGATATGTGGTCTCCTATCCACATTTCTGACCTGTAACTTGGTCTTGTGGTGTCTCCTTCTTGTCTCCATGGGGATAGGTGAGTTTAATGTCGTACTATGCAACATCCAAATCAAAGCGATAACACATCGACACAAGCAAACACCAGAAAAAGTGACATTCTGCACAGTGCACCTTAAACTTGGACAGTTTCCGGGTGATCCTGCTGCTCTGGCGTGTTACTAAACTGCAAATGAATGTCCCCTTTTCTAGATAATAATGTTTTTGTGCACTTCGCGAGGAGAGTTTAGCAGAGAAGAGGAGGAAAAGGCAGAGAGAGTGACCTAGGCACCAGTCCAGCGGCCCACCATGTGATTCGGAGGAGCTCGTTCTGTCAAGAGGCACTCTCAAACAGAAGAGCGCTGTCCCATACCATCCCCAGTGAAAGGCTTGAGAAACACAAACCATCTGGAGGCTATAGTGTGCACTCTCAACCCATCAAATATGGAGGATGTTTGTCTGATTTACAGGGCCTATTCCGGGCTGTTTGGACAACTCGGCTGAGGGATTGGTGCTTTAATTAAAGATAATATCAAGAGCTAATATGGCCCCCAAGACCCCTGCTTCATCGTCAACAGCACAACAAAGTCACAGTTCTTTGGGTAGAGATGGGTCACTTAGCCCTAAACGAAGAACCTCAAATACGAGCCGGAGAATTCATGTGAGTGAGTGTTTGGTCATTAATGTTTTTATGAGACAAACTAGCCACTGTTTAACTCGTCCCATAGTTCTTAAAGGCGGCGTATTATGTAAAATTACTGACTTTTACGAGCTTTTAGCCAGGAAATTTCAGTTCTCACCTACCCCCTATGTCCACTCTGTACTTTTGGATGACACTTATAGAGAGGAATGTCAACAATAAAAACTCATTGCTGATAAAATGCCATTATGAAAAGTCACTTGTACAGTTTTGGACAAAGGGTCAACGCTCCTGTTTCTATTTCTAACCATTTTAAGCTCAGTATTTGGGGTTTACAATGAATAAAATGTAAATATCGATTCGTGTATGTTATATTTTGATACTAAATACCCCCTCTTAAGGCATAATAAGCATTTCTGGATGAATAAAGTTCTTCTTAAGTCCGTAATTTCACAGCGGTGCTCTTTCTGCTGGTGCCAATATCAACGTGGCCCATCAGACTCACCACTGAGACCCCTTATTCATACTGTCATAAATTATTACATGTTCTTTTTATTCATAATAGTGATGCTTTAATCTAAAAATATGATGGGCAGAGAATAAGACGGAGTTTTCAGCAGCAGCAGCGAGACTGGGCCCGCGCTCCTCTTGCTCAGCGCCACATCTCGGAAACATTGGGTCCCAAAATAGATGTTCTTCTCATAAAGGCTCCTTCTTTGTAGTCGGCGTACAGCAACAACATCTGCGGGGCAGTTTGTATGGGGGGAAGAGATTCGGGCAAGCTATCAAAGAAAGAGGCCATCTCTTGAGAAGTGGTGGGCGGAGGACTTCCATATTATATCCCATTCCATCTTTTTTCTCCTTTCTGTCTCTGTCTCTCGCTCTTCCAAAAATCTGCAGCAATCAGGATGATGCTAATAAAAGGTCATTAATTTCACCTGTCAGGGCTATCTTTGGAGGGTCCAAATTGAGATTATGGGGGAAAAAAAAGGGCTTTACTGTTGAAAAGAGGTCGACCAGAAAGTTCCTGTAACTGCAAACCGCATTTCAACAAGTTTATTCAGATGTATTTGAAGTACAAGAGTAGTGCATACAGTAAAACACCAACACAAGTCAAGCCTGGCATTACTTCTCTCTTCAGTATTCTCATCATCCTCTTAACGCTCCATCATTTTAACAGTTTTTGGGTATAAACGACTGAGTATAAGCTGTTCTTCTAAATATCTAGTTATCCTCTGCCCTGTAATCACTGATACTTAAGTAAAAGTACAGATACAAAGGTAAAAAAGCTACAAAATCAACTTAAGTAAAAGTATCTAAGTACTTTTGCTTTAGGAGTAGAAAGTAAAAGTATTGTTGGTGTTGTTAATTAGTTAAAATGTTAAATGTAGTCATATTAAATAAAAGAAACGATGCATATGTTGGTCAACAATAGTAATACGACTCAGTTACTTCATTTTTCTTATGAATTTTGTGCATTTATTTGTTTTTGCTCAAAGCTGAAGCGTGAACTGGAAAACTTTAGTCAGGATGTTACTACAAACATGGTCAAAATCATCTCAAATCACATGAAAAGTACTTTTTACTTTTCAGTCCTGTTAAAAAAAAGTAGTGGAGTAGAAAGTACAGATTCTGCTCTCAAATATAGTGAAGAAAAAGTAAAGTATCCACTGTAAAATGCACTTAAGTAAAGTATAGATACCTAAAATATCTACTTAAATACAGTACTTTACAGCTTATTTATGGGCAAGTAAATGTAGTAGAGTTGTTCCCCAGGCTGTCCAAAAAGTTCCTCGTCCTTAAATAACAAAAAAATGCAACGTAACATAACATAACGCAACCTAAAATAAAAATCTGCGTTGTCGACAAATAACTAACGACTCCCTCGCGCTAACCATTCTCATACTCCCTAAATCATCCTACGACGTGTGGCTAATGGCCCACGATCGGTATAATGTAAAACGCAAGTATGAAGACGTAGAATTTGTCTTTTAAAATGGAAAAAAGGTGGCACCGGCAGAGAAAAGAGAGGGCAAAGGGGCAGAGTGATGATAGTAGCCTCATGTGGCGCGGGGAGTGTATCGGGGTCTACCCTTTGAACCGCTGATCCACCTAATTGAAACAACATTGGCAGGGCATCGGCTGCAGATGTGGATCGCATTCATCTTGCGTTTATTCAATTTCGCCTCACCACATGTCCATAAGTCACTGCTTTCAGACCCTCTTGCCCCCAGCTTTTGTCCGCTTTGCCCATCTGTGTCCCCTCGAGGGTTTTGACGTTCGCAGAAGAGGAACCTCGAACCAGGACTCGAGCAACCGCCGTCCTCCTTATGGTTCTTCTTCACGCCTCTGACCTTGGCCTGGACCCTCTCTTATATATATATATGCACTCTCTCACACACAAACGCACACACTCGTAACCCCCGGGCTGAAGATTTACTGTTAAGAGCGGTGGCTGACAGGTAGTTTGAACCGTGCACTTTCTAATTCAAACAAATGGGGCACAGCATTATCGTGGAGTCACAAGGTGTTTCGGATAACTCACAAGTGTTGAGTGCTGCTGATATGGAGGGAGATAGGCGCACGCTGCTCTTTGCACTGTAAAAAAGTTCAACCAAATCAAGGGGAATCTTAGTCAATTTGCATATTTGACATCAGAAATACCTTTACTGTAAAACGACTGGTCAAAGTTCGGTTAAAGATGCGCTAACGCTCTGTCGACTGCTTCTTTCAGTGGAGATATTAGTGTATAACTGGCTTGCGTTTTTGTTCAATTAGGCGGTTTAAATGCTCAAAAACACGCATTCGTACTCAGAGCAGGCTTGCCTTATCATAGATCTGACCTGCGACTTGACCTAGCGCTGAAAAGTTGCAAATTGCACAAAAATAACAGCAGTAAGAGCAGTCCACGAGGAAGTAACAGCGTAAACAAATGCGCTAACAACAAAAAAAATCATCTATTTTAGCTCGTTTCATTCATTTGCGTCGACATCACCCTCGACTTTGCTCAGTACGTCTGTTTTTTTGCAGTGCACATGGGAGTTACTGAGTCAACCGTGAGGAAATAAATAAACAAACATGGCGGTATAAACGCAAATGAACAGATAAACACCGGATAGACATCAGCATCTTGTAGATCTGGTGGTGAACATCTCATTTCGCAGAAGAACGCTCAGCCTTTTCTGTCATCCCCGTGCACCAGCAGGTTGGATTTAAGCCTTTGGTGTTGGTGGCATGATATGATAGCCAGGTAAAAAAAAAAAAAAAAAAAAGAGTAAATACATATTCAACGATGTCAGTGTGCATTCTTGTAAGACATGAGGTAAATTGATTTTGATGTTTACAGCTGCTGTATGTTGCTTTAAGCCTGTTGTAGCCAGATTGCACTGCTCCACCACCCATACAGTGAAAGATACAGGCAGCCAATACAAAACATATGGCCCAAAGTGTCTGTATTAGAGACAATGTGTGATCCGGCTTGAGTTTCCCATCAGATTCAGGGATTTTTTTGATCTGTTGTTATGTTTTTTTCAACCCAGAACACACTGTAGCCTTATAATAATCAATAAACTGCTGTCTTACTCAGTTCTATGTGTCATTTCTATCAACAGAATGGAATAATCTATACTGGGAGCTGTATTTCTGAACCTAAAATGCTAAAAATAACCTTACACCTGCAGTGAACAAGCTGCTAAACTTCTCCTAAATCTCAAAGACAACATAACTGGGGGAAAGAGGGATTTGGAAAGGATCACCCTCGCCCTATGATGGAGGGAGGGACTAAAAGTGTGCATAATAATTCCTTCCTTTGTGGGACTCGCTGTGAGCAGGTAGGCGCATCTCAGCACTGCTCCTCTCCTCAGCTGTCACACTCCCCCTGCGCTCCCAGCTCGCTCCAACTTCTCTCTCCAAGTCCACTCGGTAAGTTCAGAGTTTTTCCAGCTTGAGCTTGTATGAACTGCTCTGACAATACGTGTGTGCATGCGTGCTGGATAGATGCATGGAGTTAATAAAGTTTGGAGTGCGCTTTTTACTGCGCTCATGCCTTATATTTACCAGGGCATTGAACCACATGCAGTTAAATGCGCAATTACAGCCTCATTTTTGACTATTTCTTACTATTAATGTAAAGCGAGACCTGCTGCATGATTAGTTATAAGTTATAAGTTGACTCTATGTTCCCATTTGGCGCTTTTTCCGCTACGTGAGCCATGCATGTGAATGATAACACTGATTTGCGCATTATTCACGTTGTATGCCAAAGCTTTTCGGGTCTGTAAGAGTGTTTTTGAGAAGCTGAACATCTGCACGCATTGAGGCGCTGGCATATCATTTCTGCAGCCTGTCAACAGCTGCCACTGACTGATGCGCCAAAAGACTTTACATATGAATGGGGCAGAAGGAGGAGGAACTGTAGGATGATATAAGGACGCATGGCACTGCCCAGAGTCTTTACTTTAACATATGAAAGATGAATGGGGCAGGAGGAGGAGGAACTGTGAGCTATAAGGAGGCAAGGCACTGTCTTTTTACTTTACACTGTTTAAGGCTGAGGTGTGTAGGAGGGAGGAGTAGCCAAGTTTAGCTATGGAGCTGTCTGTGGGAGGGAGGTGAAAGTGAGGGCATTACAAGTGTGTCTGTTTGCTTGTTTATTTATTTATTTATTTATTTATTTATATATTTATTTATTTATTTTTATTTATGTACTTATATATTTTTATTAATTATTTTTTATCTGTGTATTTATTTATTTATGTATATATATTTATTTTTTATTTTATTTTTATTTATGTACTTATATATTTTTATTAATTATTTTTTATCTGTGTATTTATTTATTTATTTATATTTTTATTTATATTTATATATATATTTATTTTTTATTTTATTTTTATTTATGTACTTATATATTTTTTATTAATTATTTTTTATTTGTGTATTTATTTATTTATTTATTATATTTTTATTTATTTATTCATTACTTATTTATGTTTTGGGAAACCTGGAACACCAGATTAAAAACATTTCTTCCCTTTTCCACACATTTTTATGATCAATTTGTCAAAACAGCACCGTGTATTAAGCCCAAAATGACATATTTTCAACATAAATATCCAATGGAATATAAAAATATGCTTTGAAATAGACAGTGGATTTGCAAACTAGAGTAAACTGTAAGATTATGTATTGATTACAGTTTGAAATGAATCCTACAAAACAAATAAACCTGCATTTTGCCTCTTTTAAAATGACCGTGAGCCACACAGGTCTTCAGTGTAAACACAGAGTGACTGATAGTTTATAGGTGACTTGACTTTTGTTGATCCCTTGGCCAGGCGCTGCTCCTCCTGTCCAACATGTCCACCATGAGTTACTACATGGATCCAGTTTCTTCCTACCCGGCCCTTCACCCCTGCGACCGTCTTGGTGCACTGGTAAGACCCTCCTCGTAAATTATCTCCATCTTAACATGGACTGGACTACCTACCACAGGGCACTAAGCTCTTTATCCTCATGTAAATGTGTGGATGTGTGCGCTTGTGTGGAAGGCTTCTGTTCTCGTGTTTTAGCCTCTGGTGTCTGTCACTGGTTTGTGGACACTTTGTTGTCAAGGAGTCTGCAAAAACTCAAGGTGTTACCCCTCGTCCTTTGGTTTCACACAGTCCAGAATCATTTGGTAGATGAACTGGTGACCCTAATTTGAGTTATGTGAATAAACGTGACTGTTTTTTGTTCTTTTTTTAACTTTTTCTAGTGGGTTTAGAGGGACACAGATTAACTATGTGCTTATATGAGGTGCATTCACTTTTATCCTGGTTTGGTCGTGTTTTAGCTCAGTTTACTCCTGATGTAAACTTGGTCTGGTCCAGTTCTACGTCAGTCCTCGTCTAGATCATGCTAAATTCTTGGTTTAGTGTATGTGCTGTGCTGTAATGTGCTGTGTGCAAGTGTGATCACACCCAGAACTATGTGTCAACTTACCCGTCTATCCCCTTGATGCAACCTTTGTGAGAGACGGTGACATCTATATAAAGACGTTTTTTTATTTTTGCCTATGAGCCTACGAGAAATCATGTCCCCGTACATCATGTTCCTCATCGTAATCGCCCTGTTAAGAAACAAAGGTGACACAAGCTTCTCCAAAAGCAGCGGGAATTGCCCTTTTGAACTTTTATTTGTTACGCAACTACCAACCTCTCTTTTGCTCATACAAATGTAAACATCAAGAACATTTAGTGATCTTTGGCGCCAGCCGATCCCACTGGATACAAACTGTCTCTTGTGAATACTCCTCACAGCCTTGCCACCTGCACTGTGCTTCACACCAGCCAGTTTCCACCAGCGCCATACACCACGTTAAATACTTCCAAATGAATCGGTTGAATAGAGAGTCATCCGTAGCTGGGAACATTGGGATTCCTGTCAGGTGAGCATTCGAAAGGTGAAGGCCAAGGAGCGGCAAAATAAATGCCTCCATTTGTATGCAGAGCTGCGGCACATTAGGATAAGAGACCGGGGTTATATGCAAATGCGGACCCTGCCCCAGCAGCCTGGAACAACACCGAGAGATCTGGCACCAGAGCCCCTAATTGGCTCAGGTGCTCGGGCTTGGCTTTAAAATTGAGACGACAAAGTACGAGGGCTACGTCGGTCAATAGGTGAAGTTGGGTCGCTTGGTGGCGCCGTTCTC
The DNA here is from genome assembly GCF_009829125.3 of Periophthalmus magnuspinnatus. Classification (NCBI taxonomy): domain Eukaryota; kingdom Metazoa; phylum Chordata; class Actinopteri; order Gobiiformes; family Gobiidae; genus Periophthalmus; species Periophthalmus magnuspinnatus. The sequence goes on from NC_047138.1 coordinate 4,210,144, forward strand.
TTTGAATTTACATGAGTTATCAGCAAAAAGCAGAAACTGAAATATAATGCGTGCTTTGTGCTTTGTGAAGTCAAGGTCCTCCAATCAGCAGCTTTCATTTCACGCAATACGCTCAGTTGGGAGAGAATCGTTAAAACTAATAGCAAAAAGTTCTCAGATTTACACCCAACTGGTTCAGGGGTAAATGATCTTCACTGTGGCCAAATCTCACCAATGGAAAGGGCCATGAGACTTGTGGCCAGATAAGGAATTACACCTACAACCAAGAGTTTAGTGAGCGCTGTTACATCCTAATAATACAAGAATAATGATAATCTGTCTCTATACTCACCCCTTGTGGCCACAGTTGGTATCTTTTACTTACAATACGACCTGCGACAGTTTGTTCTACAACTTGGTGCATCTCTTAAGTGACGTACAGAGCGATCAGATCCACTTACCCACAGGTCGGTGGTTGGATGAATGCCGTTTTAACCCACCTCGTCCCAATTTTTGATCACTCATTTGGGTCAAACGTTTAATCCCGGATACAGACCGTTTACTAATAAGAAAAACGCTTCTCCCTCCCCACATAAACGACAGTATCTATTCAATACTGTGTTTATTGTTTTGCAGGATATGCCCCTATCGTTTCACGCAGTATCGCTCCGATCCATATACAATTTCGTATCTGTTGTCCAGGTCTTGTGTTGGCTTCAGAATTCCCCCTCTGCGACCTCTAATGTGGTCAATCGCGTGATAAGCAGAATCAAAATACAGAGAGATAAAGTCAGTGCGTCAAATAGCTTGAGGAGTTATCTGTTTGACAATAAAACACAGTCAAAACAAGAGCAAAAATGAACACAGTCTGTTGTTAGCGTTGGACGAATGGAATCCCGGTGATTTTTACGCGTTTATTTCACATTTATTTCGCATTTATTTCGCGTTTATGGCTTTATGCAATAGCGACGTTCTGTATTTAGCTATGTCAGAGTATAAGCACGAACACAAGCTGAGTAAATACCTGTTTTCTCTCAGCGGCAGAGTGGAGGAGTGGCAGCAGGACCGCAGACCCACATGCCAGCAGTGGTGCACCCCCAACAGCAGTATTACCCCTCCTCACAGCCCCTCTACCCCCCGGCAGACGTCCCATCGCAGGAGGTGCCGAATGGACACGACTTGTGCACTACAGGTAAGAAAGACAAGCCTTTACAATAAAAAGCGGGACAGGTAGAAAGTACTGACGAAATGCTAGCTAACGTACAGTCTGTGGTCGCTTCTGAGTTCGATATTTTGCAAAGTCTAAGCTAAAATGAATCAAAAATGAAGTGGTGACATCTTTAAAGGTATAACTTTTACAATGGAGGTTCACGTGGAGATGTTACTGCTTCCAGCTTTTTATGACGAGCGAAACGTCTTCACTCCTACGACTTTTGGTCCAGTTGACAGATTTAAACGTTCCTTTTATCATACAGTAGCATTAAACGTAATAATGTCCAAGTTTCAAGCCACAACAGCTGAGAAACGACCCCACTCTCGCTAAGAATCCATGTTTTTAAAGGTATTTTCGAAGCAATATCAACACCTGAAGTTTAATCCCAGACTGTGGTACGAGTTACAAGTTACACGCGCTCCTTCACACGTAGTAATTTTCCTCCAATTGTGCGCTATAACACAATGGATCCTATTTGTAAAACAGGCTTTTGTCTCGATAATAATTTGCAGTCTTCTTACAGGCAGGGTATAAAAAAGTCAGACAGTAACTCTTCTCTTTATAAAGACTTATGAGTAAGAATAAACACAATTGAGTTACTTACGGGAACACGCATCGGATTATTAGTCATGCACGCTTTCAAACTAAATGGACACACATACTTAAGTTCCTCCTTTGACCCAGTCTCACATGCCCTCAGTCCAAACTCTTATTGTGTGTCTTCTGCATGGGGGCTGCTGCTGACCCAGAGGCCAATGTCTTCAGCAGACCTCTCCTCCCTACGCTCTGCTTCTGTCCTTCTTTTTGGGACACATTCTTGCCCTTCCATTCCCTTCATACTTTCTTGTTCATTGACGTGTAATAGTTTGTCCTCTAAAACGGTTGTGTATTGACTGGTGCACATAGAATTCATTGTTAGGGAGTTACGGGGTACAAGAATTTCTTCCGTCACCTCCCCAAGTTGGATGCAAAAGACAGCGATCTTTTTCCCAAGCTTCTAGTTTGGTCCCCGGAGAGATACAAGGGGCCTAAATTTGTTTTAAGTGTGTGCGTGTGTGTGGATGTAAGAAGCGAGTGAGGATTTGATGAGATTTGCTCATGTTTGTTGCCACGGACACACTTCTTTTGGAAAGTTGCTCCCAGTGCAAAACTGTCGGCATAAACATGGGTTTGTGGAAAAAAAAGACCCAGCGCTGACCCTTTTCTCAGCCTCGTAACACATGCAGAGTTTGGACGTTCAGCGTGAGATTGATTTAGTTTGACTCGGGTGACAGAGGTAGCAGAAGTAACGTGTGCTGTTTGCCAAAAAAAACACAAAATAATAATGATGAACTATGCCATTTTATTCATTCAGTCACAACAGTTTGAAGTGGACGAAATAAATAATATAAAGTGGACACGTTATCGTTATTCACTGCTTTTCTGCGCAAACACACGCTCCTCTTTTCCCACGCACCCATCCCATTGGTCAGACAGACTTGATTGACAAGCTGATTCAGCCAATCACAGTGAAGAGTGAACTGTCAGAGGAAAAAGACGGTTTTAAATGCCTCCTAGGACAAGTGATCCAAAAAAGCTGAGGGTAATACTTATAAATCTAACATAAAACTCCGTAAAACTCTACTCCAAAAGAAGGTCGTTAGAATAGTTCACCAAGCAGACGATCTCGCACCAACAAATCCTGTTTTTGTTGAATTAAAACTAGTAAAATTGCTGGATCTTGTTGATTTGAGCACAGCCATAATGATGTAAAAGGCAGATAATCATAAGCTCCCCCCTTGTTTACAGATGTTATTCAAACAGAGAGAGTCAAAATCATCTCAAACGAACAGGTATATTAAAAAAAAAAAAAAAAAAGACTAGAACCAATAAAAAACGTCATTGTGTTTCTGTGTGTGGAACAACCTCGATGATAAATTAAAAAGCTCCTCCACAATAGAAACATTTAAAAAGAGGTACAGTATAAAACATCACTTTTTGAAAACTACAGGACTCAGGAATGATTAACGTGAACTGTCGTGGTTTATAGTTTTTCTTTTGTTTACATATTTAGTCATATGTTGTAGAACTGACGATGCTTTTCTTTGGATTCTTGCGTGTTATTATTAAAATGGGTTAGGCGTTATAAGTATGTTTTTTTTTTTGTTTTTTTACTTCAGCCTAAACCTTTTCGGTCGTGGTAGAAATTTATGTACAACCTGATACGAGTTAAATAAAAATAAATGAATAAATAAATGAATAAATACATAAATAAATACATAAATAAAATGGTAAAACTGGAGTCATGGCCAATAGGCTTTTTTTAAATTATTTTTTTTATTATTATTTTTTTTTTAACAAACTCATATGCATTGTAAACAGTTTTGCATGGGTGACATTCAGTGAAGATCCATTTTATTAAGATGTCTTATCCAGGGGTTCTCAATTTTTTCAGGCTGGGGATCCCTTATCAATCAGGAAATAAATGAAATGTTTAGGAATGTTGCTTATAAATTGTAGAAACGCAATGTAATGATCATTGTTTTCATGTTTTTTGAGGGTGTTCTCCAAACACAGAGATCCCAGTTTGAGAATGACGATCTTACGCTGTAACTTAAGATGTTTAAAATGTGCTTGATTGAGGTGTGCGGAGAAAGACTACAGCTGTGAAATAGATGTCAGCTACAGTCTGGACGTTGCATGTTTGGCCCAGAGCCCAATGTCACACAAAACTTCCTGACAACAACCATGCCAGGGTCAAGTTTACTCTAACCTCCATCTTCCCTGTCCCCCTTTCCGACTGTAAATCCCTCTGTGGATGTTTAATAGTGAAAGTGTTGCATGTCCTGAGATAGCACAGCCCCCAGTGGACATTATGGAGAAAGGCAAACCCATTCACTAAATTCACACCCAGCTCTCCGACGCGTATTGTGTTACAGCATCCTCCCATTCACTTTGGCAGACCTGCTCTCAAGCTCTCATAAGTTCACTGTACATTTAAAAATCCCATTTACGGACACAGCTGTGATCTGGCACTCAGGGACCATTGGTTTTATTTGATGTGATTTGACAGCTGGACAATGAGAAGAGGAGGGGTGTAATGGGGGAGTGGGCGGGCGTACAGTTCTGAGGGAGCGGGACAGGCGGAGGAGGATCCCAAACGGAGCAGCCTTGAAGGGGGGACACGGGCTGAGGTTGTGGGCTCTGATGAGGGGCACGTCCTCACGGGTGCAGGCCCATTTTTTATTTCTAAAAGTAAACAGGCAGCCTGCGGGGGTCTGTGGGGTTATGGGAAAGGAGGAAACAGTGATGCTAATCAGGCCTCTGCACACTTCCCCCTCCAACAATAAAACAAAACAAGAGTGGAAACATGGAGAAGACAGACAACACTGAAGGAATGGGCCGGAGCATGGTGGTTCAGATAATGCAATCTGTTCACAATGCAATTTTGACTTTTTGCTCTAAATTCTTGTGATTTGCCTCAGAGCTATTTTAACCTTCCCCTCCATAAACATCTTTAAGTAGTACTTAGTTTCTAGGAAGTGTTCCTGTGGTAAGTTCCTCTTGATAGTGCAGTGACTAATTACACACACTTGAGCTGGAGAACAGTGAGTCCTGAAACATATGCAATCACTGACGGCCAGTGATGCAACACATGCCAGCTCATCAGGAAAGGTGGTGCTTTAATGAGTCCTCTGAGGGGAGCCTATTGTTTTAACATTGGCATTGTGGGATTTACAGACTTTTAAAACACTACAGTGGAACATTGGAGAGATTATAAGATAATATGAAACGCAACAAGACCAGGTTATGATCAGTGTACGTTCAGTTATTCTATAATAAACTGCTGCTGCTGCTGCTTCCACCCACAGGGACTGTAGTGTTATCAGTGAGTGAGTGCTAACAGAGTGGGAGTGATCGAGGCGGGCAGGACGAGCAGAGGGAGGTCTAAAGGCTGAGTGGCTCTGAGGGGGGTGGGGATAATTGAATTATCTGCACAATGGAGTGATGGGGGGCACGTGGTGCTGCTAATGGAGGAAGAGATGTCCTTTTTAGTGAAGCTAATTGTTCAGAAAAGAGCTGAGCCTTTGTTCAGGGAGGCCCGCTACTTTAGTCGTGCACTTACATGCACACAATCAAATAACACACACATGCACACACATACACACACATGATCATACACACACATGCACACACATACATGCACTTTGGTCCGGAGTGCGGCCTGTCTATGTAAAGAGCATTTACATTGTAGACAGACAGAGGGAGAATACTGAGCTACTGTCCCAGAGAAGCCTCTGATCTCAGCAGGACAGATCCAGCCTGTGGCACCTTCTCACAGCGTTTGCTGCAGACACTGTTTTACTGTTGTACTGTGTCTGCCTCTAAGACTGGCCTTATAACACACACCTCCACCACTTGTGCACTGTAAAGGATTTAATTCATGCACTATATATCGGCTCGAGCAAACTTAACCTTCTGCGCTCATATTATGCACAAACTGAAGATTTACCTTGACAGATGTGAGAGTGACTCTAAATGGGCTAACCTTTTGGGTTAACTCAGTGAAAAGTAGCAGGTGTGATAGTGACATCTAAAGATTATAGACAGGCCCACAACACAGATGTGGCAGAATGAGAGAGAGCGGCGAGAGAGTGCTGCAGAGAAGCAAGTAAATGAGAGAAAACGACAAACTGTCAACACCATGGCAACAACAGTGAAGAAAAGAGGCTGTGAAACCTATATGTGTGTTTGATCTGACAAGAGCAGAAGCAACTTTAATTTGTCTCATAGCAACATTTATTCAAACAGATTAGAGCAGACTCCAATTTTATAATTCCTCATAGGGGTGAGCAGTGTAAACAATGCACCTAAAGGTTAGTGTCTTTATATTGAGCTGAGGTAAGATGTGAGGCTGAAGAAAAGAGCTGGATTCAAGATAAAACTAGTAGCTTTTTTAATCAGAATAACATTATCACATGGATGAGATCACATTTTGATATTTCTAACCAAATTGCCCAAACTAATTCCTCATTTATGAGTTTGTGTAATTATTTATGAAGGGGTGGTGTTCCATATGGAAAGAAGGAGGGCCACATTGACGCCATAGCTGCTCATTTCTTAGTCAGCAGTGTCATTAGAAGGTGCAGCCCTGAGGCTCCTTCACTGTGAGGACCAGGGGCAGGTCCTTGTAAAAAAAACAAAAACACCAGGAGGTTCATTACATAAAACAAAAAAAGGCTGCGAGTGGGAGAGACTGACGGAGCTCAAATCTGAAGTGCTTTTGTGTATTCTTCTATTTGCTCTACTCCCACCGCAGAACAACCACCACCACGTAGGGCGGTACTGTGCTGTAGCTTCCCAGATGAGGAGGCTCCGATCAGGCCAGCGTGTAACCTGATCCAGGGTCTGCTAATGGAACCAGTGATGTACCACAGGTTTAGAAAATCCATGGGTAATCAATATCTCTGGCTCCCCAGCCTCCTGCAAGATTATCTCATTTAGAAATACATACTGTAGATGGAGGAGCGGCTCGTGGCAGAGGAGCTGAAAAACTGGTTAACGAACAAAAACAAACAGGATATTTGCATAATAGTGTTAAATATGGGAGCATTACACTCATTTATGGAGTTGGAGTATAAATGCGACATCCGTTGTGAGTAACTGCCAGGGTGTACCCGTCTACAGCTTGGTTTTGCTCTAGAGTAGCTGAAACCGCCTGTGCACCTAACCTTTTGGAGAATAATGATAACTGTATAATGATTTAAAGCCACGGTGTGCAACCTTTTAACAAAAACAGACAAAAACGAAAATGTTTTTAGGGTTTTTTTGCATTTTGGTTGTGTTTATCACGTCCTTACTCTTCCACGGAGTTGTTTTTTTGCACTTTCAAATGATATTCCCACTTTTTCCACAATGCAAATCAATAAAAAAATCAGCTGCAGTCGTGTCAAATTAGTGCCAAGGCTAAATGCCATTTCCATTGATTGTCCCGGTGATGATTTTGTGCTTTTGTGCCATTTAAACCACTTAGTTTTGCAGTTGTGTTGTAGCATGGCTGTGCAAAGGTGGCTTGTTTTTATTGATGAGGTGAACAGGAAATACTCTGAGGTGTTTATGAGGTTGAGTTACAAGTTATGAGGGCGTCTGCATGTGTAGAATATAGGGCACATACCATATATCCTATAGCTTTGAGCATGGTTTAACTTAAAACAACATAATTAAAGCGCATTTTCCATCCATAAGTGCAATAATTACTGCACATTCTTGGTGCAATTTGGCAGTACTGAGTTGTTGTTTTTTTATATATAAGCTTATGGCAACTCTTGTGTTTTCTAAGCTTCTTTCTTGAGCCATTTAACTGCTCTCTCATCTCTGTAAAACCGTGGTAATTTGCGGGAACATGCGGACCTCTGGCTGCGTAATGACGCTCAGGAGGAGCCGGGGAGCCGCAGGAACAGGCTCTGAGGCAAAGAACCTGGCTCTGATAGTAGTGTAGGACTGTAGACCCGGTGGAAGTGCGCTCCGGAGCCTTGTAATTGAATTGTGAATCAACGGCCCCGGCTCCAGCTCTCCAAACCCCACCCCTCTCACATGTCGTCGCTCCTCGGTCTTGGCAAATGCTACGCCCATAAGCCCAGAGATACGGCGAACGAGTGAGTGAGTTTATGAGTGAGAACGAAAGAACGAGGAAAAGACGTGTAGTAGAGAGCACAGACACAGATAAGTTTCTTTTGACGCGCCGTGAGTGAGACCAGGACGCGCGCGCAACGGGGGAACACGCTCTTTTTTTTCTATTTTGGTCATTTTTCTACGCTGGTCTGAATAAAGGAAGGACGCAGCGCTGATCTGTCACGGTGCTCTGATGATCATGACGGCAGCTGTCGATATGAAGCCGACGTTAACGATTATAAAGGCTGAGAAGATGGACGGTGAGTAACATGGACAAACTCTGCTCTTTATCTAAACACTGTGTCTGTTCCGTGCGGCGCGTTTAATCGATGCTTTACGTCAGTGTCCACAACAGTTTTCGGCATTTGCTTGTGACAGCACACCGCGTTCTGACCATGTTACAGTATCAGGATGGATATTGCTCAATAATGGACAATACGCAACGCAACACGCTGGAAATCACGCCTCAGGGTAACGCAGTGTGCCACAGCAGCAGCAGCGCGCTCTGATTCTTATCAAGAGTGAATCACGCTGCTAACTATGACGTTAAATACAAGTTAAAGCAATAAAGTGTGTGACTACAGCAGAGGGTGGGGAAGCAGCCCACATTAAATGTACTGATCATCATTAAAAGTTTTACCAGATTTCCTCCAGAGACTCCACTCTGTTCTATGTAACATAAACAGTGTTTGTGCACTCTCCTCTCCATCCCTCTTGGTCCCTGGTCTTGTCTCCCTCCCATGTGTCTCAGAGGGCAGGCAGGGCAGGCTGGAGGATGAATCTGCACTGCTGAGGCTTGTGTCTCTGACAGAACAGCACTCAGGGTTATCCAGGACATGGAAGCCCCAAAACTTACATCTGCTCCCCTCTCATTCATATTTGGCTTTTTGCTCTTATGGTGGGTGTTATATTTATGTACTTTGAAACATTCTTAACTTTCCTTTCCAGATGTTGGTGAAGCGTTTGGCCAAACTAAGAGTGATACACCCCATTAGACATATTTTTCTTGTAAGCAAAAGTGCTGACAACTGCAGTTACATGGCGCAGCACTATCTTGCAAAAGCATTTCGCAAGGCTCCCACTTTCATGCTCTCGGGGGCACTCGGGTCAAGCAGAGGCTGCCAAGGAGCCGTCCAGTTCACACAGCACACAAACAATTAGTTTATGTTGTTCACAGACCTAACATGTGTAACATTACATGTGACAAGAGCCAGAATCAATCCTGACTGCTGCTGTTAGGATGGCATTTTAAAACAAAACTTTATTAGACTCAGAATCTGTGTTTACTAATAGACAATGTCCCCTATGATCCCAATAGAAATAAACACACTTTATCTTATGTTTTGAGAAATATTAATGTTTGTTTACGCTGATAAACGTCACACAGCTCTAGTTCCAATGGAGTTATCTCTGTCCTCTAACATTAGGACATGCCTTTAATGACAGCATCATGACACAGATTTATGGAGTGGTCTGGAGCTGATGGAGAGGTCTCTTACGACGTGGCTCTGGTGCTGTCCCTGGGCCTGTAGGTCAGGGTTCACTTACTGACAGGAATGTTTGTGAGCATGTCCTACTGAGCATGGAGGCATAAAGGAACAGGAGGGAGGCACAGCACTATCTGATCAGAGGCGCGCTGTTTGTTATAACAAGCATGCCTGATGCTCGTAAGAGGGCCCTTATATGGCGAGCTCCCTGCCCACTCATGCACAGGCTGCATGGGCGATGACTACAGACTTTTAATGTTTTTCTCTCCTGAGGTGCCTCCCTTGTTGGCCTGGCAGAGGAGCTGGTGTCAGGACCTGGCATGTTACATAAGCATCAGGTTTGTGCTTTGGTCATGTCAGCGGCCCGTCAGTAGCGCTGTATAATATATGCTAGTGTGCTGCAGCGTGGTGCCTGGCAGCTGTGCAAACAGTGTTTGGGTGATCTGGTCTAGTCTTGATGTGGTCTGTCAATGAACTGGGCCAAACAGCACAAACGAGTCCATTTCTCATCTCACGGGTTTAGTGTCAAACTGAGGGTGATGGGGTTTAGCAGATCAGAACACGATCAGGACATGATCGCTCCAGTGCTCAGTGTTCCACCTCTATTATCTTTATGTTGGACCAGGCCAGTGGTTCCTCGCCCACATGTGCTCACTTATGGAAAAAAATAAATAAATTACACAATAGACATCATCATCTAAAATCAATTTAAACAGCTCTAGAAGTATAAACAATTAAGCCCCATTTTAAAGTTTTATCATCAGTCCATCATCGAGCCTTATTGTATACCACCAAACCATTATACTATGTGGTTCCTATCCCGCTGCTTCCCTGGTGACTACACGCCTTAATCTTTGCTTATAAAACTTAGTCATAAAGTGAGGCGTGTTAGCACCAGAAACTGCAGTTGGCTAAATGGTAAGCACATGTCGAGTGGAGTGGGAGAGTGGGGGGCTTTAGAAAGAAACAGGACCAAGGTGTGGCCTAACTGATGGCCAAGGAACTTCCTCATTTACCTTTTACTACGATGTGTAAATAAAAATGGTCAGTGACTTCTCAACCACCTGCTGTAATATAATTATCGTCCTAAAAACCTAAATGTCATTTCAAACTAGTCGACCTATAGCAGATCTCGGTGTATTACCACAGATGTGCGGCTGTCCATAATAAGGCCACTGCTCTGTTTTATGTCCCAGATAGTTTCTCTAAATCCACTTGCTCGAGGCACCTGCTTTTCAAGTTTGCATGCATCGCTTCTGCTTTTGTAATCAAGTTTAACAACACTTCTTTCCTAAAATGTTTCTCTTTCTACAGGTTTTTCTGGATAAAGATACAATCAATTAGTTTTAAAATTGTTATTCTGTTCCTTCCAGTCTGTTTAGTGTTTAGTCAATGAAGTAAAGTAAAACAGACAAACAAAACAAAACAAATTCACAACGTGCTTTAATGCTTTAGGAAAAATGGGATAGCGACAAAGATTAGCCATGAATTTACCGTACACTGTGTGAAACGGTGTTGTATTGTTGTAGCCGATTGTATGTCTTGACAATGCCTTTTGTTAAATACGTGACGTAAAAGTCAGTCATGATTCGCACGGTACGGTCAGTTCATTCATTGTGCACAGTCATATTTGTGGAATGGAGAAGCCCAATTCTCAAATGTCCAGTCATTCCCTGAGCCGGTGACTCATGGCGGTGCGTGAGTTGTGTGTCTGGGGATCACAGTGTAGTTGCGTGTCTACAAAGTTATACACATTTTGGTAATCCTTTTCATCTTTATTTACTGTCGACTGTCTTATGCTCGTCAAAAAGACATGTGGCATTCATCCTAACGCGTTTGATATTGTCGCAAATGTATGGTGTGACAGTCTTACTTTTATTCCCTTTAAAAAGACATTTCGATTTCAGACTAAAGCCATTTGCCACCCAGACCTCGGCACATTTCTGGTCACATTAGTGGAAAGCATGAATGTTGCGAGAAGCACATTAGCGATTGTAAAACAGGAGTGGAATGTGAAGCATGTAACTTCAAAACAATGTGGTCTGCTGGGAATTTATTTATCAAGAATCCATATGTTGGTCTTAGCCTGCGTTAGCACAAGCAACTCGTACACAAGCCAAATGTTTAATTAAATACAGCCTATAGAAGATGACAAGCTAAATGATATAAGAGCAATGGTATGTACAGTATTGGTAAAATGGTCCAAGCACCGTGTTTTTTGGGGTAAAATCCAGCAGTGAGAGTAAATTGTTTGTCAGAAATGTCATGTGTTTGGTTTAACGCCCAAACAGTTCCCTGGAGCATCCCCTGTGTGTTTACAGCAAGAAGAGAGCAGGGAGGCCAGAAAAATGCACAGTTTGACCAGCAGCACCTGCACTATACTGTACACACGATTACATTGCACAATCATATTCAAAATTTCATATAAATCACATAATATTACCAGCACTTTCGCCCACTGAAGCTGTTTTACATTGTGGTTATTTTCCTCTGTCTGCTGCTAGTATGGATAGACACTGCTGTAAAACGTCTGGTTAATATCCATCAACTATCTTGTCCAGGGTTTCTTCTCTGACATAAATAGTAAAGTTATGGATGTTCACATCTCAGGCTAATGTGATTACAAAGATTGAGTCGGTGGAAGAGAGAAAGACAACTAGACGGTTCTTCGGGGCATTAGTCTCACTTACTGTCTGCCCTTCGCCGCTCAGTCTGTGATGCTTATGATCCTGGACCACTCCAGTTTCATGGGCAGAGACAGATGTCAGCAGTAGTTGCAGTAGAACTTGTATTTGGCTTGTTGAGTTCAGCTGCTTTACACTACCACAGGCTCGTGCTCCGTGAGGCCATCCAGGAGTCAGTGGTGGAGCCCTCAGAATAAAACCAGTGTCTCAGCAGTGATGTTGGAGGGATTGGCCTCTGGATCTCTGTAAGCTAACACTGTTGTGTTTTGGTGCTGCTCTGGATGAGCTCTGGTCTGGCTTTGTGGTTTGGCTTTATCCGAGCCCACTTTTCTTGTGTGCCCTTGAAGTGAAATGGAAATCTAAACAGTCCAACAGCTGGCTGAACAAGCAGTCCTCTGAGCGGCGACTGCCACCCAGCCTCTGCCTTTGCAGTCCTCAGACACACTTTATCACCTCCTCTCTGAAGGACCTCTTTATGCTGAGCTTTATGACCCGCGCTCTCAGACCAGGGGAGCAGATATGGATCTCCATCAAAGGCTCCCCTCAGATACCATGTCACCTCTGCTCTGTGGTCTACAGGCTGCTCCAGCTCAAAGCTCTAATCATAAACCACTGGCTCAAAGCCAGCAGCTTGTTTTTCCCGCTGCTGCAGTGACTCTGTGATAGGCCCGAGCATAAGCAGCACCACTGAGAAGGCCATGATGCCTCTGGATTTGACCCTCACCTGAACCCACTGCTCACCTTAGATCCCTCAGGAAGATTCCACTGAGCCACAGGAAACTTTAACTCACTTCAAAACTTTCCTGAGCAACAGAAAAGACCAGAAACTTTAACATAGTTATAAATAGAAAATGATGTTTGGATGTCATGTCTTCTTTCATTGACTTCCTCACAGCACCACACGCAACGACTAAGTAAACTATAAGTTATTTATAGCCGCATCACATTATAAGAGGCGCATTGTCCCTTATTTGTCGGGTCTTGTTGCCTGTTCTGCTCCTATCATTGCATCATCTGGAGTGGGGGCGGCAGTCCCAGCTTTATGAATGAAGCGCCTCTCTGCCAGAGGCAGGAGATGGCATCGATCCCGCGCTGATGTCAGACTGTGTGAGACCTCCCATTCACAGGCCTGTCTCTGGTCTTCCTAATGCCCAGCCTGCTCTGTCCTGTGATGGGATCATGTTACAGATAGTGACTCATCCTCCGCTCGGTCCCCCCCTCAAGGTGCTCCTTTCTCCTCACCCTGCTAACCAAGCATCTTATAATTGTCTCAAATCTGAAATGACCCACAGATTATAGGTATGGTAGTTCATATTGATTTTATTTTGCATCACCGGTTGTGCTGAATAAACTATATTGGGCTGATAGGGCAGACCATGGGGCAGGACTGCATGAGGTGCAGCTTCTGTCAGTAAATCTCTCTCCGGACACACATCGTCACTTTTAGCTGCTTGTCCATTACTCCTATCTCTGCTAGAGGGGAGTGGCCAATCAATAGCTTTTACTGTGCAACCAGACAAAACATTAGTCTCACTATATCAGGAATTCTAATGGACTTATCATTTTCCTTCACATAAACCGGATCATTTTATATCACCGACTGCACCATCTTGAATTCTAAATGTTTTTCCTGAAGATGGAATACAAGTGGGTGAATTAAAATTTGTCATAATGTTTTGTCTTGAATTTCAATTCACTGGCCGACTTGGAGCCAGAGGCAAAGCTGCACTTAGTGGACAGGTCATCACTGTTAATGTGGAAAATGAACTTACTAATGCACCGCCATTCTATATTCCGACCATTGACCAACCTAATGGGGCTATAGACAATGAAATCTTATCCTAAAGTGTGATGAATGTCATTGTTCAAGAATTATCTCAAACGCTGTTCATCTTTGCACTAATCAGTCTTTTCTGCAGTGTCTGTGAGTGCCTTCCCATACTCTACAGTGTCTTTGATGCAGGATTTAATGCTATAGTGGTTTCATTTCAGTGCGGCCAAGTACAGTCTGGGTTTTACTTGATAAAAGCAGTGGAGGGGAGGGGTGTAAATGGTTCGAGAATGCAGACAAACTCCATTCGATCCAGCTTAAATAAACTGCCACATTTGCTTTTGCCTCTGCTTCAAAGAGCAGACAGTCTGATCCCGGCTTCATCGTGGTTTTGGCTCTTTACAACATGTCGATTTTTCTGAACAACCTCACATGTGCGATTTGTTTAGTTTACTCATTCAAAAACTGGAGAATATGTAAGTTTAGGATTAATTCATCTGCTGACTTCTAACACACAAAAAGCAAGAAAAACTGCAGCCAGGAAAAAAAAAAAAAACTCGGAGACCTAATTTTGCAAATGGGCAGACAGACAGTGGGTACTTGGGTAAAAAGGGGACAGCTGTTGTGCATTCCAGACGAGGTCGAGACGTCAATAATGGCTGCAAACAAGCATGAACTGTACGCTGCCTCAGAGTATGTGGCAGATGAAACCTCCGCCAGTGGAAATGCCGCAACATCTGGGTTCAACAAATGCTGCTGGAGGACAAAGTACAGTGTAAAACGCCTTTTATTTAAACCCCAAATGTATAATGTTCAAAAGCCAGAAAAATATCATTGATGTGGCGAAGAATATCAGAGTAGGGATTATTCTTTTCAGATTTTGTAGATAAACTTTACAAAACCTTTTATTGTACGCTTTTCAATTGCATTATGCGGGTCAGTTTTTCCGTCTTTTCTAGTTTGGTCTTCAGGGTCTTTCCCTCGGTCACATTATCGTCTCTCACATTATGCCCTTAGCCCATATCCAGCCTGGTCAATCTAATTAGATGAGTGGGAGTCATTGGGTGCTGTTTAAAGCCATCAAAGGGCGCCCTGTTCCCCGCTGGGTGCCCATTGGCGGTGGACACAAAACAGAGGGGCCTGTGTGCGAGCGGGACCCTGGAGACAGCCCGCCCCTCGATCCTGCTCGCCACCCGCCGGCAGCCTGGTGACATCATCACCCCATTCCCTGACCTTTGACCCTCCACACTGTTTGACCCTGTGCAGCCTGGCGACAGTGAAACCTCTGTGTAAAGCGGAGCGGGAGGGTCACGGTGTCACTTATGGCCACCAGACGCTGATTTAAAGAGGTTAATTTTTCACTAGAGTTAAAAGTGTTATTTTCATGCAAAGAATCTGATGTGTGAAGGAAAATGTCCTCTAAAAATGACCTTCTTGGAATATTGCTCAATCCTTCTTTTGTGGGTATTGATTTGCTTAAGAATTTGGCGTTTTTTTAACACTAGGTAGGAATAAAAAAACAAAACAAAACATACTGGTGATCCATTATGGCTGAAAATAAAAAAAACTCAAACTGCAAATAATAAAAGTGTCATTGAAAGATACATGCACTCTGTTGTTGAACCTTAAATTAACAGAATTTTCCTTTTGTTCTGCAGATCCAGAGTGTGGAGACGTCCCGCTTCTAACACCTGGTAGTAAAGAGATGATGTCCCAGGCCTTGAAAGCAACGTTTAGTGGTTTCACCAAGGAACAGCAACGACTTGGTATTCCCAAAGGTAATGCCATCATTCAAGTAAAATCTTTTAGCGGGAACATGTTCATTTCCATCTTGAATTATTTTTCTTAAAAGTGCCTGTTAGACACCAAGAATGTTTATATAAAGCAAACATATCAAGAGGTGGACACAGTGAGTACAGACGGAGATGTAAAGTAATGATTTATTTTTCTCCGTAGAGCAAACTCTTGTACGACTTTTCTATACTTTCTATACATTTTCTAGCCTTTTACTAAACTACAAACCATCTGTGCTCCCTACAGATCCCAGACAGTGGACAGAAAACCATGTAGCAGAATGGTTGACGTGGACAGTTAATGAATTCAGCCTTAAAAATGTGGACTTTGACAAATTCTGCATGAACGGAGCAAACCTGTGTGCCATGGGAAAAGACCGCTTCCTCGACTTAGCCCCGGATTTTGTTGGTGACATCCTTTGGGAACATTTGGAAATGCTTCAGAAAGGTAACTCAACATTTCAAATTGTGGAAATTAGAGGAAAGTACCGGTGTATATAGATATTTTTGTTGCATGTGTACAATGTCTTCATGGAAACTGTGCATATTAATATCTCAGTGTCCACATCGTCTCATACCACTGTTGGCATTTGCCCCCGTAACAAGAGCCAAACAGGAAGACACAATTTAGCTCGGGCCATTAATTTTTGATAATGCTGGATGCAGTTACACGATACATGAAATCAATGAGCAGGTCACTGACGCTCTGTCTCTATCTATTTTTCATGAAGAGGATACAAAGCATTACCCCATCAATGGACTGACCTCCAGCTTCCAGGAATCTCGTTATACCTCAGACTACTTTGTCAGTAAGTACCCATTACATTTACGTCCGCCGTCATCATTATGGGAGCATTTTACTACAGTGCACAAAAAACAAGTTTAAGTACCGTAGAATGTAAGTAACATGTTGTAATTATTAAATATCAAACAAAACAAACTATAAATTCTGAGTTGGACTGTTGGATTTAAACTGTGAAGCAAGAATTGGCAGATTTTGGGTGTATTTATAGGCACAAAATAAATCTGAGCATCAAAAACACCTGGTGATATGTGTCATTTAATCAAAAATACTACAGTGTACAACAATAAAATAACAATAAAGTGCAATGAATTTCAAAATCTGCACACGTGTGAACAATCTGATTACGTACATCAAAAAATCTGATTACTCGCATCATATATAACTGTTTACATGACATTTCAATAATCTGCTAACTCCAGAAATCAGATAATGTTTAGATTTATGGTGTGCATTTAAACATAGACAGTGAGATTTGCATTTACTATCTGCAATACTCACAATTCACACACAACCTCGATACAAGGGAAGTCTCAGTGTATAAAATTACCACCACATAAAATAGTATCTTTTTTAAAATTAGTCATGGCTTCCTAAAATAACCTAAAACTTAAATGACCCTCTATGCTGGTGTTTACTTTTGTCTCCAGGCTATGGTGTTGAGCATGCTCAGTGTGTCCCTCCTTCTGAATACTCAGAGCCCGGCTTCATCACGGAGTCGTACCAGACGCTGCACCCCATCAGCTCGGAGGAACTGCTCACGCTCAAGTACGAGAGCGAATACCCCAGCATCCTCCGCGACACGCCCCTCAACCCGCTGCAGGGGGACTACTGCTGCATCAAACAGGAGGTGGTCTCGCCCGACAACATGTGTGTGGGACGTCTCAGCAGAGGTTAGACTGAACACGCTTTGAATGCAGTACTCAATCGCTGTTTTATGTACATATATATTAAAAAAAAAAAAAGCAAACTTGTTGGTTTTCGCATTAATAAAGGAGATTACGGTTGCTCCTTGTAATCTTTTTCGCCATAATCTAAACCAAGATGCGCAGTAAATTGGTATTAAACATGATTTTTACTACTTTTTAGATCAGTAAAGGACAATAAGTGACATATTTACTTCAAAACTGCCACCATAGTCTTGTATAAACCTTTGAGGAACACTGTAAGCTCAATATTATTACTACTCGTACTACATAAATAAGTGTAACTACCATTTCTGCATTTTCAGCTATTGTTACCACATTGTTACCGCTTCTATTAATATTTATTCTTATGCTGCTGCTATATCTACCCCCTGCTTCTTCACTACCATCACAGAATACATAACACAACTTCAACTAATGTTTCTGCTGCTCACATTATTACTTGAATCAGTGAGAAAATCTGCTTAGTTTCTGTTATACCAGTATTTCTTCGCTTGTCATTATCCAAAATCTCATAACATAAACGGAAAACTAGGGTATGGTTTGTATCTGATGAACCTATTTGATGAATGTAAGTTTATTTTAGAGCGTTTGAGTTTTTTGGAGGGCTTTTTGTGGGTACATAAATGCGTGTGATGATCGTACTAAGCTACCAGAGAATGTCATGCCACATTTGAACACGTACATTAGAAAGAGAGTCGTTGTAGAGCCTCTAGTTGATTTGCGGTTAGAGCAAACCAACACGTCTGTCTCGCTTTAGTTCGCGATTGGAAAAAAAGGTTTTGTTTTTGCGAGTGTTACACGTACAAAGCCACAGTGCTGTGTTTTCTACGTGCTGAGCTGTCCTCTATGTAAATGAGTTAGGTGGTGCAACCTCGAAGCGCAGTTTTGTTTTCGTGCTCCTCTGGCCTCTTTCTCTCAATTCACCCCGAGACTTCTGGGTAAAAAGGTATAGGTGTCATCATCAGTCTATAGTCTACGGTCATGGGGGGTTTCTCATGCAGCCGGTTGCTTTTCTGAGCGTACAGGCTTATTTTCACTCTTTGCAGCGGTTTACACAAGTATTAGTAGCATTGTTTACGTTCACAGTCATAAACTTGGGACTTTCTGCACAGCTGTATAAATGAATCTCGCGTCTCTTCTACTCATTTGGGCTTAATCGTATGCCTCCTAGCTCCTCTTAAACACTGGACATGTGCACGTTGTGTTGTGGGAAAGTATTTTGCGGCTCTGCCACTATCCACATGTGGATCCAATTTGCGCCATTGAAGATTTCAGCATCAATTGAAGTGCTACATTATCTGTCATTTGTTAATGACTCACCATTGACTTCTCTTATCTCTCCAGCGCCAAAAATAGCAAAGCAATTTGTGCAGGTCTCTTTTTACAATCAAAAGCAGTTGTTCTGAGAAGATTATAGTTGAAGCTGTCAGGAAAGTAAGGCCAAGGCCAATTTATTATAATCAAGATATCAAAATTAACAGTCTACACAAAACAGTCTGTAGGCCAGATATGTGTTGGCCTGTAAAATGTAAACACTCTTTGCACAATATATTTATACTCTCCAGCTTTACAGTAGTCTAGCCTATGGTCTATTATCTAGTAGATGATATTATTTTATGTTTAATATGTTTGTTTTTTGATCACTTAATAAGTCACTTCGTTGTGCAATGGTGTGCTCTAGTTTTTGATTTTGTTGCATTAGTTTTCTGCAGGATTTAATTTATCATTACTTGAGACTAGCACCTCACTTATCTTTTGCTTTTTATTCTTCTTTTACTCTTGCATTGACCTGCTTTTCCCATCCTCTCATCCAGGTAAACTCGGAGGCCAGGACTCATTCGAAAGCATCGAGAGTTTCGAGAGCTGTGACCGGTTGACGCAGTCTTGGAGCAGCCAGTCCTCCTTCAGCAGTCTGCAGCGGGTGCCTTCCTACGACAGCTTCGACTCGGAGGACTACCCCACGGCTTTGCACGGGCACAAACCCAAAGGCACATTCAAGGACTATGTGAGGGAACGCTCGGACCTCAGCAAAGACAAGCCGGTCATCCCCGCAGCAGCACTGGCCGGGTACACAGGTGAGACGCAGTGAAACGTTAAGTGAAGAGACATGAAGTTAAATGGGGTTAATTGATCTTTTTTCTTGAGCTACACAATCCTTAAATCTACGAAAACTTACATGCTGGTGAAGGTTTGAACCCACACTCAAAGTATTGTTTTAGTTAGTTATGATGCAGGAGATTTATAGTAATATAGTAATAAAGTGTAGCTTAACTTTAGGGATAAAAAAACAAACTTATATTACTTTTTAGTCTTTGATTCCACCTAAAAAAGATCTTAGTTACCCTGCAAAACTGTTAAATGGGTCTCGACAGCATCACATTCTGCTGATGTCTTGCAAAAGCCCCAGATGTGGTGGTGCTTAAATGCTTCGCTTGAGGTGAGAAAAAACACACCCTTTTGGCAGCCGAAGTCATGCACATTACCGGAAATAGAGTACACGCTGCATACCCTCCCCTCTCTCCTGCACTCTGTTTTTTTTTTTTTTTTCTTTTTTTTCTGTCTTTACCTCTCATCTGCGTCCTCATTATCTGCTGGCCGCATCTCTTACCAGATTTTTTTTCCAGGTCGCCCTAGCAACGCTGCAAAAACAGAAAATGCGCTTCTGCCTCGCGACGTAACCCCGTAGCACAATTATCCCTTTATCTTAAAAAGCATCTCCTCTTCGAACCTGCTGAAAGTAGCTGTGAGGCGTCTTCAAACAGATGTGCAGATAGGAGCTGCAAATGCACTATTTTAGCACATGGTGTTTTAGGTTTGACATTTGTAGGCCTACACGTGGAAGACGCTATGTGGAGTTGAGAAAAAATGCCTTTATTTTATGTAGATTCTTGATAAATAGTCATTTCAATTTTGCATGAATTAATAAAAAACAAGCACACATAGATGGATGCAATCTTAATCCTTAAACTGTGATTATAAAAACAAAATGACTGTTGCAACTAAAAGCACAGACGCCACTGAATGGGACTTTTCACCTCTGTGTGAATTATAGTCACAAGATCTTAATATTAGCAGGGCTGGAAAAGGGGGAAATCCTGGGAATGTTCTCAGTGTTTGCATCAGATCCTGTCCCAAAGTCAGTGTGCAGATGTTATTTGGTCATCTGTATGTTTGGCTCTTTAAAAAGACGCTCTAGAACAATGCAAGGCTTATTGTGTATACTGAGCTGGCTGTTTTAATGCACAAATAGCTACTAAAAAGCCATTATAACAACACAAATGGCATGATTCTGCAAATAAAACAACATAATGCACATCTTTTAAGACCTAAAACCACCAATTTCAATGCCATAAGTTGCAGTAACATCATAAAATTGTCTAAAAACACGTGCTTAATCATACCAATCATATCGTGACAGACCGAGTTAGTAAAATAACACAAACTGTAACAAGCTGTTGTTTTGACCCGAGTGCTTCGCAGAGTGCTGTGCTCAGCTTCCTGTCCCAGAGGCAGTGACAGGTGACACTTGGCCGTGCAGCAACAGGCCCGATAAGCAGCTCACCGATAAGTCAAGCTCCACTCGTCAACTCTGTGGCTTCCTGTGAGAAGTCACTACATTCCACCTCTGTTTGCACTGATATTAATCATTTATAACCGGGACCATGACACAGTAACACGGAAATATAATAATGACAAGATAAACTACATTATTTAACTTCGCTTAAAGGTGCACTATGGAGATGTTACTGCTTTGCCTGAAATGTTCCACAGTACATATCGCACCAGGAAAGTTACGTGCCCTACAGCTTTAAGTTTTTGTAGATTTTGTAGTTTTAAAAGATCAAAAGTTCAATCATTGTGGAAGGATTTTGTCTCACTGGAAAAAAGATTTCACCTACAATCTAAAAAACTTGACTTTGATTAGACGTTTGAGTCGACGTAGGGCTAATTCACTAACACGTCTGTTCATGTAAACTTCTTAACACCCCCCTAAACTTTAGCACTGTAAAATATAATGACACATTTATGACATGCATATTTATAACTCTTCAGACATCTTGATTCTGGTTTGGTTCCCTCCTTTAACATGCAAACGACCCCAACCCGCCTCTATGTATAGTTTTTCAATGCAGCCCATTGTGCACGCAGACTTGTAAAATATTTTTGGAAACTTTCTCTTGTGAAGGGTGGCTTAAGTTCTGGCATGAGAGCGTGGGCCTGGTCAATGCACACTGTATTGGCCTTATGTGCGCTGGTTGTTACAGTAGCTATAGCCAACTGGAGGAATTCAAGTCAAAGCTATTGCTGAATGAGATCTAGTGTTCAGGGACTGCTCATTTTCCAAATTTGAGTTAGCTCTTGTCATGCACTTTTCCAGAGACGTGCTACTCCGCGAGAAATGCCATTTATTTTCAAGTCTACAACCCACGCGTTCACGTTTGTTTGCATTGTGTAACGTGAAGCTCTTTTTTGGCGTTTGAGAAGTGCTTATGGTTTTGCTCAGGTTCAGTTTTGCTCGGGCGGGTGTGCAGCGTGTGCAGGTGTGATTATGACATGTGATATTCAAAAATGGGGTGTCTTAGTTTACCGAGAACCCACAACATCAAAAAGACTGCGTTGAATTTAGATCAGCCCAAACCGACCTCTTCTGAGACTGCCTCCACTTTACATTTTGCGTTTGGCTCGTTCATATTTTGCACATTTACCATTCACATATCTCTTTTGTTTAGTCTGCTCCAAGCCAGAGACCAGACTGCTTTATTCTCTGAAACACACAAGTCTCTGTTCCAGATACAAAAGTCAGTCACATATTTTGAGCGAGTGATTTCATCGCTAAAGAACTCGTACAGATACAGACTCCAGTTTCACACAGTATGATAAATGTATGATAAATGTGCTGGTATATTTAGACTGGCATATGGTTTGAGCGCTAAGCTTCAAATTTGAATATCTGCTATTAATACAGTATTTACATGCATTGGGGAAGTTATCTGTACTCTTGAGTAAATGAAATGTGTTTGTAGGATGTGAAAAACACTTTGGAGATGAATTATATTTTCATTTTTTTGTTAAACGTAAAGACATTTGGGGAATTCTGTACTATTTTGAACATAAACCATATAAAATTCAACTGCGGAAGGAAAAAAATGCTAAATTATCTGTCATTTTGGTATACTTTTTTCTTTTTTTTTACTGTATTTAAGTTTAATACGTTGAATATTTTATAGACAATGTATTAAATCATATGTTGTATCCTTCCTTATGTTGAAATATCGCAGGATTTTTAATATTTATCTTCAAATCTGTCTCTTTTTTGGTCTTCAGGCAGTGGTCCCATCCAGTTGTGGCAGTTTCTTCTGGAGCTTCTAACTGACAAGTCGTGCCAGTCCTTCATCAGCTGGACAGGAGACGGCTGGGAATTCAAGCTCTCTGACCCTGACGAGGTGAGAGGTCACGACCCTGAGGGGTGATGGCACACGTACTGGGAGGTCTTAAGTGTTTAGCCAGATGAAAAAGACATAACCTTTTAAAAGCAACAAAACAGACATGTAGTACTAGCGTTTCGAATGCTTTGTCAGATTGAGTTACAGAAAAAGGTAGATGCGTGTCCCATAATCTTAAAAATAATCGAAATAGTGCAGAGTTTATGCAAAAAATACCAAATTAAATGTACGTTAAGTAAGTTGGATGTGCAGCGAGTGTGTAAATCTCTGCTCCAACGAATGTGTTTTGGAGATAAGTTTGTATTTGTGCGAGTGAATGCACACATACCTCCATAAAGTGCTTTGAGTGCCCGTCGGAGACTATGTAAATGGACTAAAAGGGATTTATCTTGGATTGTCTCTGATCTCGAATCGCACAAACTAGACACGACGGGCAATCTTCTGTCTTAAGTCTCTAAAATGCAGACGATCATTCTAAGTATCTCCTGTACTCTAATGACGTTTGTTGTTTTCAGGTTGCTCGGAGATGGGGCAAGAGGAAAAACAAACCCAAGATGAACTACGAGAAGCTTAGCCGTGGTTTGCGTTACTACTACGACAAGAACATCATCCACAAGACTTCTGGGAAACGCTACGTCTACCGCTTTGTGTGTGACTTAAAAAGCCTGCTTGGCTACACGCCCGAGGAGCTGCATGCAATGTTGGACGTTAAGCCTGATACAGATGAGTGAAAAGAGACAAAGTTACAGAGCCAAGTGGACTGGGGTCTCATTAAGTGGTCTTAACAAACTGTTTTTAGGGACCAAAATGTTTTTATCGACTAACTTGGACTGTCCACTCTGAGCACTTGAATCTCAGAGCTTGTTTTAAAGAGAAGGCACAAGCCGAATGTGTGTATGCACAACCCTTTGCATTGGAGAAACATATGAGCGAGGGAATGTAAGTATACTGTAAACTGGTGATATTTAGCAGCTCACAGCAGACGGGTAGAGTTCAGGTTCTGTTTTATCTTAATCGCACAACAAGGCAAAGTGGAATGACCTTGGTGCATAGAGGAAAAAGTGCCGCGAACCAAACGAATTGGACTTAAGCTTGTAGCAGCAGAAAGCAGGTGGAAACTTTCCACTCTGAATGTTTGCCAAAATGTCTAAACAGAAGTGAAGAAGGAAAAATGTCATATTTATATACAGTGAAGCACAATTTTATGTTTGACAAAGAGAGTGTTTTAGCTCGGACCAAAAAAATGTCAGTTTTTGTCCTAGATTTGTGCCAGTATCATGTTGTCTTTATGTAAAATGTCAGGCATATACTGGAAAGTGTTTTATTTTCTTATCTACCTGTCACAGAAGGTATTTTCAAACCAAATCAGCTTCGCTCTGGATGGCTGTAGCTCTGACCTGCTCAGCACCTCTCAGTTCTGCAGTGGCATTGTGCTCGCAGGCGTTGGGCACATTACTCATAGTAAAAGAGAACGACAGACAACTGAAAGTAGCCGTTGCTTTTGAAACTTACCGCCCAGTACAAGCTTTCACCTGGTTAGACACATATTGTGACTGAAACTTATGCATTGTTTTGCATATACCATCAGTATTAGCAAACTATAGACAATCTAAGAGCAGAGACTCAGACGCCTTTGGTAGGACTTGTTTTATATGCAGAATTAACTATATTATTATTGTCACTTCACTGTCAATGTTAAACTTGTTTTAGATGTGTTTTTGAGATATGCCAGATGACTTTGAATCCGTTCAGTATATGCAGTATTTTTTAAGTTGTCCCAGGATAGTATAAAGTAGGGCTCGAGATGGTTAGTGCGTGGATGTGGAAGACTGAGAAGACACCGGCGTCGAATGACAAAAAGCGAGAAAAGTTGGAAAAGTTGGATTTTATTGAAAGTTTGCATTAAATGGATTTGCTGACTGAGGGATGTAGCTTTAAAACATAAAATATAAGTACAGAGACATGTATTCGTTATGTCTGTGACTGAATGTTCATTCCATACATAAAGGAAAAGCGGGATGGCTTGCCTTATGGGAATTTCCAAAGCTGAATATTGTACAGTGTGATTGTTTGCCATGGCTAACTGTTGCCCATATGGGTCAAAATAACTTGTGTGTTTGTTCAGACTGAATTTCACAAAGCTGTATTGAGACCAAGATTATACAAATAAGCAAGGCACAAAGCGGAATAATAACCAAAATTCTTGTGAGGTCTCGGGGAAAGTTGACATTTCATTTTGAGTACTGTTTGAGAAGTTGACCTGTAAATATGTCATTTGTCTATAATTAAGAAGTGAAACAGACCAATGCCTTTCTAATTGAATCCTAATGCGACTATTGGGCATCACTGTACTTGAGCATACGCCACACACTGTCTTTCTTCCCTTTTTATTTTGTTATTACGTGTTTTTATGTAAGAGCTTTAGCATATTTACTTGTTTCTAATGCCATGGAGACAAAGCACATGTCACAGCGGCCGTCTGTTTGGCCTCATCCAGTTCACGCATACGACGTAGACGCCAATATTCTGTATCTGTTTGAAAATGTCAGGAAATAGAACAATGTGGAGTGGCACAGCGCTCGCTCCTTTGCAGGTCTTGTGCTTTACTGGTAGTTTGTGGCATATGCATATCTCAGAATGGATTGTGAAGGAAGTATTTTTAGATTTTTTTTGTATATTTTATAGTGTTTTGTATTTTTGTTATGAGATCATTTTATTGTATTAGTTTGCAAACATTTGAATATGTTCAATAATTTATATTTTATAAAAGACGAGACGCAGACAGCTGGTGCTTTCATGGGAATTTCATAAAGGTAGCGCAGGACAACCTAATGTAGCGATGACTTTTCTTTTTTTTTTGGTTATTTTTTTATTTGTTTTTTTATTCATTTTTTTAATAGTAAATTCAACCTGTCTGCTAGAGAAAAGGCTGATGCTGGCCCATCAATGATTTCTGCTGGAAAGTTTTATAAACTGTAGCTTCTATTTCTAAAATGTACTTAATGTACTTCAAATGTTATGAAATATATGTGAACAAAGAATTTTTAACTGTGTGTCTTTCTCATTTCCTGCATCACGAAACTCAAGTAGTTGTGGTAGAGACGCATTTGTTTTCATAATAAATAAGTTCCTAAGTATTATAAAAAGGTGATGTCAACAGTGAGTAATCGCAGTACTGGCACTATCTGTACACTACGGCTAAATTTATGACTACTGCTAAATTTATGCTACAAAAATACGACTCCCACTGAACCAAGCTCAGAGGTCAACACTTTTTATTTGCTTTATCTGCAGAAGTATATTTTCTACAGATCAGATCTTCACATAAATGTAGAACATGTGGTGGAACTTCACACATTGTGTCTCGAAATGAATCGAAACAAACAATTTTACAGATACGACCTACAATGTCACACTTTCCAAACAGCCCTTCATTGTCCAAACGACCAGATCACTTCTTCAAAGGCGTTCGGAGTCTTTGAAAGTCTCGGCGGCCGCGGTGCGTCGTAGCGATGGGGTGACGTCAGCAGAGCAGCACACTGTGGCTCATTCATGTGCTCCAAACTTCGGGCTCAATATAAATTCCATTGTAGATAGAAAACACAGCGCTGTGGCGGGCTGCCCTGACTGCACAGCTGTTTGGCTCCGAGGTACGACACAAACATGTACATTTGAATACAGCCAAGACATTTGACTCCTGAAACACACAAATGTATAAGAGTGAGCACTTTTCCATCGTGGACCTGCTGGTGCTCGGTGCAGAGGGCAGACTGAGGTTACACAGGTGTTTCTCTTCCTGTCCCACCTTCACTTCTCCAATCTGGGCTGATCCACTCCAGACCTGCTCCTGCTCTTTTTTTTTTAAATACTTCTCCAGACCATTCTTGTTCCAAAAGTCTACCTCTCGTACCCCTCACCCAAACAAAGACAGCTACATCGTGTAAATACATCTTTTATCCAGGATTTGAACGACAGTAGACAGACCCAAAAACGCCCATCAGGTTAAAACCGACTCAGTAAAATTGTCCTGCGACCTGAAAAGTTGTTGGGGGCTGTACCCGGACACTTGAACGTGGGTGATTTGTCTGATTTCAAACCTAAATATTTAACCAAAAGGTCGTTCTAAACCACGTCTGTCTGCGCGTGTAGTCTTAACACAACCGTGAGAGAGATAAAATGTTACAGAGCGACGTTATAAGAGACCTGGGAAATGTTCAACAACCTGTTTACATTATCTCAATAGGTGAGTCAAGTGGAAAAATGAAAAATATACTGAATTATTTGTTATTTTTAAACAGGTAATCGCCAGGTAATCATCGCACTTACGCTCAGTACCTTGAGGTTAAAGGCTGTGACTAGATTGTGTAGGATAAGTAGCGACACTCAATAGTTTATCAGTGTACGCAGATATGTGCTTTTGCTTTTAAGTATCAATCATCACATTTCCATCCTATTTCAAATGCAGCTCCTCTGACGCACAGGACCGAGCCGGTGGTTCCATTACGCAGATGAGTTGTGAAATATGAGCACTTTGTCCCTGAAGGCCCTGCTCTTCTGTCCCCAGGGATTTACTCAGGCCAGAAGTCCGTCTTGTGTGTGTGTGTGTGTGTGTGTATGTGCAGGTCGACTTTCGTTACACCACAAGTTTATAATGTCATTGCAAAAGAAGAAGGCGTTTACAACAATTTTGAAAGTTTGAGTCATTATTTGTCACATTTTCGCACACATATTTTAACATCACCATATGACGATACACAAATACGTTTAAAGTACATCAGAAATAATTAGTTGGGACACAAGACTGGTTATTTCTGTATTTCTAAAGTACATGTTGTAAGTGTGTTCTTGGTCAGCAACGCAAACAAAGCAACATTTCACAATCGAGTTTCTTCCGAGTAACTGTCATGTATTTACTTTTAAATCAGCAATTTAATTATAGGACTGTATTATCTTATTATTTTAAGTTTACTGCACTGTTTGGGCACCCACAGATACTTAATATTGTGTAGATTGTGACAATGGCCTTGTGCGTTCATCAATAAGCAAGATACACCAAAAATAAAGATCACACACTGTAATATTCGCTGTGGCATTGTTCCGATTTCATTTCTGCAACGTCACAACATTTATTTCCATCCAGTGTTGCGTTAATTTCTCACCAACATGTTGCATTGATGCTGGTCGAGTCTGACGCTGCACAAAGCTTCTCCAGCTCATCCCAAAGATTCTCAATGGGGTTAAGGTCTGGACTCTGTGGTGGACAATCCATGTGTGAAAATGACGTCTCATGCTCCTGAACCAACTCTGTCACAATTTGAGCCCGATGAATCCTGGCATTGTCGTCTTGGAACATAAAAAATCCATTGATGAAACAACCTGGTCATTCAGTATATTCAGGTTTGAGCACAGACTGTTGCTGAACCTAGACCGGACCAACTGCAGCAACACCAACATTTTTGCTTGGTTAAATCCAGGTGGCAACTTTTATTTATTTATTTTTTTGGCCAGACAGTGTAAAAATACATGAGAAAAAAATGGTTGGGATGCAGGCTGATTATCACTGTATTTGTTAAGTAATGTAAAATACAAACAAAGCAACATTTCACAAACAAGTTTCTTACGAGTACTGTACTTTCCGGACTACAAGTCAGATTTTTAATTTTTTTTTTCATAGTTTGGCCGGGGGTGTGACTTATACTCAGATGCAATTTATATTATTATTATTATTATTATTATTATTATTATTATTATTATTATTATTATTATTATTATTATTATTATTATTATTATTATTATTATTATTATTATTATTGTTGTTATTATTATTATATTTATTTTTTATTATGTATTTTTTTGGCTGATGCAACTTATACTCCAGAAAATATGGTAAGTGTCATGTATTTCCTTATTAAATTAAATTATAGGAATGTATTATCTTATTATTTTAAATTTACTGTACTGTTTTTCCACCCGCAGATACTTATTACTCTGTAGTTTGTGACAATAGCCTTTGTGCGTTCATCAATACGCAAAACGGGTAAAGTGTCTTGCTGAAGGACACACAACAACACGTCCCCGGATGACGACTCAGAGTGACCGAACTTCTGTTTATACGAGAGAACCGCCCCTCCACCTGCGCCGCCGTCACCCCGGTACTTGTGAATAACCCAAAACACTAAAATAATCACCAAATAAAGTGCTATATTCTGCACAACACTCATCTTACAAAGCCAAAAATACCTGTAAAATTTAAAACATCAGTTCATAAGATTCGCACGAGCTCCTTACATCCCGTATTCATCTCATCCGTCGTCGTCTGCGGCTCAGATGTTGAAGCACTTTTTGGCAGGTGCGTGGTGACTGTATTATCCCGGCTTATGAAGGGCAGACCCGGGCCATCCCTGCTTTGGCTCACGATTTGCATTTTTATTGCTGTTGTCGCATCTCCGGTTAATACACCATTGACTCCCGTTGGCACCCTTGCACCTAACTGGGTAACCTTGCGCCCCCTCCCCACCTGCCCGCGCGCTTTCAGGCCGCCCCATTGGCTGCAGCCTTGGTACCGGGCCGACCTGGCATTCTGGGACAGGAAATGGACTGTGCTCTCATGTTAATGTGGACTTTCCATTAGTAGAGATGATTGATTTGTGTTGGTTCGGTGTGATGAATAGGCAGAAGACGTGACAATGGAAGGAGCAGGATGGAGATCTATGGGCAGGTGATGCTCCGAGTGAACCGGAGTGTGACTGAATCAAGTAGCTGATGATAAAGAGAGAGAGAGGACAGAGGAGGAAGGGCTGAGGAATGAAAGATGAAATGGAAGGTTAGGAGAGGTTTGCAGGAAGCTATGGCAAAGGCGAAGCAGCGGGGTCTTCTGTTTTTGAACGATAAGTACAAATGAATATCAGTTTTTTTAGTCATAGTACACCATTAATAGCCTGGCCAGACAAGACTACATGCTTTCTTTATTACAAAAACGCATAGTCTGGGCCTGACGGAGTTCGATTTGCTGTGATTGACAGGCAGATCAACCAATAACGGATTACAACTGGCAAAAAAACTAAAACTAAAACCAAACTAACACTGATTTCTGCAGAATTAACGACGAATCTCTTAATCTGAGGTTAAATAAGTCTGATTTTGCTCTACTAAATGCCAGATGACCAGTAGACCCATGACCTTATCCATTTCTCCTGCGTCACTGAAATAAACAAGTCTGTTTCTGTCTGAGTTTAACCCGGTGGGACTGTAAATCACTTTCATGGGTCCCCACTTCCAGATATTATTGTTAATTGTTATGGTAACGGTCCTAAGGGTTTCAGTCTGGATGCCAGGCTATGCAGTTGCTCGAGAGTATTGTCCCGCGCTGGTTTGGGGTTCGTATTTTTACTTCGTCGCGGAGTAAAGTGATCGCGGAGTCAGTGATTTTGTCAAAACACTGAGTTGTAATTTTGATATTTGCTTTTGCTTTCAGTATTTGTTCCGTTCGCCCTGGTGCACCTACAAAAGACTGTATTGTATCGTGAATAGGTGGGACACGCTGAGACTAGCACAAATTGGGGAGGGAGTTGGACTAAAACTAATTTTGGGCACCGTCCAGTTGAACAAGAAAATGTTTCTGCTTTCATTTTACAGTGAGGCGAGTGGGATACAGCAACTTTCCCAGGACATCTGCTCTCCAACACCCACGTTTCAAAAAGTTCACCCAATCATAGTGTCTCATCCACTATTAGGGCCAGAAGATGCAGCGTTCTGATTGGCCGCTGCAGACAGAGCCCAGAAAGTTGAAGGCTGAACCCTGAGAATTTTCCGAAACATTTTCTTCCCGGTCTTGACTTTGGACGGCATCTGTTTCCAATCAGTGTTAGTGAAAAGACTGCTTCTTTTTCTCCGCACATACACACACACGCAGCTCTGTAGTTGTAACTGTCAAGTGATTTTTACACCGTGGCTGAGGTTAAACATGTATTGTGAACATTATTCTAAAGGCAACACAAGTCTTCCCCTAAATTCATTGATTTGTACAGTGGAGAAGCCATTTGTGGTAAACAGGGTACACTTTTTTTTTCTTTTTTTGTGCAAAATTTGAGAACTACAGTACTTAACTCATACTTAAAGGGGAAGTGGACTTTTACGAGCTTTTAACCGTGTGGCAATGCTGTTTCCTCATCATTAGCTCACTCAAAGTTGCATTTTGATTGATTCAAGCATCTTGCATTTGAGGCTTAAGTGCTCATAAAATGTCAGCTTTCATACACCCCCTGTCCCCGCCCACAGCTCTGTACTTGCAATTGTGTAAAACTTTAATGATTTGCACATATTTGATTTAAAAGTAACAAAAACTGTTCAGTCGCTATCTGTGAAATGCATTGAAGAGACCAGGCTAGTCAGTTTTGTAGTTTTGAACAAGACGACACTGGATTTGTTTTTATTACAAAGCCGTTTTAGATCAATATTACAGTTTGCAAATTATAAAATGTAAAAGTGATTTATGTTATACTTTAATACTAACGACACGCTGTCCAGATCCCAGTTTGCCTCGTGTTTTTATGCTGTTTTCCTCGTCCCTTCTGTGTCAGAGCCTGGAGTTGGGTGGAGACTCAGGCTCCTCCCACACACACCTGCATCTAATCGTTAATCAAGCTGCACCTGAGGAGGACAAAAGGAGCCAGGACCTGACACTCGGCGCCAGATCGTCCGCGTATCCAAAGTGGTACAACTCTACTCGGCTCAGTCTCATGTTTTTGCATTTTGCCAGTCAATTCTAAGCTGGATGTTTTTGCTCCTCGTCAGATTTCGCTCCCTGGACCCGCTCAGCTCCTCTGTCTCCGACCCAGCTCTCCTCTACCGGTACTTCTCACCTCGTCTCTGATCCTACTGCCCACGATCTACTCCTGGACTACTGCAAAACAACCCCTCTCTCAACTATCTGATCAACCTACCTTCATTTGCACATTTAAAAACTGTAAAATAAACATTGTTAAACTGTTCCCCGAGTTCTGTCCACATGTGTATGCAGATATATTCAAACCACATGCACATTTTATTAGATTAGTTTGATATTTAACAAGAATTAAATGGCAAAAGATGAAGTTCAAATCTGTCAACTGAACAAATTGTTGAAGGAGTGAAAACGTTTCGCTGCTTCTTTAGTTCATGAAGAATTAAATACATTACTACAGCTATTTTAACTATTACAGGAAGTTAAAACCAATCATCAGAAGTGAAAAGACGAGACGATGACAACTGGATTAGTCTGTTGAATGTAAATTAGTGAATTGAATGGGCGTCTTAAGATGACAGAAAAACATATTCAAATTTTGTCAGATCACTCAGAGTTCAGTTTAAATGTTAACAGTTTTATCTGACACTTCCAAGAATCTTTATGCAATTCCCTTTTATATTTTATCAGAGCATAACCCTTGGCTAAACTTTTCCTCCTGATTCTTATTTGCTTTTCTAGTGTTCATCCCCAGCCCAGCTCTCATGTGTGGCCATTATCCCTTTTCAATCGCACAACTTTGACTTCACCGTGTCAACAAACTGCATAAAACCCTTGCTTATTATAGCAGGTACTTTCCACACATATTCAGAAATAACCTCTGTGATTCAGAAGAGGCCAAAAGAAAATAGACTCAGTAAGCAGCAGCGTGTCGCCTATAGCAGAGCGCACCATTATCACTCAGGCTGACGGGAGGTTCTGCCCAAGACGGCCTCGCGGGTTTTGGCCTCACGGACTTTGGCCTCGCGGGTTTTGGCCTCACGGACTTTGGCCTCGCAGAGAAATCATCAAATGTGTAATAGATGCATGATTTATGATGGCAGAAAAATATGATAAATGTGCGTCTAAGTCACAATTCAGATTTTAAGTTAATACTATTGTTTGTTTTATAAAATGTAGAGATATAGAGATTTAGATATATAGATGTATAGATATAGACTGTTGTTGTATATATCTACCTCTAAGTATTTCATTTTATTTTTAAGCATATCTCTTTTACTTTATGCATGCCCTTATTTGTACTTATTCAGTGTTTTTATGTTGCACTTTATCGCCAAAGAGAGTTCCTAGTTTCAGCTGTGTTTACTGACAATGGCAATAAAAAGTCGTCTAATTCTGATACAGATGTAGATGTATAGATCTATGGTCACAAAACACTGTAAAACAACCCAACGACTGGAGGAGAGGAGATAAAGATGTAACGAGTCTCTGCCTGATTTTTGTTTCCTCTCCGGTGACCTTTGACCTGCAGCACCATTGGTTTTGCTGCACTGCTCCTGCTGTGAAAAGCTTGATTTACAAGGCAGTAGCGCTGACTGCGTTTCTGCACAAATCCTGGGTCAGGTCGGGCTAATAAATCCATAAGGTGACGCCTCAGAAGGGGTCACGTTTAAGTTTCAAACCACATCATCTCATTCAAATGCATGTTTGTCCTGTCCTCTAAATTTAACGTAGGGTCAGTTTTAAATGAAGAGATGGAAAAAGTGATCTGCATGAAAACAGTAAGTAAAGACACAAAGTTACAATCTATTACTGTCAAATGCGTTTGAATTGTTTTTTCACTTCAGTTCTTGTATGTTTTGGTTATATAATGCTCTGTTAGAACAAAGATAAATATTTTGGAA
The DNA here is from genome assembly GCF_009829125.3 of Periophthalmus magnuspinnatus. Classification (NCBI taxonomy): domain Eukaryota; kingdom Metazoa; phylum Chordata; class Actinopteri; order Gobiiformes; family Gobiidae; genus Periophthalmus; species Periophthalmus magnuspinnatus. The sequence goes on from NC_047138.1 coordinate 4,243,523, forward strand.
AAGAAATATTCTATCTGGATGATTGAATAAAGCAGTTTTAGACCCTTTTACTCTGCAGAGGTTAGGATTTTGTGGGAAAGGACAGATACAGCCAAGGATTGTGTCAAAGCAAAATGCATAAAATATAAATGAGCTATTAAAATAACAAAAGTTGTACACAAGTTTAGTCTCCTCTGAGCTGTGGGCTTCGTGGATTGAGGAGGGAAGGGGCAGCTCCCCTGACACTGTGTAAGGGACACGTTTACTGTAATAGTCCAATAGATATAGCACTGACCACATATGCAACACGACCACTTTATTTTTAACTGTACAAATAAACACCACACAACCAGTTTTTCATATAAAACGGGAGAAAATATATAATTTCTGCATAATCTTGTGGATGCTATGACTTGCAGCCTGAGTGTTTTCCTGGCACAGCACAATCAAAGCAAAGTTACATCATAATAGTAAGAAAAAGAGAGTCATTGTAAAATGAGCCACTGCAAAACAGAAGCAGAATGATTTGGCTGGAAAAACATTTTTGGTGAATGAATCTGCTTGTCTTTTATTTACAAATGGCCCTGTCATTGTTTGATTTTCTAAGTTTGTGTTGTGATTTTCAGCCATTTTGTGAAAGTGACTGCGGTTATGATTTGGGCTCTACAAAAATAAATTGAATAGAATCTAAAATTATGTGTAAAATATCGATTTGGCTGATTTGTTTTATGTTATGAGACTTCTAGACATGCAGCTCCATTAGTCCACCAGCGTGTTTACCAATAACCTTAATTCAAATATTAGCTTTTTTCTGCAAACACGAACATGTGATAAAAGTAGAGAACACATTTTGTACCCAAGACTTCAATTTTTAAAGTGTACTGCTATGCCGTGATGGTTTTCTACAATAATATTTACATCAGCCCAGTTTTTCGCTTCCTCTGTGGGATGTTTGCAGTAGCTATACCAGTGTAGATGTGCACAAATCCAGTATCGTGCTTGCTTTAGGCTCTGACACTGTGCAGGATCGGCCGGACAGTAACAAGGCCTATCTGAGAGATTACTGACTAAGCCACCATTCGTCCCTTTCAAGAACCACATGTTCCTGAGTAATCTGTGAACTTCACTGTGAGGCATGCAGCTGGTCAGGCCTCATTACATTTAAATAGTGTTGTAATGCTCAAATTGAGGGAAAGAAATACATTTCAGTGAGTTAAAACCCATGAGAAACAACTGTCAAAGCAGAGACAAAATTGAACGCCAACTCATAAAAGTATCTGGCATGACGTTCAGCCAAATACAAAGCTGTTTCTTTGGTAACACAGTCATAAGCAGTGGTGAAATACGATTTGGAAGAAGCTTTATTGATTTCTACATTTTTGGGGAAAAGTTAAGTTTATAGTAAAAACTCTCAAGTGGAAAAATGTCGAGGAGGATGCTAAACTAAACTAAAAGCATGATTTTTCATTTTTTGCACTAAAAAGACATAGAAAAAAACTCACTCTGCATGCTTGCATCTCCTCATAACTGATTATTTGTCCTGGAGAAGGATTGAGGGAAAATGCTTGTATATAAAAATATGTCCAGAAATAAGTGGGCAAAGGAAAACTTAAATTAAGAAAGGTCACAAGTGTTTTAGACAGAAAAACTCTACATGCAATAGTGTTTGTGTTACTGCTGATGGAACACTCGAACGCCACGCAACTTGTGTGGCCCTCAGTATGTCCTTGGTCATGGTTTAAAAATAAAAAATTCAATAAACACAAAAGAACAACAATAGTGAAGTCAGCTGTCTTTTACAAGTGGAGTTGTGCAGATGTTGCAGACTGAAGACTTGCAGCAGCAGTGTTAGTGGTGGTGGTGGTGGTGGAGGCGAGGGTCCCGGGACACTTCGAGGACCCCCTCCCAGGCCTTTCCCACATCACTGGGGTCCGGGCCGAGGAGAGAGGGGGTCCAGGGGGCTGGGGCTGGGAACCGCTCTGGCCCAGTGTTCTCACCAACTGCCCACGGAGCGAGAGAGACAGAGAGAGACAGAGAGAAAGAGAGAGAGAGACAGGCCAAGTGTGTCACATGACAGCTGACGTGTTTGGAAAGTGGACTTCAGAATAACTCGCTCTAAGCAGATAAAAAAAAATCCTACACTGTCCACATAAATGAGTAAACGTATATAGCTGCTGAGTAATGCAGCCACAGAGTCACAGAACCTGTCACCAGTCTGTTTATTTGCACCAATAACCACAGTTACTCCACTCATTTTGCATTCTGATAATGAGTGTAGAGCAAATGTTGAGCCTTATCTAAGTCATTTTCAGAAATCCTCTGGTGAAGGGTCTGTCACCTGCTTATCTCTGTGATGTTATTGTTTTTTTTCCTTTTCCGTTCTTTTTTTAATTACAGGTATTTTAATCTTTCCTCTCCACAGATCTTATCTGCAACTTGATTACTAAACCTGTTTACTCTACAGTGATTAATCTAAATATTATACAGTGTAACTAACACTAGAGTAAATCTCAACAAATCCAACACAGTGTCATTTACATGGACAGAGGATTCCTGATGAAACTGACACAGCACAGAGCAGCTCAACCTCCTCAAAAAGAGAATCATGTGCCGATTGTGGCGGTGAAGAGAAAATGGCTAAATCAGATTGTGGTTTGTGACTTTTTGTTGTTTGTATATTTCTAAATCCTAAACTAAACTAAAAGGCTGTCTTTGGTTTGACTCATCAAGCAACGGCATAGTATTAACAAGTCAGCACGCCTCCGCAACATGTGGACCGCATGCTCAGAGCTTGGCAAACTAACTCAGTTCATCAAATGTAGGGTTACATAAATGTGTACCGCAGCACTCATCATAAATCATACAATACGACACAATATGTGTGAGGTACTTCTTGAGGCACATGAATAAGCCATATAATCTGTATGTGTTCTTTATTCTTTGAACAAGTCATTTTAATACATTTCAAAGAAAATGTTCTTTTCATTAAAATAGTTGCAATGCAAATTCTTGTCGAAGTGTGGGCCTAATTAAATGTGACCGCCCTCCTCAGTCTGGAGAGGCGGCGGGACAGGGCAGACGTAGGACCATAGAAGGCTCTCAGTTCAGTATCAAGATGGGCCACAACAGCTGCTTCAAAAGCGGCAGCGTCTGGTGCATGAGGAGCCATGAGGACAGTGGAGCCATACTCCACTTTGAGATGCTCGGCTGCTGTTTAACCATTTTTTTTGTAAGTGTTTAAAGCTGACATCACTATCTCCAACAATAAGATTCTCTGCGATTTTTCTGTGCAGCTCAAGAGTGATACGATTCCTATCATCTTTGGTTTGATCATTTTCAATATGTTTTTGACCAAAGCTTGTGTCAGGATGAGCGACAGTTGGTGGTTAGTGTGCCTTTGGTGTGTGACTGACTTCTCTCTGGTCCATTAGTAGTTTCCATCAGAGCTCAGGCTAATGTCCTCTTCAGAATCCTCTTGGTGTGTGGTGGTTGGTTTTGGGTCACTCCACTCTATGATGCCATCGTTCTCCTTAATATCCCCAATAAAGGCCAACTTGGACAGAATATCCGCTGGCAGATTTTGTAAGTTCACTGATGTGGTCTGGGTCACATCCTCCTTGGGCTCATCATTTGCGTTGACCTGTGATTTGTTGTCCTGGGTGACATCAGGAGAATGATGTTGGAGTACTGTGGGTGACTGAATATCTTGAGGAAATTCAGATGTTTCTCAGACCTCCTTTTCTATTTTGGACACTGGGAAACGTCTGAATCCTGTTCACCAGTCATTTCTACTGGATCATTCTGGTCAGTTCCTTTGTGTCTTCCTGGGTTTTCTTCAGGAGTTCCTTTCAGGGTCCTGTTATTGAACAGTCCTATTGCAGCCAACACGGGCAACACATCTGCAGAAAACAGCTACAGATGACAGATGTTTGGGGCTTGTCGTCTTGGGATGTAGAAAAGCCATTCAGGGAAACTTCTTGATTGTCAACTGTAACATCCTGAGCGAGAATAGGATCATTTTCTGATGCGTCTTCCAGGGATACTTCAGGTGGCATTTCCTAGGAGGCTGATAATAGTATCTGAGCATCAGGTGACAACTTACAAATGTCAGGACAGTTGACTGGGGCAGTTTTAGATGCAGCCTCCATAGAAAGAACTACTATTTTACAATCTGACACATTAGATTAAGCTACACTAAACCAGGACTAGAACAGGACCAAACCAAGTACATCAGCAGAGATAAGACAGAGTGAATGTGAGGTGCACCTTTAAGACGCACCAGCTTTAGACGGTTGTTTAAAATGTAATGAAATGACCAACTGTTTTCAATATTTACTGGTGTTTGGGTATTTGTACGTCAAATAACTTACCTGAATCCGAGCTGAAGGCTGTATGTGTGGAGTTTGCAGTGAGTGGGTGGGTCTTCCCTGACTTTCCTCATCTGTAACACTCATAACAGGTCAGTTGGAGTTATTTCTTTGGCTAAAAATATGAAGAAGGGTCATTTGTTGCAGTTGTCCAAGCACCTGCCTCATTGAATCCTATGAGGACACAAACGTTCAAACTTTTAACACCAAAACTTTCCAAGAGAGGTGCTGTGAAAGCCTGAATACATTTTCTTTTGAAACCATGACACGAAGTGCAGAAGGGTGGATCAATTTATGAATTCTTTACCATGTCCTCAAACGATATTAACACAAAGCACCTGTTTGTGTCAAATGTAGATCTATGCTTTTCAGAGCACTCCCATGTTTTTCTATTCACCTGTGGACGAATAAAGAGAAGATTTATCCACTTCCCTCCTGCGTTCACTCGCCTTCTCTTCTCTGGAGAATTAATCAGTTGTCTGACATATGCTCCGCGACCAACAGGGAGGCGGACACGAGAGGTAGATAAGAAGAAAGATGATGGGGTAGAGGGGGTTCAGGGTGGCACGAGTCAAATTGGAAACATATCCTTTCAACAAGTCTTATCGGGGGGTTTTATCTGTAAAAGAAGGCACATGGGAGATGACCCTCACAGTTCAAAGGCCTAACTCAATTCACTGATGAAACCGTGGCCGTATCCACCACAGCAGAACCAATGGGCAACTTATAGCAAAGGTCTCGTAGTGAAACACCTGTAACTCATTTGTGAAGACGGAGAGAGACGCAGAATGCAGACGGTTCATTTTGTTTGTGGTGGTGGTCACTTTTACATTACTATTGTATATTATCTGATGAACTTCACTGCAAGAGATGGACAGAAGTATCAGAGCAGGAATAACTGGAGTAAAAGTTTCCAGTGTTTAAGAACTGCTCATCCAATTAAACAAAGTGGCATCTCTATAACATACAGTTTAAAGTCAATGCTGATTTCTACAACCTCTGCTCTGATAAATAAAATAAAATATATATATATTTGGGATTAATTGTAAGAGTACATTTGAGCACAATAAAACCAGATAGCTCGTGTGCGTACGACCTGTTGCCCTGAGTCTATTTTTGTCCTGGACCGGCTGTGATTGGATACAGATGTGGCACATATCATCTGCTCCATGTTCAAAGGTGGAGGATTCAGCACTTCTTTTTAACTCTTTCTGTTCCTGTTGACTCAACAAGAAAATATTGGGAAAAGTAGCATAAAATATATTCTTAAATGATCAAAAAAATCAGGTGTAAACATATATTTTGTGATTTGAAAGTAGTTCTGCTCCACTGCAAAATGGAAGAATATTATTATTATTATTATTATTATTATTATTATTATTATTATTATTATTATTATTATTATTATTATTATTATTATTATTATTTATCTATCCGTATTATTATTTTATTTTATGTTAATTTTTTATTATGATTATTTTTTTTTTTTATTATTTTTTTTTATTTATTTATTTTTTATTATTTTTATTATTATTATTACCATCTAAAGTTGTTATGTTTACGAGATAAAAAGTTACACAATACCTTCCTTCTCATTATGTGCTTAAATAAACACCATTACACCATGTACAAAGAATATCCATAACAATAGCATTTTATTTCTTTAGCTCCAGCGGTACATCCGAGGACCCCAGACCCAATGGGTTAACCCAACAGGAAACCCAAAGGATACACCCTATTAGGTCTGTACTTCCTGTTACTTCAAGGCATGTACAATTTATGAGCCAGGAGGTACACTGCATAACTGTAGATCTGATGGATTTCCTACTGGGTTGTCCAAAAAAGCAAATGAAAAAAAGTAAAGGCACAGCATTTTTATGAAAGAAAAATGAAAGAGTAAGAAAGAGGAGACAGATAAGGTGAATAAACGAACCATCGGCAGGGCACTCCGCAGACTGTGCCAAACGGTCTGGAAAGAATCACAGGACTTGGCAGTACATCCACTCAGCGCTCTGATCCTTACAATTCAAATGAAACTTAGGAGGATATTAAAGACATCCTCCTGCCTGAAAGCCTGTTTATGTGAGTGCCAGTGATGGAGGCGCAGTTAGTGTTCAAAAACTGACATAACTCACAAACGACAATGAATGACAACATATTTATAACGTGAAGACATGTCCGCTGAGCTTTTCATATCAGCACATCTTCACCAGAGGAAACTTTACTCTATAAATAGACATATTGCAGACTGTATAGATCTGGGGGAAGTGGATCTCTCTTTTGGATACAATCACAAGGCCTCGCTATCGTTATTAATGGCTTGTAAAATAACAAGGTCACCACACTTTATTTATTGTGTTTTATGAGATACAGTTGCCAAGACAACAATAATCTCGAGCCAGGGGCTCAGTAAAGAAACACTCGAGATTGGGGCTCTGGATCCTGTCAGCCAGTTCATGAAAATGTAGGCTTTTTTCACCGTGGCCAAACAATTTGAGGTTATGCAGGTTTGGGAATGGCTCATTCTACCCTTTGTGCTTGATCCATACTGCGTAAAATGGCCACAAACCCTCGTCCCTCGTTTATCGTGGGGGTTATGTTCTAAAAATAACCCACAATAGGTGAAATCCGCGAAGTACCAGCTTCATTTTTTACAATTATTCTTTATATTTTTGCTGTAAAACCCCTCACCACACACTTTATACACTTTTCTCACACAGGCATTAACATTTTCTCACATTTCTCTCTTGTTTAAACTCTCTCAAAGTTCAAACCTTCGTAGGCGTCTTTGTCGGTGCAGAACGTTTCATCGACATTGTGGGTTTTGTCGGGGAGAAAGCAAATTGCAAACGTACAGCACTTCAGAGTCACACTGAGATCCGACATTTATGTAAATTTGTCTGAACACATTCTGTACTGTACAGGAGACACGGCACGGAGGAGACTGATGGACAATGGTCTACAGTCCAACAGCCAATCAGGACGCAGAACACAATGCATGGTCATACTCAGGCAAAACTGCACAAAAAGGTAAAATCCGAGAAACATGATCCACGATACAGGGCCACTAAGTGTTAAAAGCCATTCTAAATAAGTAGGTTTTAAGTTTGGCTTTGAGCAAAGGCAGGTCAGTGATGGAACGTAACTCAATGGGCAAAGAGTTCCAGAGTTTTGGACGGGCCAGAGCGCGGTTGTGGACTTTCCATCACCGTAACTCTGCATCCAGTTGTGCTCCCATGTAAATTCAAATGGCGTCTCAAAGCAGATGCCCCTTGATGTCACTTATTCGATGCGTCAAAGAACAAATACGGATGGATATGTGAAATAGAGGTAGTTTTGTGAACAATGCAGTACTTTCTGATACTCTTTAACATGATTTTTATGGCTAAACAAATAATAAAAGTCTTGGCGAGCTATACCGGTCTATAATGTGCTCAGTCCTCAAAGGGTTAAAGGATTGAGTAGCTTTAGCGGTAGTTCACACAGCTCGCACCACCACCAAAGCTTGTGAGTTGAAAACGTTACACCTCTCTGATTTATACGCTCTTTTAAGGTTAGGTCTAGGTCCTGTAAACATCTATTGTCTTCAGCCGCTGCACAACTTTGGCTCATATTCTTAAAACAATAGATAGCACTACACAAACTGAATAATGGCACGTAGCCCCGCTCAGCGCAGCAAGCTGATTATCACATTTGATTGGCTATTTTTAATAAGTTCCATTATATAAAGTCAGATATAAAACAATCAGAACAAACAACATTCCGGTCGTGTCTGCTGAAGGCCAGAGTATCAAAAATAACTGGCCTCTCCCATAAGCTGATGATGACATTTGGAATATGATTTAGCTTTGTCGCCAACTTACTATCAGCATGGGGCTTAAGGTAAACACACTTGATGGGCCCCAAAGGTCTATGCACTAGCACTGGACTGGGAGGACAAGCAAGTGCACAGTCTCTAAGCCCCAGCAGAAGCCAAGCAGGAAACATCTGGAGGCCCTGGTGCAAACAGATGTCGGAGAAAGATAAGACGCAACATATAGCGCAGCACTACATCCCCAAATGAAGAGGCTCGCTAACATCCAGGTGGGCCGTAGCCTTGGCTTCTGCAGTGCAAAGGTCCAAATAATGAAATGTGTTTGTTTTTTTCTCACAAGCAGACATGTGTCCACTTTATAAATGTTGTGACTCTATTGTTCCCACACTCATTTTGATCTATTGTTACCCAGACTCTCCCGAGACCCCGTCCACACAATGCACCAGGCGCTCCGGGTCACCGATGACATCATTTCCGCCCAAAGTTTATCCACTTCAGTCTGGTCAACAAAGTGCACGATGCATCAGCAGGCGTGTGTTTGAATGGGCTGGTCCGTGGTGCATTCTGGGATTGTTTTATGGGGTATTGTGATGTCAGCTGTGGGAATCTGTTGTAAATCTGTGTTTTTTTGCAACAAGGAAAATAAATATATGAAAAAAAATATGTTTGCATTTCAATTGTGTTTATTTTATTTTTTAAATCTGCCACCTGCTTGGCTCCATGGAAATATTACTCATTTGCATAAAATATTCCACTGTATGGCATTAAACTTATTTATCTAAATCACACATGTCAAACTCAAGGGCCGCGGGCAAAATGTGGCCCTCCGCATCATTTTATGTGGCCCTCAACAGGGTAAATTAAAGGTATGATAGCCTTAAAACATCATTTTATCAGGAGATACACAGTTACACAGCCATATTTTTACATCTAGGCAAATGCATATGCAACAGTTGTAACTTGAATAAGTAATAAATACACAAACAGTTAATTAAAAAGTTAAAAAAGTACTTAGATTTATTTTACATCTGGCCCTTTGAGAGCAGCCATTTTGCTGATGTGGCCCTTGGTGAAAATGTGGTTGACACCCCTGATCTAAATAGAGACAGGTGATTGCACTAGGTCAAGTTACAGGTCAGATCTATGGAGAGGTGACCGTGCTCACAGTAAAAATCCATGTTTTCAAGAAATATGTTTAATGCAATAACATACATAGAGACAAGCAGGTGGCAGACCCCCCTCCTCACATACTGCCCCTTTAAAGTTTCACTCAGTGCTTTGAAGCTCATATTGTGATATTATATTATGAGGAACATGAAACCATGCAGAAAATAGATAAATAATGTAATGAAGTGTCATTCACACAGATGAGTCGAGGCCTCAGGGGAGGACTGGTTCCTGTTCGACTATAAAAACAGATTCTCTGGGGACTTAAGATCTGAAGTGGAACTCACAGATTGTTCTGACTGCACACCGGCAGCCTGCAACTCTGTCAACTATATAAAACACGTCCTTAGTGGCAGAACAAAGTATCAGAAAAGTTATCACTCCAGACGGGAACAATGAAAAGAATCTGGATTTGAAAACGCATCGATATCTACAGTTTTATGGTTGTGTTTCAAGCTGTTTCCACTGAAATTGATCACATTAATGAACTAATTGAGTCTTAAAATTGTGTTCAGTTTGTTGCGTTGATGTTGCAAGTTCATCTTTTTATAATAATAGATGATTCTGCTGTGAACAAGCAAACGGATTTGTGATTTTGCCTTGAACACGTGGACTGCAAGGGTTTGACAATGAAAGATCCCCACAGTTCCCTTAATAAAAGAATGACTTATGATGGTAAAAGCCAATAAACCAGCAGTCCCTCCAGGTGACTTGATTTAAACTCCCGCTCGGAGCAGTCTCTGACACACAGATGATTGTCTTGACCAGCCCTCCCGCCACACAAACAGGAAGTAGAAGAGAGGTCAGTGAATGAAAGGAGGAAGTGCTGGCAGAGCGCACAATGGCCGCTCCGGAAGCCCCCTCATTATTAATAGGAACAGCCCCCTGCAGAGTGCTGCGTGGGGTCACGATGTGAGACGGCAGACAATAGAGGAGCAAGGCCACGGACCCAGCGCTGAGGTGTGAGCCGTCTGGGACACGGAGATAGTCCCGCGCAATGCAGAAGGTCATTCAGTAAACACCAGACGAGGCAAATCAGGACTGAAGTGCACAGCTGAGAAACACATTCGGGGTTATCCAGTTCACATTAGCAAGAGTTTAATTTAGACATAATTGATTTTTTTAATTGGTTTGGACTGTAAGAAACACACTGTACTGGACATGGGGACATTTATTGTGTTTTACTGCTAATATCAAAGATGTCTTATAATGTAATTGTAATGAAAAGTGTATTTTATTGTGTGTTCACCTGCACAGGGACTGCACAAGATGAATCAGTTTGTACATGGTCCTTGTCAAATAAAGAATAAAGAAAGAAAGAATTTAAAAAGTCAAATCTGAGTGGCACTTTTCACACATCGTTTATTAAGAATGATTCAGGATTCTTAATTATAACCATAATCACAACTTCTAAACACTTAATTAATGAGTTACTAAGTCTGAATCATTCTGAATAAATGCTTGATAAAGGCTAATTAAGCTACCAATATTATATAAATAGCCAAAATGGGAGGGCCCGGGGAAGACCCAGGACTCGCTGGAGGGACTATGTCTCTGGGCTGGCCCGGGAACGCCTCGGGGTCCTACTGGAGGAGCTGGATGACATGTCTGGGGTGAGGGAAGTCTGGAAGTCCCTGCTCAGACTACTGCCCCTGTGACCCGGTTTCGGATAAGCGGAAGAAAATGGATAGGGAGAATCAAAAATCACATATTATCACAGTATATTTCATTTTTAAGTATTATCTCACTCTTCCAAATATAGTTCGACTGTAAATACCATATTGTGCACGCATAGCTATGGAAACAAGGAAGATGAAGTAGTTTGTAAACCTGTTGAATTGAAGATCTCACAGTTTTTTATTACAAATTATTCATGATTTTTTAATTATAACCCTAATCATACCTCCTAAACCCTTAATTAACAAGTTACTAAGCCTGAATCATTCTGAATAAATGCGTGATAAAGGCTATTTAAAGTATTATAAATTGCCAAAATGGGAAAATCAAAAATTACATCATGGTATATTTCTTCTTCTTCTTTTTCTTCTTTTTTGAAGTATTATCTCACTCTTGACTGTAACAACAATATTGTGCACGCATAGTTATGGAAACAAGGACGTTGAAGTAGTTTGTAAAGCTGTTGAATTGAATATCTCCCAGTTTTTATTACGACTGATTCAGTATTTTTAATTATAACCCTAATCCTAACTCATAAACCCTTGATTAACGAGCTACTAAGCCTGAATCATTCTGAATAAATGCGTGATAAAGGCTAATTAATATATTATAAATTGCCAAAATGAGAAAAGCAGAAATCACATAAGTATTATCTCACTCGTCCAAATATAGTTTGACTGTTACACTGATATTGTGTACACATAGCTATGGAAACGGGGAAGTTGAAGTAGTTTGTAAAGCTGTTGAATTGAAGATCTCCTCCCAGTTTCAATGGAGCATCATTACAACTGCAGCCAGACACTTCCCAGAGGAAATCCTGAGCTCGGCTAGACACATCCAACACTGTATCATTATTATCAGCGCGCACCATCTGGACATGTTTTCCACACGTTTACATGGATACGAGGAAAAAATGAAATCAAGTAAATATACGGTGCACTTTAATATTTCAAAAAATCTATAAAATATGCTAATTTAAATGATAAAAATGTACGTATTTAGGAATTATGGTGTTTTTTTGCGTAATCTATTCTGGTATCTCACAAAAAATATCTTATCTCCGACTGAACAACAGTGATTTGAGCAGCAAGTCCCCAGATCGTAAATGACAAGTGTAATTTTGCCTGAAAGAGCACAAGGTCTTCAGGCCTGCGTAACATCGCACATCAATTACCACTTTCAGATTGACTGCGACAAGTTTAAATGTGCTCCATAAGTAGATAATGGCTTGACAGATAATGGAAATGCTGCTGTGCGGAAAAAAACTGGCACACTGTCAAAAAGATAAATGGAGAGGTCAACGACAGGGCTGAACAGAAGCAGAATGTTTGGGTGACAGGCGTGCATATATTTCAGTGGTTACAAGTTCACTTTGTTCTAATCCATCATCTTTGAGAGAAACAACAACATTTATTTACTGACGAGACAAACTTCGGTAAACAGTAAAGATCTTATACCTGAGTCGTATTTTTTTAATTGATTTGTTTATGTTTTTCGCTCAAAATCAACCCTAAGTCGTCCATGAAATGAATGAAAAGTGAAATTTTGGGGGAAATGAACTAGATTTTAAAGATTCACTAACGTAGTTTTCCTGAAGGAGAGTACGCCCGCAGCTTGTCTCCATGAAGATGTTGATGCTTTGATGCTAAACTTCTCCATAAACACAAGGAAATGACGTCCCCAGGCCAAGTTACCGGGCAGATCTGTGGAGAGGCAAACAATTAGTAAAAACGGTAAGAATGCACAGCAAAAGACAAAGTTTAAATCTGTCAGCTGGACAAATCGTTGTAGGAGTGAAGACGTTTCGCTGCTCGTCCAAGCCGCTTCTTCGGTTCTGGTCAAAATGGTGGACACTGCCTTATATCTGTCTGAAGGGAGGAGCTAACTACACCTTTAATGACCCTCCTATTGTTCTCTTTGTTTGCGTCTGAGGATGGAGTTATAGATGGGGAAGAGATGACAAAAATAGCTTCTTTAACGCCCCTCTCAAACCAGTTCTTTTCTCTGGCTCAGATCTGTATGTCACTATCTTTAAAGGAGCGGTTAGTGTCTTTAAGATGGAGATGAACAGCAGACTGGGGTCCTGAGCTGCTCTTGTGATGGTGTTGGTTCATTCTCTCATGAAGTGGCTGCTTAGTTTCTCCAAGCTACTTTTGTTAGGAAAGACAATCCTTCCTTGAGCAGAAATAGAGGCCTTAGACATCATCTTTCCCTCATCTATACCTCCATCCTCAGACACAAACAAAGAGAACAATGAGCAGCGAAACGTCTTCACTCCTACGACGATTTATCCAGCTGACAGATTTAAACTTCGTCTTTTGCTGTGGATCAGACCTGGACGACTGAGGGATGACACAGACAGTAAGAATGCATGTTTTTCAAGGTATAATTCTGAAAAAAAATGAAATAAAATAACAATAAAACACATCTCAACATTCTTTAATACTTTAATTCACACTTTTTAATGTTTCTGTGCTTCAATTTAACGCTACTCGCATTTTAAAACCTGAATTTTCCATAGAGTTGACAAAGCGAAAGTAGAACATTTTGGACTTAAGTGCTGTCCAGCCTGTGATCCCAGAGGCCCCTTTAAAGACCCCCTCGGGTGCACGGCTGTAACAGGAGAGTAGGAATAACACAGGGTGCACACGTAGAGCTGATGAGGGGGCGGTGGGCGCGAGACGTCCCGGAGAGAGAGGTCACAGGTCGTATAGTCCCTGTCCTGACTTTTCTGACTCATGTCCAGAGCTGATCCAGGCTGGAGGTCACTGTGAGGTGGACTCCCCGGGGACAGGGCCGGTGGACACGACGTGCACGGAGTGAACGCAGGGGTTTTAACGGTGCAAATGTGTGACAAAGACAAGGTTTAAAGTGATAATTGCCAACGTCACGAGACCAACCAAGCGGGAGGACGCCAAAAAAGAGTCAAGTAAGAGTCGATTTTGCGTTAAAGACACAGGTTTTGCTTCATATTTCAGTACAATAAAAACAATCGAAATGAAAAATAGGTGTTATTATAGTTTATTTTTAGTTTTAGTTTAAGTTACACGGTGAAGCTTTAAGATTTCTTCCACTTAAGCTTTGAATAATTACAAGTTTTTACAGCAGTTGTTGATTGGATGCACATTTTACCCTTAACTCTGCACGTCTGTCTGAAGTTTTATTAAGTTTTATAAAGAACTGCCTTAACCAACACAAAGTTCAGTGTTATATCTTGGCCAAGGGATTTTTTTTTCTTTTTTTTTTCTTTTTTTGACCTTTTAACATCACACATACATGTATTTTTAGCACACAGACCACGAGTACTTTTTCCCCTGGTACATGAAAATGCATGAACATTAATCTTTTATGGTCCAAGTGTGTAAAAATGTAATTAAGTTATTAAAACGTCGTTGTAATTTCGTCTAGCAGCGATGCGGTTTATCAGCCAGCGAAGAACCTGTAAAGTCTAATATATTTGTGAACCTCTTGAACTTTCAGGCACGAGTTAAAAGCAGCAGTGGAAACATTGAAAGGTCAAGTGAGCTGGCGGTTGATCTCGAGCACACCACATCGCTAACCTGATTTCTTCCTGCTTACGTTGCCTTTGCACAAGACGACGCGTTTAAGATTTTTTCTAACACCTTCGGGGAGGTTGGTAAACAAATGCTACAGCTCCCATGGGTGTGGAGCCACTGCGCGCCACACGGCTTTTTCTGTTTTTTTTTTTTCTCATTTCTGCTTGTGGTGGTTTATTTCTGTCGTCTGAAGATGCAAAGGTAGATGGTAGGACATGCACCAGCACACAAATGCACACATACACACACAGAAAATACACACACAGAATACACGCACGCATAGAGACAGATAAACAAACAGAGTAAACCTAAACACACTAGAGCTTGCAATAAAGCACCAAAAATAACAACCACCTGTTGGTAAACCGCAGTGAAGCCGAATCAGAGCACACACTCACGCTGCAGACACTGACCTAGAAAATATGGTAAAAACAAGAAAATGGAAAAACGAGTAAACAATGAATGTGTTATTATCTGTCAATTATGTGTATTTACATTCATTTGAGCTACACTTCAGAACTGAGGATAGGCTCAAGCTTCTGGATCAAATCACTAACAATAAAAAACCCCCAGCAGAGACAGTGTAATGTCAGAGCGAGAGCGCCTCTAGTGGACATGTGCAGACGAACAGCAACTGATTAAAACATTCTCTCTATACTTTACTGAAGTGCACTCTCAGAGGAAATCATGTTCTAAATGTATACTAAATGATTTGATTAAACTATTATAACATTTTAATGGTCACGTGGTAAAACGGCGTGGGTGAGAAGCGAAACTCAGAAACTTTTGGCACTTTTGACAGATTTTTTCTTTCACTACACATGATAAATAGTCACATTTTTATAAAGCTTTTCATCAAGAAACCACTCACACTTTCACACACACATTCACACACCAGAGCACACAGACACCGCACGGCGAGGGTTTAGTGTCTTGCCCCGTGACACAACAACACCATTCATCTGTAGGAGCTAGACTCGCACGGCCAACTTTTCTGCTATTTGCTCATATCCATAGAGATTGTATTTTTTCTGGGAATGTTCCACGTTTCCTTGGAATTTTTATAACTCAAATACCTAAAAAAAAACACACACATGGAAACACATCTCAACAGATCTGACTTATTGTGACATAATATTCACCTGTTTGTCCAGAAAAACCCCAGAAAAGTTATTTGTTGCACATTTTTTGATGTTGTTGTATATATCTATGACTCTATTTAAGCATGTCTTTTTTAACTTCATGCATGCCCTTATTTGTATTTGTATTGTATTTAGCTGTATTTCTACTTTTTTTTATATCATTATTCAGTGTTCAGAGTTTATGCTGCACTTTATCACCAAAGAAAGTTCTTAGTTTGTGATTCTGATTCTTTAATAGACAAACTCACATTTCAAAATCACAGATAACTCAACGACAACTATTTGCGTGCTTCTCTCGACTTCATAATACATATTTCATACTCTGGCTGCAGTAGCGTGTGAGATTGCAGTAGCTTAGTACACAACAGGACTATGTAAAATATGTAGCTTTAGTTGTGTGCTCAGAACTCATTACATCAAAATCCCCTGTATATTGAAGTATGGGGGTAAAAAGTCCATTTACGCATTAAGATGTATGTGCCAAAGGGCTTGTAATGAGCCAGTGCGCAGTGCAGTATGTGGGTGGTGGGTTAAACTTCACGTTGTGCAGCTCGAGTCGTGTGAACTGAAAATCTTCTGTGTGCGAAAGAAGCTCGTTCGATATAAAGTCTAATAGGAAGCACATGTGTTGCAGTACGTTTTCGGGATCGTAGGGGGTGCGTATTGGATCATAAATGAAGGTGACACGAGAGCAGAGAGGGAAATCGTGTGTTTGTGGAGATGGGTCGGTGGTGATGGGGGTCTGGTGGTTGAGGAGGGCATGAGAATGTAAACCTAAAGCGACTTACTCAGAGTCTGAGCAGAGACAGGCCTGGGAACAAAGAGGGGGAGGGGGCGCGCTGGTGTGAACAGATGCAATTCAAACCATATTGTCAAAGCTTAAAATAGAAAAGGACCATGTTTTGTGGTGGTGTGGCGTTATACAACATGGTTTATCTTCAGTTAAAGGACGTAAAATGTACTTTTAACGTGTAATATTTCCTTATAGATCAACAGATTTTGTCTAAGTGTGAGTATTGTTGTCCCCTGCAGTTGTATTTTGCTACTTTCACACCTGTTTAATCGATATTTTAATCCAAATTTGTCTCGTCTGAGCACTTAACAATCCCCTTTTTGCCCAAATTGTTGCGTCATAGGTAAAAAAAAGGATGAATCTTACAGAGTTTTTAGGTTCTTAAGCCATCTCTGTACTCATCTGAATGCCTCATTGTGTAGTTTATTATTATTTTAGTTTAGAAAATGTGAAATAATGTGTTCTTTAACGTGTTTAAGTGAAAAAAAAACATCATAGGTGCGTGAAAAAACAGTAAACTCATTTAAAAACAGCATGTGAGAACCCATTCTAAAGGAAAAAGTCATATCTCACACTGTAAAATGGGAAATTACTGTGTTTCAATGATACAATTAAAACTTAAACATGAAAAAACACGATAAATATACCACAAATTCTTCACGTAACGGTAATCAAAGCTTGCTATACGTCCACTTTAACCTCGTGTCCTCCTTTGGCTTGTATAAACATTCGTCCCATTTGAAGAGAATTACGTGGATTTATGTTGTAATTACATTTTATGGAGGACATTATCTTTAAGCTCATATCTTTCCTTGTAACAAATCCACCATCACTCACACATGAATGAGAACTATCCTTTTTAGTTCGTATTTGAAGCTTCTGTACCAAGGACTTTCACAACTTTACAGCCCCCCGATGTGACCGTAAGAGATAAACAGGCCATGGGACCCATTCAGATTTATACACTTTCATAAAAATGGACCCTAAAAGTCTGGCTTTGAGCTCAAAATCCCATTTCAACTTTTGGACATTTGCCAGGAAAAAGACTACTTTAAAAGGACATAGAAGTATTTTTATATTTATTGCAACAAATGGGAGCGGGGCAGGTGAAGGAAGAAGGGAGGAAATATGTTGTTGGAGGAACAGGGTGAGTAAGTTTTGGCGTAATTGTTTGTGGCATTACTAACCAGGAGATTGAAAGTTCAAGCTGGGTTGGTTATTGTGCTCTTTTTATAGGAAATAATAAGCAGTTACACTTTTACAAGAGGCAACAATAAGACTTTACCAGATAAATGACGCAATGACGGTCCAATGATAACTTTAAAATATAGGTATTGTTATTTAAAATGACCTTTTGTTTTATTCATGGTCATTATAACTCAGTTTTATTCAAGAAGGAATGAGTCCAATATTTTATTAAAATGGCAAAGCAAGTTTATTTGTACAGCACAATTCATGCACAAGGTAATTCAAAGTGTTTTACAGAATAAAAAAAGACATTAAAATCACAATACAACAAATCGAAACATAAATAATCACAAATGATCATCATAAAGTGAACATTAAAGGAGAAAAGTGCAGAATAAAACCCTTTCAGTCACATGCACAGATAAACAGAACAGTTTGGAGTCTGGATTTAAACATTGTCAAAGTAGAGTGGTTTAGTCCTGCTTTAGTCCTGCTTTAGTCCTGCTTTAGTCCTGCTTTAGTCCTGGTTTAGTCCTGGTTTAGTCCTGGTTTAGTCCTGGTTTAGTCCTGGTTTAGTTCTGGTTTAGCCCTGGTTTAGCCCTGCTTTAGTCCATGTTTAGTCCATGTTTAGTCCTGCTTTAGTTCTAGTTTAGTTCTGGTTTAGTCCATGTTTAGTCCTGGTTTAGTCCTGGTTTAGTCCTGGTTTAGCCCTGGTTTAGCCCTGGTTTAGCCCTGGTTTAGCCCTGGTTTAGCCCTGGTTTAGCCCTGGTTTAGTCCTGGTTTAGTCCTGGTTTAGCCCTGGTTTAGTCCTGGTTTAGTCCTGGTTTAGTCCTGGTTTAGTCCTGGTTTAGCACTGGTTTAGCCCTGGTTTAGCCCTGGATTTTTGCAGTGTTTTTTTAGATGGTAATTGATTGAAACAGACAGGCAGCGTGTTTGAGGTTCATCTGGTTTTCCATTAATTTATTTTAACAGACAATTTTTCCAGACGAAGGTTTAGTTTGTTTTCATACTTGACACTTTCAACTCCTCACACGGTCGCTCTGAGGAACATCGGTATCACGGTATGGAATTTACTCAATAAAATAATACAAATATAGTTAAACAAATGTGTCTCTTTTGACAAATGTGACGTGATATAAACAGTTTCAGTCATGAGCGTCACATCACCAGAGTCACAAACAGGTGCTTTACACGAGGAAGCAACACAAAGACGATAAAGTCTCCTGAGATGGACTCCTTGTACCAGTGGTCCCCAACCGGTACCGGTCCGTGGATCAATTGGTACCGGGCCGTCCAAGAAATAATTAATTATTTCTGTTGTATTTATTATCTGAGTCTGAAAAATCGTTTATTTTGAAAAATCTTTTATTTTGAAAAATGACCGGATTCTCTCGGTTACATTTCCGTCACTTGAGCGCCGACAACTTAACCACTTCCGTTCCGACGGCCCGCGCGCGTTACACGTTACAACTTTACAGCAATGTACGTGTATTTCTGCGTCACCCACACAAACAATCTACACATCAAATGAAAGCTACGACATTCATCTTTCTGAATATGTAAACCATTTACACCTCGAATCACCGCAGTGCTGACAGGAAAGACGTTTTTACAGAGAAGTCAGAAATGTGGATTTGGACTTCACTTACCATTGAGGCTCTGGTTCTGTCAAACATCAACATATTCACACAAAGTTGGTCTCATTCGTTCCGTAAAGGTCCAGAGAATATAATCCAGTCAAGAAATTATGTCCACAAAAGAAGTTAGAGCCTCCATGTCCAATCTGCTGCAGGAAAGTGAAATCTGTTCCGTCACTTCTCCGCGTATTGCGTAATTTTACGCAGCAGTTTTGTGTTTTAAACATGACGAAACGGACAAAACAAAGGAAGTACGCGACCGAGGACACTGTGGATGTTTGTACAAGTTAAACTAGAGGCATCTGGACCCGGAGCGGTTCGTGGAACCGAGTGAAGATCTCATGATGGACTCAGGAGCAGAGGACCTGATGTGCTGATGGACTGGATGCTGTTCCTGGTCGGTAAGCGTGGTTTATTCTGCTATTAACTTAATTGTGGGTCAAATGTGTATCATGTGTAATCATTAGCATTAGCTTTAGCCCCCCTTCCCCCAGTAAAAGGGTAAAATTTTCAAGCGTTGGCCGGTCCTCGGTGATAAAACGTTTGGGGACCACTGCCTTATACGGCCTGAACGTGACGGCAGGATCCTCTCACCTCCAGCTCCTCCCTGGACCCCTCACCTCCCTCACACAGTCCCCCCCCCCCCGTCCCGCCAACACCTGGGCCCTGGCTCTCATCAGTCCTACCTGCCAGGGCTTAAGCAGAACCTGTGCGGCCTCTGTGTGGGACGAACGGCCCGGCTGTACGCGCACTCACACTCCATCACACGGCCACGCTCAGGGGCCGTAATAGGAACCAGCTGGACTCTCAAGGCCGAGCAGCGGGCCAGACGCAGCCATTCATAACCCTCCTGTGACTTTTAATGAGAGAAGGTAAGTTCTGGGGCAGGCGTGAGGATTGATAAAGGAGAGAGGGCGTGGTGTTCTGCACAACGGGCAAACTAATGCTGTTATAGCTGCAGGAGTTGGAAAAGGCATTAGTCACATAATATACTCTGTAAATGTTTTGTTTCCAATGACTGAAGTGAAAACTGGACATGGTTAATGATTATTGCACTAAACTTCACTTGTGGAAACGTTAAAAGGGACAAGGCAGTGACGTAAAGACATGTTGATGTCAAGACGTTGGAAATTCCATAGATCACGACATCAGTATGTAATAAATAGAACAGGAACTGGTGGTTTGTTCCTGGTTTAGTCCTTGTTTGGCTCTGGTGGTTCAGTCCTGGTTTAGTCCTTATTTAGTCCTGGTTTAGTCCTGGTTCAGTCCTGGTTTAGTCCTGGTTTAGTCCTGGTTTAGCCCTGGTTCAGTCCTGATTTAGTTCCGGTTTAGTCCTGGTTTAGCCCTGGTTTAGTCCTGGTTTAGTCCCAATGTAGTCCTGGTTTGGTCCTGGTGGTTTAGTTCTGGTTTAGTCCTGGTTTAGTCCTAGTTTAGTCCTGGTTTAGTCCTGATTTAGTGCTGGTTTAGTCCTGGTTTAATCCTGGTTTGGTCCTGGTGGTTTACTCCTGGTTTAGTCCTAGTTTAGTCCTGGTTTAGTCCTGGTTTAGTCCTGATTTAGTGCTGGTTTAGTCCTGGTTTAATCCTGGTTTGGTCCTGGTGGTTTACTCCTGGTTTAGTCCTAGTTTAGTCCTGGTTTAGTCCTAGTTTAGTCCTGGTTTAGTCCTAGTTTAGTCCTAGTTTAGTCCTGGTTTAATCCTGTTTTTGTTTCCAATGACTGAAGTGAAAACTGGACATGGTTAATGATTATTGCACTAAACTTCACTTGTGGAAACGTTAAAAGGGACAAGACAGTGACGTAAAGACATGTCGATGTCAAGACGTTGGAAACTCCATAGATCACGACATCAATATGTAATAAATTGCACAGAAACTTAAAACAGGAACTACTACAAAAAGTACTAGCAGAAATAACCAAACCGGAATGTAATTGTTAGTCGTCTGCAAAGAAAAATCAGGCAAAAATACGTAAAAAAAAGTGTGAATCAGTTTTTCCTGTATTATTGATGCACGTTTACTTTTGGGTTGTGAGGGGTGGATGGGCAGTGAAACCTGAGCGGGTGAAGTAACAGCAGAAACAGCCCATTACACCCTGAGGTCAAACTGTTGTGAGTCTAATAAACCAGGCAAGTGCACGCATTCCTCTGTGTCCAAACAGCAAGCTGCACGAGCGGAGGCTACGGCATGGAAAAACTCAGCTTTAATTGTGTTTGTTTAGTGTACGTTACTTGATGAAATTACATCTGTGCAGACTGCGAGACTCATGGTACGACAGTTACGCAAAAGAAACGGTAAATGGTCACGTTTTTATAGAGCGTTTTTTCCATGTTCGAGGCAATTTTCGGAGCGTTTTGCGTTAAATAACTGCTCACACGTTCATTCACGCACCAGTGTACAGAGATAAAGTGGGTTAAGTGTCTTGCGCAATGACACAACGGTTATCTGTGGGAGCTGGAATCGCACCGACGACCTGCGGGTTAGTAAATCTGAGCGCTCAACCGATGATGTTTACGTTGGGAGCGGGATTTGAGCTGACAACCTTCGAATGAGTGGATCTGATACTCAACAAACTGAGCTACTGTCGCACAAAATAATCAATAAAAGTATTTAAATAAAACATCCAGTTGTAACATCGCTTAAAAAGATCTTCAATTTGCCACCTACGTACACAACCGGGCCAAAAAAAACAAACAATCGGCACCAAAAAAAAGGTCACACACGCTAATATTTCGTGGCATTGTTTCGATTTCGCTTACCATCAGCGCTGTCCTGTAAAAAGAAATAAAATAAGCTACAAATACGAACGTGTGGATGAATAAAGGTTTTATAAATATCTGTAAAAAGGAAAACCTACTCTAAAGACAGTTTATCAAGACAGTAGAACGTGAAAACAAATATAACAGAATGCAAATATGATAGTTATTTAAAATATTAGAAGAATAAACATGTTTGTAGAATAAGAAACTGTTAAAAAAAGGTTTGAGGATTATTAACAGTGTCATCAGAGGAAAATCTAATTATGATCAGAGCCAGAGTTCTTCATGAGTAAAGGTCTGCGTGGCCAAAAAAGAAGGTAATTCGCTGTGGCGTTGTTTCGATTTCGCTTCTGCAACGTCACAAGATTTATTTCCATCCAGTGTTGCGTTCATTTTTCTTGATGCTGGTCGAGTCTGACGCTGCACAAAGCTTCTCCAGCACATCCCAAAGATTCTCAATGGGGTTAAGGTCTGGACTCTGTGGTGGACAATCCATGTGTGAAAATGACGTCTCATGCTCCTGAACCAACTCTGTCACAATTTGATCCCGATGAAACTGCAGCAACTCCAACGTATTTGCTGAGTTAAATCAAGCTGGCGACTTGTTTTTTTTGGTCCAGGCAGTGTATTTCCACAATTATCTATTTAACAGAGACAGAAATAAACAGATAGATGATGTTGTTCGTGCGTCGTCCCTGTAAATAAAAGCATTCCACTACTTCAAAGTAATGTCAGTAAAGTTGCAGTATTATAAACCGCCTTATTTTTTCATGACTTCAACTCCCGTCCCCAGACACGCACGTACCGTATACTCTATTTAAAATCACTACATCAGGTGAAACTTTTACGTAACGTCCAGGGTGATGAGGGTAAACAGTATTGGGAGTTGTGCGTCTCAAACCTCCCACGCTCTCCGCTCCAGTCCTGGTGGCCTGTGCACTTTGATTTTCCCCACATAATAAGAGTGTGGTTTAAGGCTAACCCCAGGAATGTCCATATGAGACAGACGCTCCACTGACTTATACTGATGCTGCAGTGAAACGACCCAGGAAATATTTCACTCATGTTGTGGCTTCGCTTAATCTTTTCATCCTTTATGTTAATTAAGATTATCATCGCTTATTTACAAACCAGTATGTGAGCGCTTTGGAGTCCCGCGGCGCAGAAAAACTACTTTAAACTACAAAAACTCACACTATTTTCGATGATTTGCAAAGTGCAGCGTCATCGGGTTGAGTGACAATAAACACGATAAAAAAAACAAGATCATTTTGCTCCTTTGATTGGTCGAATTAACAGAACAGAAAATACATGGCGTCTTATGAAAGTTACTGTGTAATGAAACACTTACAATGTCGTATAAGTATAATTTAGTGTATTTGCAATTAGTGGTCGTTGTAGAAATGGTTTTACTGTGTTTTGGAGTTGTCTGATTTGCTATAAAGCTTTAAAAGTGGGTCTCAAAACTGGAAAAAGCAATGCAAAATGTGACCAGATACAGCCCAAAAACAAGTTAAAGTAATCTGCAATCTAAAGCTGCACTGCGTAACTTTTCAGCTGTAGAGTCCACCGCGTGATTGTCTTTACAAATATATGATTGCGTTGCCTGAAATGTGCCACAGAATGAATGGTATTATACTTATCAGTCCTGGATTGATTCAATTACATGTGTTTTTATTGCTCAGAACTGTCTTAGTTTGTGCGGGCTTGCCTCTCCACAGATCTGATCTCCCACTTGGTAACGGTGTCACTTTCATGTCTTGAAGAAACTGTTTAAAGGGCCTGGTTTACACTATTTTCTGATCTCTATTATAATGTTTCCTCATCATAAACAAACCTGAAGTTGTGTTTTGTTTCATTCTCCACATGTTTAACGCACAAACTCTGCAGATTTACACTGAGTTCCACCTTGTGATGTCATCATGTTGTAATACAGGAAGTGTTGCCACGTCTGTGTTTTTAAACTCCACACACCTGCACACGAATCATTTGGATGAATTCAGCTAATCTCTACTAAACTAAAGGTAAAATGCAGTTGTTAACCTGAAAACCAGTACGTCATGACATCACAAGGTGGAACGGAGCATCTTGAGCTTTGGAGATGTGGACAGACTGATGATAAATGGTTAGTCAAACATGTGCGAATGAAACAAAACACAACTCCAGGTCTGTTTCCGCGAAGTTAAGAACATTATAACACCACAAAAACGTCACAAGAGTCAGTTTTTGCGTAATATATATGAGCTTTAATGCAATTTTTTAGAACTTTTTAGAGAAAAATCATCTTAAAGGAGACAAGCGGGTGGCAGATCTTGCATTAGAGACGTTCCACAGCGCCGCTTTAAGCTCAAACACATCTCTTTTATCCTTGTTGGTTGTTTCGGCCCAGTCAAACTCCCCCAGCCCGACACACACACAGAGGAGCTGGCGGTGGCGGTGGCGTGCTGCGTGATTTCCTGTCTGAGGGGTCTTCTCAGAGTGGTAACCCTATCCAGCCATGCTCCAAAAATAACCGCCGTCCCAGTAGGAGCCCGTGGTGTAAAAGGCTTATACAGACTGGCCCCGCTTCCTTCCTCCTCATCTGCACAGAGGATGGAGCTGATGGCACCTCCACTTCTGTTGTCAGCAAACAGCACCAGCCAAGGCCGTATAACACAAGTGCAGAGTAGTTGATGGCTTTTTCAAGGAATGCGCTACAGAAAAGAAAAAAAAATACTGAGCGTCGTCTGCACATATTTCATAAGTCAGCACCAGAATTTGGGCACAGCGGTTTCACACTCGCTCGACTCTGTGACCTCAGCTTTGCAAATGCACTTTTATCTTTGCAACGTGCACAAAAAAGTCAACAAAACAACACCGCGACTACGTGAACCGTTTCTTCAGAAATCGTCACGAAAAACACAATGAGCAGTTTATAATCGGATACTGCGATATATACACACACATTTTTATGGTCTTTTTATTTGCATGTGATTTAATTCTGCTGTAATTAGCCCTGTCATGACTTATCGTTTAATATATAAAAGCTGGAACTATATGTTTTTAGTGTCAGTTTTTATCGTATGTGCTTTTTCTTTGCACAACTGGGAAAGTTTTGGTCATGTTTTCGCTATATGATAAGATTTAAACTGTAAAACGGTTGACGTGATTACTCGTATGACTCATTACAGATGGAAACTAAAGTACTCAAGAGTTTCTGCTGTTTATTCATCGCAGCTCATGATTTTTTTTAACAATATTGGACATTTAAAGTAGTTTTTGTGGTTTAAATCTGCTCTTGGGTGATTGTTTCAGTGAGATAAATTAGTTTCTGTATTATCGTTTATCGTCAGGCCTGGCTTTAATGCTCTTGCTTTTCTTATTTAGTCCTTGTTTTACACACCACACATTGCATCCATGTTATTCTTTTGTCCGAAATATTCCATAGTATCGCATTAAACTTATCTACTTTACATTTAGTCAGTTAAAGATGTTTTGTTGCTCAAAAATAACTCGAAAACATCCATTCTTTGACTGTGAGCAACCTTCTTTTCTGCAAGTTTAACAATGTCACCTGCTTGTTTATATGGAGATAGATAACTTTAATGCCTTACTGTGGAATATTCCAGGCAAAGCAATGACATCTCCATGGAGACAAGCAGGTAGCAGACCCTCCACCGTCTTGTATTTTTAGTCTTACGTAGGTTCAGCTGAAAGTTTTATCATTATATTTACTCGGAAACCCAAATGTTTTTATCTTTTCTTTTTTTTTTGTATTTTTTGTGACACATGATTTGAAAAGTTTTAGTCTGAGTCAATAATCCTGTCACTATTTTAGGCTTTGCTGCAAAAGTATTCCATTAAAATATCTAAATGGACGTTGATGAAAGAGAAACAGTTATGTGAACACGAATGAAAGTTGGTTAATAATGAAATAAATCTGCCTACAGCGTTTGTGTTTAATCATGGCAGGCCTGATGTGTTTTCCACTTGGCGCCGCTGCTGCTGCTGCCGCCGCCGCTCGCTCTGGTGCAGAACACAAGCACAGGTGTGGTACAGACGCACACACACACACAGACGCACACACGGACAACTCACAGAGGTGACAATGAGCCTCACTTCACATTCTGGGTTTCCCTTTATGAGTCTGTCGGAGGAAACGAGCTTTTGTAACAATCACGCTCTCGTCTTTGCTCACGACACGTTTGTTCTGTCAAATTTCAAATCACTGAGCCAAAAAAATCTGTGAAAATGATTTAGAGTTTAGTTTATTTGTATGTAATTCGTGGAGAAAGTGTGTAGCGTTCAAACCCCGAAGGAAAAGTGTTTTTAAACTTACAAAAAAAGTCCAAGAACGACCCTCTGACCTCTCCATGTCACACTGTGTTCTGTTTATGAAGACGCAGGACTGGGAGACGCCACAAGAACGACCAGCACCTCAAGTATTTTAACAGTCTGCCCTCCCTCTTGAGATGACATCCAATTTTATGTATCAACAACAAAAGTGTACTTGGCTTAAAATTAGACTGCCTGACCCCAAAAAAAGAGTCACCAGCTCAATTTAACTAAGCAAATACGTTGGTGTTGCTGCAGTTGGTCCGGTCGAGGTTCAGCAACAGTCTGTGCTCAAACCTGAATATACTGAAAGACCAGGTTGTTTCATCAATGGATTTTTTATGTTCCAAGACGACAATTCCAGGATTCATCGGGCTCAAATTGTGACAGAGTGGTTCAGGAGCATGAGACGTCATTTTCACACATGGATTGTCCACCACAGAGTCCAGACCTTAACCCCATTGAGAATCTTTGGGATGTGCTGGAGAAGCTTTGTGCAGCGTCAGACTCCACCATCATCAATGCAACATCTTGGTGGAAAGTTAATGCAACACTGGATGGAAATGAATTGTGTGACGTTGCAGAAGCGAAATCGAAACAATGCCACAGCGAATGTGCGACGTAATCAAAGCTAAAGAGAGTGTGACCTTTTTTTTGGTTTTTTTTTGCAATTTCCACTCAGGCCCAGTTCTGTTGTTGTGTTTTTCGGTAAGACACATCACTCGCTTTGTCTAGTATGAATGTGGCGTGTGAGTTTTGGTGGTGGTCAGAGCAGCCGATGGTGCGGATTGGCAGCCTCGTTTCCGTCCGTGTTCGCCGGGGCAGCTGTGGCAGAAAACATCGCTAACCACCACCAAGAGTTCACTATTACACTATGGAAGACTGTCAAAAAAAATGCAGTTATTAGTGGCAATAAGTTTATGACAGCGGTGTCCAAACTATGGCCCGGGAGCCAAATGCGGCCCTCAGACAAATTTTTATTGGCCTTCAGACCTTCAGGTGAACTGTCCCAATTGATCATAATCAGCACTTTTTATGGCAAATTTGAATAATCCTACTAATATAACATAAATCACATCACACTGCATTGTCATATAGACCTAACAATAATATTTCAAGCCTTATTTAAAGTATAAAGTCCAAACTATGTTAAATGCGCCGTCTGAATTATCCACTGTATTGACCACTCGCCCACAGTGTTTAATATTTTTTCAACAAAAGGTGAAAAGAGTTTGGGCGTTAAGTATTTATTTGAATCCTGAAGTTAAATCTGTAATAATCTAATGATAAATCTGAATGCAATATGTTTTCTATGAGCAAACTAAACACTAAAAGAAAAAATAGAAAAGATGACTCCCTTTTTAGGGCCGTCCAAATTTAAGCTAACCGCATAAACATCATGTCAGTTATTTATAAGGGCTTTACCCCCTGTTCCTCTTCTTGTCAGACTATTTGTTACACAAGAACACAAAATAGCTTAGGCAAACACATTGTTTACTGCTGGAATTAAGACACACGAGTGACATATTGTTTTAATGCTGTACTGTGCGAGCCACCCCCCAAAAACCGGCTGGCAGACTGTCAACTATGTTTTAGAGATGGAGCGAATGGTGGTTTGGCTCCGCGCACAGAGACACTTTCCAATCGATGAATCAAACAAGTTCAAATTAGACGATTAGCCTGAGTGTGATCAACCTAAGTTCATGGCTTGTCTTTGGCATGTGGTTCTGGTATCAGCCCAACACTCACATGCCATTTTAAAACTAACCTACTGCTGCCCTCTGGTAACTGCTCAGAGTTACTGCAGCGAGAGAAAAACAGTAGCATTTTTTTTTTCCAAATAATTGAAGAACGGAAAAGACTATAACTATAACGTGTCGATCAAATATTTCCCAGAAGGCCATTTGAGCTGTGACAGTCCACCTTCTTTGAGTCAGTCTTTTGGGTCCGCTTCCAGGAATGCATCTGCAGACACAGCACTTCTGTTGGCCAATGTGTGTTTGATTTGGGCTCGGGTCTCTCACATGTGGCTCAAATATGTGGCTCGCCGCTCCAATAGAAACAGTCAGAGCTCCAGTGACTGCTCCTCGCGCCACCAGCCACGGAGAGAGTCCCGACGAGAGCGAGCCACGTGGTTCAGCACACGTTTAACGCACATTCTTATAGAGTAAAGTCGCGTACGAACGCGCTCTGATCTAACGAGGCTGTCACACTCAGTAAACAGGCCAATTAACGCAAAGGAATTCTACAGATACTCAAGAAAAAACTACTTCCAAACTCAAAATACAACATGAAAGCGACACATATTTGAATAAAAAAACTACTATTCATTCCATCCATGTGCTGTACTGTATAAATTGCATAAATATACTTCACTTATTGTACGTAAAAGCTTTGTAACCTTATAGTTTTGCTCCATTTACACAGTTTTCTAACCATAAATCTCTTCTTCTTTCTGTATCTTAACTAGTAAAGGCAAAGTAAAGGCAGTTTTTAACAGTTTTCTGACTTGCAATTGTGTTTTTTTGATGCTCACTGTGCGTTGCAACACTGGAATTTCCCCATTGTGCGATAGATAAAGGCTCGCTTATCTTTTATCGTATGACACACAAACAGGAAAGGTGAAATGCGTTGCCCAAGGACACAGCTCTGGTCATTGCGGGGAATAAACGAGCACACGCTGGAGTTTTAAGCGAACACGACTGACTGTGACTTATTCAAATATTTGAGAAAGTCTTCCTGTAAATTCTTCCCATAGCGTAACGAGGTAAAGCAAATGGGCGTTGTCTTATAAAAAGTCTAAAATGACGATCAACAATAGCAGATTAAATCCACAATCTCAGCGTGAGGTTTAACCGAGCGTGACGGCAAACAGTCACCCTGCAGAACGGCCTTTGAACAAGAAAGGAACCCGATCTCAAAGTGCTGTTTCAGCTGACAGCTCCTGAGACATCAACGCCGTGACGCACATGGAGGGTTAGTCATTCTGTGTGACTGGGAAAATGATGAGACGGATAAATAGGGAAGAGACAAAAACATTAAAAGCATCTAAAACATTCAAATTGCAGTAGAGTTTGGCTAGTTTCTCCTGACCTGACCTGAAGTTTAGAAGATGAGTTCAAATACGCTCCTGCTTAAATACGATCCTGCTTAAACTGCGTCTGTACAGGGCCGGTCCTAGCTTTTAGGGGGCCCATAAACTGACTAACTGTCTCTGTGGCCCCCGACAGCAGATGTATCCTGGCTCAGCTCCTCCTGATTCACATTTGACACTTTCTGACTCTGCTCTCATCACCTTGACCAGTTGTATTTGTGTTTATTTGACCAACATCAGACTGAAAACATCCAGAATGTCACAACTACCACAGTCACAAGAACAGAACACAAACATATAAGGGGGGAAGATTTTTTTAAATTCTAGACATTTTTTCTTTGTTTTTGGTGGATTTTAATGTGTTCCAGTTGGCGACAGTGTTCTTACATTTGCATTATGTCGGGTCCTTGCACCGGTGTAAACACAGAGCTGCCCTCACCTCTGCCCGACTCAAAAACAAACGTAGCAGCAGCAGATATTTTTGCTACGATAGATATTAATACAAATGTAATTGTTTTAGAGGCTGCTGTAAACACACAAACCCTGTGCCCAATAAAACTTCACATACTATATTATTTTCAATATAAATGTATGGACTCTTGGGGGCCCCCTGGTGGCCTCGGGGCCCTAAGCAACTGCTCAACCTGCTTATAGTCTGAACCGGCCCTGTCTATAAGCATTGAAAGCATTAAAACATGGGTCAAATGTTCTTTCAGCTTTCACCTACACATGGATTACATAAATAAATACATGTTAAGAGGAGTTAAAATGGGAGTTTCTTTAACAAAAAGCAAACAAAATCTATTCAGTTCGGTTTCTAAAGTATCTGAAGTAGCAGTTTGGTTTGATATTATGGCACAGTGGTGGCTTTATACCAGAATGGAGTTGCAAAAGCGTTAAATATTAGCTGGTGCGGGTAATACAATAGGTAACTCTATTGTAATGACTTGATCAGCGCATGAACACAAAGTGGACAGCGTGGGTGTACTCCACTTTTACCTCCAAGTCAAAACAGGCTACATTCGCTTTAGCTGTTTGCCAGATGCCGTTTCTACAGCTGGGTCACAGGCGCAGTGAAATTTCAGATGTTTCTAAAAATACCACAACTATTTACACACTGTCGCATAATTAGATCGATATTACGTGTGAGTTAAATAGGCTGGTTCTCCCGTGGGACGCTGCTCTTGTTTGTCTGCCGTCTCCCTCGTCGCGTTCGTTTCTGTAAAAATGTAACAGAGAAAAATGCATCGGGGTCACGAATGTAGGGAGTGACAGCATCTTTCACTGCGGTGTGCACGCTCGTTGCCTGGGACGGTCCCGCGGGGCAGCTCTGGTTACCTGCTAATGCCTCCCAGCCTCCTCTGCACTCAGACCTGCCCCAGACCAAAGTGAAAGATGTTGGTTTTTTTTCGCAAACGCCTTCACATCCATCATTTGAACTCAGGGGTCTAGAGCCAATACAAAGGTGAAAGCTAAAGTATTGTTTTTACCAAAGAATAGTACCACAGCTACCACTACTACGACCCGGGGTGGGTAGTACTCAGCGACATTTAAACTTACATTTACTTGAGCAGTCTCACAGCAGTTTTCTTTTTAGTTTGAAGTAATTTTGCACTTACTGGACTTAGATTTGCGGTTATACACCACCCAGCTCTGACTACAACCCCAAAAACTGCAGCCAGCGGTAATAACAGTGCCTACGTCTCCTAATATACTACTCCTAAAGGCAGAAGGACCTCACTTACTAAATAAAACCGCTACTACTTTTACAACAAGTAGTGCAAAACCACTGCGGTGATGTATTTTGATGTCAAATGCGATTATATCCTTTGTGATCCAGCGCTTCTCTAAATGTTAGCTTTAAATGTTAGCGTTCCCCGTCGGCTCGATCAAATCCAGTTCACGCTTTTACCTGACCGAGCTGACACGTGACCCTCGGGACGCGCGTGGGTAAAAGGCCCTGACACAACACAAAAATACCAATTCAATTTCCCCCTTAACTTCACTTTTACAAGGAACGGCGTATACATCTGCGACCAATTTACAAAAATAGTGTTTCTGTCCTCCTCTAAAGCAGTTTAAATCACTCGAATCCATCACTTTGCACCATGATGGAATTAAATTAATGGCACATATGTTGAGTGTCTGGGGTTGAAACCCGCAGAGAAGCCACCCAGCTCAGAGTGGTGATGTGGCCACAGTTTTATGCTCACATGACACGTCCCAGTATGTGCTTCAACTATTCCAATGTCCTCGTCTCACTCAAGCATTCGTCTTTGACTTTTACTGCTCATCTGCTCGGTATTACACTGCAGCTTGTTGCCAAAGTCTATCTTGGGAACAGATATAAATCTATTTTTAAACACGCTAAAGGACTCCTCTTGAATAACATACTTTTGTCATTTAGAAGTGAACATAACGGCTGATGTGGAAAGTTGTTTTAGTGAGATCTTTCAGTCAATATCGAATACGAACTGTTTTTGTAGTATTACCGGTGTTTTTATTCGTCGAAAAAGTACGAGCAGGTTGTGAGTAGATCAGACGTGTAACTGCGCTTGGTGGTGTCTTCACGTAATTAGTTTAAGTTCATACTGTGGAACATTCTTGACAAAGTAGTTGACATGGAGACCACAAGCAAGTAGTGGATCCTCTAGTACAGGGATGTCAAACTCAATTAGCAAAATGGTTCCACTCAAATTTGCAAAGATGTAAAAAATATGTCTGTGTATCTCCTGATAAATGACATTTTAAGACAGTCATACATTTTAATTTACCTTGTCGCAGGCCACATAAAATTACGTAGCGGGCTGCATTTGGCCCCCGGGCCTTGAGTTTGACACATGTGCTTTAGTACATATATGTCAAACGCAGGCACCGGGGCCAAATCTAGCCCACGGTGTAATTATATTTGGCCTGTGAGATCATATCAAATGTGCTTTAGAGCTGGTCCGCCGGTGTATAAAGCATGAACCATTATTACTACAAATCCCAGAATGCTTTGCTAGTACACTGCAGTCAAGACCAGCAAGGGCCCCTCCTTTTTTGTTGACACTCATTAGCAACCAAGCTACTGGTTGCTACAGAGAGAGACATCATGTATTTTATTTATTTAAATGAGAAACAAATACTACAGCCTACATTTCTCATATGTTTGTAATATGAAGCTTGAGTTGTTCCAGGTTTTGTGTTTAAGCTAAGTTTAAGCTAGTTTGACCCGCGAATTCGTCTTAGTTTTGAATTTTGGCTCACTGTGAGTTTGAGTTTGACCCCCCCGTTAGAGTTTAGCAGAAAAAGTGCAGCATTAAATCAATATATTTCCGATTATAGCATTTTCAGAGAAGCAAAGTGCTGACGTTCTGTTCATATACCAAGAAAACAAAACCTGGCAATGTTTAAGGTCATTGTTGCCGGGTCTTTTTAGATTCAAGACTGTTATTACGGTGCATAACTCGATGCTGTGACCCCACATATCACTCTATATTGTTTTCATGGACCAAGGTCGTACCCGTGCGTCGCCAAGAGCTACACTCAGCTCTACGGCCTCGTAAAACCTGTCTGAGACTTTTTATTTTCACCATGACGGCAAGAGTGCTGTGCCAATGTGCTAACGCAATGTGGTTTCCAGTAGAACTCCTGCCTCATGTATTTTGATTGATACCGTGAAGCCCTGGTGTGTAACCCTCAAACGGCTGAGAGCAGGTCTGTACCCCTCCTCCTCCTCCTCCTCCTCCTCCTCCTCCTCGCTCCTCACAGCTGTTTCCTGTCCCAAACTGCTGAAACAGTGGTACAGCCGGACCAGGGGAAGGCCCACCAAAACCCACCGCTCTCCATAAAACCTCCCCACCTCCCCAAAGACAGCTACCGGTCACCTCACAGCACTTCCTGTTTGAGTTGGGTCATTTCCTGTTTCAGTCTGCAGAGGGAGCCGAGCTGTGGTTCAACACGAGATGAGAGAGAAAGAGGTCAAGGCAACACACTCTGCCCACACACACTCTGCACACACACACTCCGCACACACACACTCCGCACACACACCTGCCATAGACACTTATAACAAACTCTTTTAAGATGATGCAAAATAATATCAGGACACAATGAGCCAACTGAATATGATGAGTTTATCTTTTTCAAATTGGATGGATTATTTCAAATACATGTTCAGATTAATTGACAAAACTGAAAGGAATGAAGCTAGAGATACTGAGAAGACACTTCATAAGTACTATAGTAATATTTGGCTTCTGATCTACACAAATACTTCACAAAAATCAATCAAATTTCAACCAAGATGATAAAAATCTGCCTGAAATATTTAAAGATGTGCCATGTGGGAGGTCTGTTATTACTTTGCCTGGAATATTACACGCTATGCATCTAACTTTTTATTAAACTTGGATTTATTTAATTAATTAAAAAATGTGTTCTGTGTGTGGGATCACCTCTCCACAGATCTGACCTGTAGCATGGTCTAGTTCAGTGGTTCCCAACCTTTTTTTGACTCGAGTACCCCCTACTATTATTATTATTATTATTATTATTATTATTATTATTATTATTATTATTATTATTATTAATCTCTTTACTTGTACATTGCCAATTATAACTTATATGTTTTTGTTTTAATAACATTTATGTATCCTACAAAATGTACTATTACCTCACCTACATGTGTCCATGATATATATGTTTAAAGCCATTCTGTGGGACATTCCAGACAAAGAAATGACATCTCCAAGGAGGTGACGGCCTCACAAGTAAAAAAAAGTCACAAGTAGTGATGTCTCCCATGAGTTACACATTCTATGAAGACATCCAAAATAAACCACACTGAGCGTGTTTGTTGCTTCATATCATGGGATAAATATTTAGACCAAACGCACAGAGTCACTGGCACATTTTCTACAACACACTTCAAATTAGACCCACACAGGGGTGGAGAGGGGCTCTGAAATCTACTGGGAGAGTTTGCAATGTAAAAAAAACAAAAAAACAAAAACAAAGATAGTATCGCTTAAACAAATTCCCCACAGAAGAATTTTGCAACTGCTTAGTGAGATCTAATCTAAACACATCAAACAGTAGGCCTGCACTATTCTTTTACATGCATTTCACAATAAAACTCATTCTGCAGTTTGTCAAAGCAGATGGTTTTATTTTGAAAAGGCCAAAGGAAGTGTTTAGTTGAAGTTAACAGCTCTTTGACAGACCAGTGAGATCTGAAGGAACTTTCCAAAGGTTTTGTGCTACAGGGGAATTTAGGCAGAGATAAATAATATTTTTAACTTATTTAACGTCTCTCAAAGTCCCTCTGGTTTTACAAAGGGGATTTTAGGATGTTTGAAGAGTCTGGCTCCTCCAGCTGTCTCTGTGCAGAAAAAAAAACAAAAAACAAAAGCAGACATGCAACTTGGTTCCCCCCAACCTGCGGTCAACTCTCAGAGTCTGTTCTCACGAGAGATACAGAACTTTATACACACAGGTAACAGAGAGACACACCCCTCACCTGAGCTGGACCAGAGATCACACCGAGTCAATCTGAGATCACACCGAGTCAATCTGAGATCACACCGAGTCAACCTGAGATCACACCGAGTCAACCTGAGATCACACCGAGTCAATCTGAGATCACACACCGAGTCAATCTGAGATCACACACCGAGTCAATCTGAGATCACACACCGAGTCAATCTGAGATCACACACCGAGTCAATCTGAGATCACAACGAGTCAATCTGAGATCACACCGAGTCAACCTGAGCTCACACCGAGTCAATGTGCAGGTGTTTGAGGAGAGAACTCAAGAGAAGGAGGAGAGTGGTGCAGATCTGGTGATGCTGTTGTTGATCATGTAAGTTTTATATTTTTATTTGTGGTATCATTGTTCTAGTTTTATATTTGTATAATTTGCTTTAGTGCAGTTACATGCACATGCAGGATGTGCAGCTTGTGTCATTTGTCACTGCGTAAACAAGAGCAATGTGCACATTTAGCCCTGATGTGGATCTGACTGTGGCCCAGTGTCAAACAGTCACACATTTGTGTTTGATCAAACCGCAGTCACATCAGGGTCACTTCTGTAAAGACAGACTGATGTTTCATCTGTGTGGACTCGTGTTATATGTTTTAGCTGATAAATGTATTGTTTGTGGGCGATCAGCACTGTCAGTCTGTAACTGTAGCAACGAGCAGCTTTATCCCGGATGTAAAGTCAGACCAAGACCCTGGTTATAGTTACAAACCCAACATCATCTACACCGCCATCATTATCAGGGTCAAGCCTCACAGAGCAGTGCACATGAAAAGTAAAATAAAATAACATTATCCACCTGAGACGTTTTGTTGTACAGTCTTCACTGACTTTGTGAAAACAGATGTGAGCTCCACTGAGGGTGGAGGAGGTGGAGAGAGTTTACAACAGTGTATTCTCACAAGTGACCTGTAGGGGGAGTGCTACTGTTAAAGTTACTTAGATCTGCTTAAACCATAGACTGTAAATATAAGTGGACAAAGATAATGCTCCAGCCAGATTCCAAACAGGACGAGCTCATGAGCGGCTTCCGGCTCCATCGTCTCTGACTCCAATTCACTTTCATTGAAAAATTCCTCCTCTCGTGCGGCCGTGCGCTCCTCTCGAATCTCACCCATCTGGCATCAAACGAGCCCCAACATCGGCCCACAGAGGCTGCGGCCGAAGTTCTTCTGTGTTGTTATAAATTGCAGGTTGTTTAAAGGTGGAGTAGATCATTTCTAAGGGTCAATCGTTGTCTATGAGTTTCAGGTGGATAATGTCAACTCTTGGGATGCATAATGTGTAAATCTAAGCCGTGCCCTTCTGTTCTGTAGAAGTATCATAGTATTTTTATAGTCCAACACCTGAGGCTGTAAACACAAACACATTATCCCTAAATGTGCTTTTTCTGACAATAATGACAACATATCGACAGCTCAGGTAGTGGGAACAACGATCAAACTCTCACTCGTGTCAAGTGTCAAAGGACAGGTTGTATTCTATTTTTTTTTGTTTTTTTATCTCTGCGTGTGTGAGAGCTGGTGGTGATTCGCAGATGGCACAGATTGGCAGCCTCGTTTCCGTCAGTCTAACCCATGGCAGCTGTGGCTATAATAGTTGCTTACCTCCTCTGAATGTGGAATGAATGAATAAAACACGAAACTGTAAAGTGATTTAGCACAATAGCGGATCAAAGCTGTCACAAATACTCACGGCAAATAGATACAGATAGTTTTTTTTTAAATTGGTGCAGAGTTATTCAGAAGTATGTCACTTTCATTCTTTTTTAATCTGTATTTTTTCTTCTTTATTTGAATCACAAAAAACCGACAGACACAGCAAAGTTATTAAAAACCTTTCCTACCCACAATGATTGTAACAAATCAAGGAGAAACATTAGGTAAGACAAAAACATGCAGAGATATAACATTCCTAAGCGTCGTGTATTTCCCCCCAGGAGTCTGGTCAGTTCATGTTTGGACTAATTTGATTTCGACAGGCGTGTTGTTTGCAGACGTCAGTGAACAAAATTAAGTTTCATATTGGTCAAAATGTCTTGGACTAAAAATAATCTTGTTTTTCTCTTGCCTAATGAACTTTTCCAGATCAATATTCTCAAGTAAATTTAACCCATGTTAGATTTTCAGAAGGGAGTAGTTTTAGTTGTTATTTCTACTTATAGTTTGTGCTTTTCTTTCACGAGTCTTTCTTTTCTCTCCACCTCTTCCTCCTCCTCCATCTTCCCCCATCCCATCGTTTTGATTTTTTATTGAAGAAGCTAAAATTAAAAATGCACTATGTCACTTTTCAGGTCCAGAGTCCACAACCTGCTCGTCTCAGGTCAGATGTTATTGCTGTGCTTGGAATGTTCCGCAGTGTAGCATTAAACATATGCAACCCCACCGAGTTACGGGTCAGATCTGTGGAGCGGAGACCCTGTCCACAGAAAGAATGCACGTTTTCAAGTGATTTCCAGCAATAAAAAAAACATGTAATCGAATAAAAGCAAGATTGAGCAGTTTAATGCCGCACTGTGGAGCATTCCAAAGCAAAAACATCACCACGGAAACTAGCAGGCAACAGAAAAGTTACATAGTGCACTTTTAAATTAATATATGGGAACAGGTAAAATGAATATGATTAAAATGCAGTTTTTTTGTTGTAATAGAAGAAGTTAATGGGTCGAGTTACTAAGAGAAATCGTGAACTTACCTTTTATTTGATTGTTTTTAAATACTTTTCCTAAGAATAATTTTAACCTTGAGGCAAATAGATTCTTTTTTTTGCTATTTATATAATATGGACATAGCAATAACATGGGATCTGACCAGACGCATTGTTTTAAAGTTCAGATTTTCAACATAGGAGTCTTTTAAAAGAGTACACAAAAGTACAAATTTAAATTGGACAGAGACAAAGCCCATTTCAAACATTATGTGAACAGGCCCACAGTTTCAGATTCCTGTTGGTGTTAAAAATCTGCCTGGACACACTGGTGTAAGCTCAAATTCCCTGTTTATATTTACTGACCTGTGTGTTCTGTCCTTAAACCATCACTACTTCTGGAAATCACTGTATTCTCAGCCGTAGTGTGTGATTTTGTCTTTCTCACTGAACCCGTGTCCCTGATGTCCCCTCACTGAACCCTGCCTGACCTTGCCTGTTTGATGCTGGGACTCACGACACAACCCTGGTCTGTTTATTCACCTCCATCACTCACTCTCACACACACACACACACACACACACACACATATTCATACACACCGGCGACTGTAACTAGGTGTAGAAGAAGTGTAGTGTTTTTGATACCTGGATCCTGGTTTTCCAATTTTTTATTTGTATGTTTGGGACCTGGACATGGGTTTAGTCTCCATGGATCTAGTTTTGGTCTTTGCGTCTGAGCACGGTGGCTTTGGAGATGTTTCCTTCATGACAAAAGTCCAAAATCAGATTGGACAGAGTCTCGATAATGTCCAGGAGCTTCTCACCCAGGACGTGTTCGACTCAAAATCTCCTGTATTCGTTTTTATTTTAAACAGTTTTTACTTATACCTGAGTTTTTACCTGTACCTTGCACGTGCACAAGTATCTGAGGTATAATATAATCACAGTCTATGGATACAAATTCTTTCTTTCTTTCAAAAAACTTCACCTGAACGTTTATTTAGGCCTAACTATTTCCATTACAATGTGAATCCAACAGGCTCATGAGCTTCATTTTGTCCATGTCCATCCCTCAAAGTCTCACTATTCAACAGCTTGTCACTCTATTTCTACTTTTTGAAGAGTTCTGACTTTTATGAATGATCTTCCTCAGCGTCACTTGATGTGTTTTAGTTAAATTTGTCCAGACACAGAATCTGTTCATTGATGCAAGAAGTGGATTTTATTACAGATTTGACACAAAACCAGTACAACAGGCCCAAATCAAAGAGCAAAACTAAAACAGCTGACTCTTTGGTACGTTTTATTCCCGGATGTTTCCAAATTTGCATCAGTTTAGACAAGTACAACTTTTATGTGTAGTGCAAACCCCGATTGGCACAAAACAGGTTAAATTTTGAAAAAGACAAGACACATTAAGTAAAAAAGGTACTGCTAAACTGTGACTATTACAGCCTGAAACTCGATCAATATTTTCTAGGTCAGGCGTCTGCAAACACTCTCTGAAGAGCAATATTGATTCAGAAAAATGTTTTGGGGTATATTTTATTTGTTAAGTTTGTATTTCACAGTGTTTGTAGCATAAGAGCTTTCATACTATTAAAAACATTTTATTTATATATTTTTTCTATTCGTCTGAGCGAGTCCTGTGCATAAAATCAGAAAGAATAATGATCAGTTTAAGTAAATATTGCTCATAAAACACACCAGAATGCAGGAAATTAGATATAATTTGCACAAAACCCTCAGACTTCCTAAAAACTCTTCAAATAAGTCCACAAAGTTCTTAAAAACAAAACGTTACATGATCTTTATAATGTGTTAACAGCTGCAAACAGTCGATTTACTTCTTTTCCATCCATTTTCTTCCATTTATCCGAGGGGGCATCAGTCTAAACTCTCAGACTTCCTTCACCCCAGACAGCTCCTCCTGTGAGACTCCAAGGTGTTCCGTCAACGTAGAGGAGCAGCGGCTCTAGTCCGAGCTCCTCCTGTGTGACCGAGCAGCAGCAAAAGAGCCACATTGGTCCATGTCAAACCAAATAAAAGTGCAAAAAGGTCATGCGTTTTTTTACAAGTAACAAGAAAAAGTGATTAATACATGAATTTAAAAGAAGTAAATCGAGTTCTTCACCGTATCTTTAAGGAAGCGACCAGTGAGGAGCTCGATTTACTTCTTTTAAATTAATTTATTAATCACTTCGTCTCGTTCTTGTAAAACACGTATGGCTCTTTCGCACTTTTATTTGGTTTGACATGGGCCAGTGCGGCTCTTTTGCTGTTAAACGTCGCAAACCTCTGTTTTAGATGCAGATGCTCGCTTCTCATCGCCCTCTAGTGGCCGCCTGACGCCTTAGCACCCAGCCAGCTTGCTCTTTGCTCATAGAAATAAGGCCACACACCGTTTTTGGGACTCAGAGATCCCACGTGACCCTTGGTTTGGCCTCCAGTGTGTCCCGTACAATCACTCTCCACTGCACAGCTTCAGAAATGAACTAAAATGTTGTTGACAATTAAGCCGATGCCAGATATGCAGCTCACTAAAGCTTCTACAATCACTTGTCCCCATCAGCTCGCTCGCATTATCAGTAATTGCAATTTGGAAAGAAAAAAATGCTTTTGCAATTAGAGCCGGGGCGCGGTCCGACACAGCCCTAAACAACGCGACGGTGTTTGGGCAGATACTGCACGAGGTCCCGCTGAGAGAGAGGGACCAAGCGGGGCTGAAAAAGTGTCAAAGGAAGGAAGGAAGGAAAGGAGACAAGGAGCTAGGAATAAAGCAAAGGAAGGAACTATAGGAAGGAACACATTTTCAGCTTGTGTTAAAATTAAATTATGTTACAATGGCATTAGATTGAATGTGAAATTGCATAAGGGGCTGAATTTGAACCAATAGGACAATGTGGAGAAAAAAAAAAAACGTAAACGTGTCTGTCAGTGATTTAGTTTGATTTATTTTGATTCAACTGAGTGATTTTATTTTATTTTACTCTGTGGTCAAGCTTTTTCTAAATTGCTTCTGAGGGAGCCCAGTGTTCAGCTCATTTGAGGAGGTTGTGTGCCATCTAGTGGATCAAGTGGGTCATTACATCACATCTTAATATGAGCCTGCACAGTTTGTAGAGATATATTTTGTATTTACATTTATTCAAAGTTAATTCATTTCTTTTGGAGTCAGTTTATATGTATTTATGAATTTTATGTAGTATTAATATATGTATCATTAAAATGTACTTTATTTATTATGTGTCAAGATTAAATTTGGGCTTGTAATTTATGCCACGCTGACGTCTCATCTCGTCTCCCTGGCCTCCTGCAGAGCCAGAGGAGGTTTTATTTATATGTGTCAGCCGTGTCCGCGGTTAAAGAGGACGAGAGAAACTGCTGTGAAACTGTGACCACAAAAACTCATTTGGAAGTCGACCA
The DNA here is from genome assembly GCF_009829125.3 of Periophthalmus magnuspinnatus. NCBI lineage: Eukaryota > Metazoa > Chordata > Actinopteri > Gobiiformes > Gobiidae > Periophthalmus > Periophthalmus magnuspinnatus. The sequence continues at coordinate 4,284,606 of NC_047138.1, forward strand.
CGGAGGGTATTATTTTTGTTCTTTAAAATAAAAGCATAAAGGTAGATACTGGATTTCCATGAGTGCTTATTCATAATATAAGTTACAAACCTCCTCAACGCAAAAGAGCACGATGTTCTGCACGTCCTCTGTTTGTATGTTAAATATAAAACAAATTAGTACATATTGTTTTATGTTGTACAATCTTCCATAGAACATTTTCGAGTTTTTTTGTTCACTGACAATGACAATACTGCTTTTCTGATTCTAAACGACCAAACAACTAAATGATGAACAAATAAGTAAATAAACGTAGCAATCGAAGTAAACAAACAAATACGATAGAAGGAATTAATGAAGGAAGACGTAGAAGTAGAAGAAACATTACACTGAAACGCGTCTGCTCATCGTTTCATTAGCAGGTGGATGAACAGAAAAGTCCAGCCGGCAGCACATGCTCTTTCTGCGTTTGTGACATTTAAAAGTCAACAACAGTTGGCAACAGCAGTGGCCAGAACAATACTTCATACCCGGGCACTAATTATACTAAACTGGTATTTCACTGCCAGAACAGACACTTAAATATGTGGCCAGTAGTTCACCTTGTATTCTTCAGCGACGCACGTAGTTGTGTTTAGACAATAGCTCCTTTAGCCTCCTGTTGGTGCGGCGCTCTCCATCCTGTGTGCGAGCTGCCAGGCCGAGATAAGGTGTCTTGGCTCAGAGCTGGAGTTTTGTCCTTCAGCCCTGAGAGAAAGAATCCAGGAAACTGCGTCCACCCTGTCAATAGAGCACGACTGAAATAACACAAAAAACCAACCGTGTGCTGTGTCAGGTGTGTCAAATCAAAGCGATAGTTAAAAATATACTTCCAATACAGTATACGGCCAGAGGGATGATGATAAAAATGAGATACCTGCGACAACACATGGCTTTAAGAGGGAAAACGGATGATAGCGACGCAAAATACTGACATAATGTAAACGAATGGTGTGAAAAAAGCATAACACAATCCTTATCTTAACTAAATAAACATTGTAGCACAGTATTGTTTACGACTTCAGGTCTGGTGCAGCAGCTAATTATATTCCAATGTTAATTCTTATTCTGTACCTCTAACCTAATGTGTTTATGTTGTAATAATACACTGTTCACGTGTTGAGCTGCAGATTTGTGCGTCCGGGTGTTGTGAGCTGTCGTTGTGAGTTCCTGTGTGTGAGTTATAGTCACATTAACTTTATGCACCTCGTTTAAACTGTGCAGTCGGGATGTGCACGCCGCTATAGCCGACCACAACTGACAACCAAACTGATTCATTATACTCGTGTTGAGTCTGTTTTTGTGCGATATTACTGTGTGATAGTGTGTACTTGTGTCGTACACCACAAACTCTATGGAAAGGACTGGGATAATTGGACAGTCTTACAATATTAACTTAAATGTGCTTTTTAAAAGACGTTTAAACCAAATGACAGTGTTGTTATTTCATTAATATAAGTGGACACTGTTGTCATCCTGATAATCCACAGGCTCCTCTATGTTTTTAAAGATCAGTTCTTGGTAAATGGTTGTATTTATTTATTTATTTATGAAGTCAGTCAATTTTTTTTTTTTTATTGTTTGTATAATAACAAAATCAGGACAGCAAAAATAAAGACCCCCCATAATGACAGCAACAACAACAACAACAACAACAACAACGATAACGTCAACGACAACAATGTCAACAACAACGACAACAACAACGTCAATGACAACAACAATGTCAACAACAACGTCAACATCAACAACAACGACAACAACAATGACAATAATAACAACGATAATAATAATAATGACAACAATAATGATAATAATAACAATAACAATAATAATAACAATGACGATTATGATGATAAATTAAATAAATAAAAAATACAATGCTTTTTCAGGTTCAAAGCGCTCAGATTCACACACACATTCACACACCAGTTACACAGACACATGCATCAGGAGATAGGGTGGGTTACGTTTCTTGCCCAAGAAACAACACAACAACTGGATTTGCATCACCAACCTGTGGGTCAGAGGATCCGACCACTGAAACAATGATGTTTATATCGAGAGCAGGATTCAAACCGCCAACACCACCAACTGAGCCACTGTCGTATCCTTTTTGATCATTTACAACAGACAAACCACCTCTACAACACTGCAAACCCGCGTCAGTGCAGACATTGTTTTGAGCACACACTGCTTCACTCCACAGTGTGTCAGAAGATGTGTACTATATACTATATGTTATGTAAATGAAGTTATATAGAAGTACAATAGCAGGTGTTAACGTGTCCAAAAGCCTGAATTATACAGCGTCTCTTAAAGGCAAAGGCCAATGATGATTAGTGTGGAGGCGAAATATGACAGGCGACGTTTTGGCAGTAAGTATATTTAGTGTCTGCAGTGTAAACAATGTGACTGCTGCTTTTGTCAGGCCGAGGTAGAGGCGAGAAATCCCAATCCCCAAACCCAATCTGAATTTAGCACACTTATCAAACCTACTTCAGATCTGCGGCCAGGGTCTAAGCGTTATGATCTGTGAGCGCTCAGTTTTTTACATATCCATTTCTCTGCTCCAAAAACAGATATAAGCAAAGCAAATACAAACTCCAGGCCTGTATCCGAAGAGGAAATGATCATATTTAAAGTTATGAAAGTACTTCCTGAAGAGAGAAGACTGCATTACATTTTTGGCATGTGTTTTGATCTTAGAAAAACAGAAGCAGACGAGCTTCATGCTTGTCAAAAACCTGCAGCTTTGCGCACTTATATATGAATCACCTGTCTATAGGCCTGTTATAATTCATCTCTGCTGTGAGCGCAGTAGGAAAACACTACAGTAGAACATATAGACAAAGACATACGGCAACAAACGACTATAACAGGAAGTATTAGCGCCGTGACATTTAAAACGCACATATTACACTATTTTCTGATCTATGTTTTAATGTTTTTCCTCATCACAAACAGACCTGGAGTTGTGTTTTGTTTTATTCACACATGTTTAACACACAAAACCTGCAAACCCCGATCTGTTCCACCTTGTGATGTCATCATGTGGTAATACAGGAAGTGCTCCACTGTGTTTTTTAACTCCATACACCTTCACTAGAATCATTTGGATATTTTTAGTCCTGAATTTGCCAATTTCTACTGAACTAAGGGTGAATGTTGAGCTTTGGAGGTGTAGACAGAATAATAATGCAATTTACTTTGACCTGGAGTCGTGTTTCTTTTATACGTGTTTGTTTTTGAGGTAAGAACATTCTAACATGACTTAAAGCTCACAATAGTCCGTTTTGTGTAATGTTGGACCTTAAAATGATGTTTTAACTTGTAATTGTTCTAATCACTCTTTTGTTACGCTCTCATTTTTAAGTGATGCAGCTATTAATTTCTCTTTTTGTACTGTTAAATATTCAGTTTGTTTGTGTTCTATTAAGCAATATCTTAGATGACATGAAGTGAATGTATAATTTATAACTATTTACTTTGTAACTGTTCTAAATCACATATTTACACAAATCAGTGTTCCCTTTCACATGCAATGCCTTATGGGACACCAAGTCTCTGCTCGAGCCAACATATTTTTCTTTGAACCAGGAAATAGCCTGTTCCCTACTGCGTTGACAGATTTTGGGAGTAAGCATGTTTGCTCAGTGGCTTCTGTAATCCGCAAGATAATCACTTAATTACTTTCACAGCAAATCTTTCCATTCAAATGGATTGTGGCTGGCACAAATACAGAGAAAACCGTTGCTGAATCAAAGCTGTATGACCTTAAAGACACATACATGGGCGAGGTAGCAACTGGAAGTTTTGAATCGAAAGATTTTTTAAGATACCGCATCCAATATTTGTTGAAACATGCGCACTGACATTATGACTTATAGATTGAAGCTGTGCTCCCTCACATACACACACAGCTTTGAAGATAGGATTTGCACAGCCTTGTGCACTGGAACATTCTTCATATAACATATTTATGTGATTTTGTAGACTAGATGGTGAACTAGGGAGCAGCAAACTGCAAAATACAGCTTATAAAACAGCCTTTGCTTAAACCTCAGTAACTATCAAGGACTATCAGTTTTTGTGTTAACTCAGAGTGACGCATAAACAAAGAAGAGGACGACCTTTGTAGGTGCATGACTGACCGTGAGTTAAAAAAAAAAACTAAATCAAAAGTATTGTTTGGAGTCTTCCCATTTTTGTGTTGCTGTGGTTCACTGATCTGTTCAATACAGCCAAAAGGCCAGACGTATCTTAAAACGCTTCCAGCACTGACCCTCTACCTCTGCACCAAAACAGTTTGGAGCTTGGCTTTTTCCTGAGCTTTCCTGAAGACATAATTTAAGTCTCAAATAACTTTTTGCAAACTTTTCAAACTTTGTTAACATATAAAATGTAATATTTATTGCGTGGGAAGGTGAAAACTTAACAATAACCAGTGCTGCTGCAGTGTCTGGAACAGATTAAAGCCTACTCAATGCATAATTTGAAGTGGAATAACAGAGCATGAACAAAGACACATTGTTCGTGTTCGTGTGTGTTTGAGCCGCTGTCATATGGGATTAGAACAGGTGATGCACGGCCTGGGCATCTGTATTTTCTCCTGTTGATTCTCAGGACTTTAAGGACTTTAAGGACAGGAGCAAACACTTGATAAATCTGTCCTACATGAATCTCTCTCCATGATGAAAAGCAGGTAATTATAAGTAATTTAGTGCAGTTGTAGATGTTCTTACTTTGACTATTTTGCGTTCTACATAATATCCTCTTCTCCCTCCAATCTCCTGTGTCCGTGTAATGCCTTCTAGCCATTCATTTTCTCAGCAGGTCTAGCCCACTTACCTGCATGTCACACCACTTCAGAAAACTCACATTTGACTTCCAGCCTCAGCCTCCCCATTTCTCCCGCGCCAATAATCCATTATTTTTGACTGACACATTTCACATCACCACTGTGGGGTACAAATCAAAGATGGAGCTGGCCTCTTTACCCGCAGATTCATTGGCTTTCATGACATTTTCTTTTGCGTTTCCCTTTCTCTGCCTTTTTTTGGCTCCTTCAAGAGCGCGTTTGCATCCCAGCAGTTGAGATTTCCTGTCCCCGGGCTGTAATAGTTAGACTGTGAGAGCGACGGGCTGCTGCTGCTGCTACCCCTCCCATCACCTGTGTCCTTCATTCCCCTTTCACTATATCCAACATTTCTCCGATTCCCCACTGCCCCTCATGGCAAAATCTTCTATTGTATTATGG